>NC_089981.1:84944236-85247267 GCF_036417845.1 Apteryx mantelli | reverse complement strand
CTGTGCCCAGATCCTTCGCTGACAGTGTCACCGATGAAGAGAGAAATGAACCTGGGAGAGAGAAATAAATGGTAACTGCTAAATAAAAAACAGGGAATTTTTTGCGTCTTGGTCTCCTTCAGATGGTAATAAAGCAAGTGCTTGTGTTTATGGGGAGGGGGTTGTGTGAATGCTGGGACCGCTCTCCCCGTCACACTTGCCCATTGAGGGGCTCTACCAGGCAGTGCTGAAGGAAGGCTCTTGTCCCTTTGCACCCTGTTGCCTGAATGAGGCCAAAATTATTCCCTTCCTGTGGGGGAAGAAGCACAACCCACGTGATGGCAGATGGCCAAAGTCTAAAAGGAGATGTGGGCAACTATTTACCAGGAGTTCTTTGGAAAATGCAACCCTGAGATGTCAGGAAGCCAGTCCCATTTGCCTGGCACCTCCACTTCCCAAGCTGACCTAGAGTGTCCGTGCATCCAGCAAAGAAATGAAGGGTCACATCTTACAAACACTTCTGTTGTTTCCTTCCCATGGTGGAGGGAAGGAGAAGATGCCACACCACCACCTCCAACACAAATTGTCCTCTCTTACTGTCTTGCCAAAAGGCAGTGGAGAAGCCAGAGGCAAAAGGCAAGATCAAGGCTCAGAACAAGCTCCCTTCAGACCTCATCTGAAGGCCATCAAAGACAACAGAGCTGTGCAAATCAATGCCACCAAAGGTCCAGTCCCAGATAGACCACGAGTGCTAAACTGAGCTTCTAAGATGATGTGAGATAACTTAATTTCTCCCAATTCTCTGCAGGAGAAACCAAGGAACATGAAAGAAAAGAGGTGAGTACAGTAAGGAGAGGAGCAGGTAATGAAATGTTCTTTGGCTTCATATGTAGATGTTCTGTACTTTGATTTAAATTTAGGTGTCTTCCAAATTATGCTACATCCATCAGCACTGGCAAAGGAGGAATCCTTGTCAGTGTTATCAGGGAATGTGAGAGAAGGAAGGAAAAGAGAGAGGGAGTAAGAGCTGGCTGTGCCAGAAACATCATTAGGCATAATTCTGTAGCTATATAAGAAGACTCTTTTCATGCCACAACTCTTGACTGTCCTCGTCTCACTTCTCCACCTGTCACATTCATTTCCATTAAGGTGAGATGAAAACACAAGGGTATTTTTGTACAGTGACATCTGGGCAATGGTTTGAAAGTTCTGACCCCCAGCTTTGAGATATGCTAATTCAAAATTTTCCACCAAAACAGATTTTTGCCAGTAAACTAGTTCTGCAGCAGACAAGATTCTGCGTTTTGTTGAAACATAAACAAAACAGAATAAAACAAAACAAATTTTTGTCCTTTAGTTGTGGCCAAACTTTTTTGTCTTTTGAGGTATCATTCTTTTAAATAAATGTTACAGTGTCCTATGGCATTTTTGAAATGAAAATTGACATCAGCTGTTCTGTTAAATGATGTTACGCCTTCTTGCAAACCTTGTTTCACTTATATCTTTAAACCACCATGGTTACAATGACACTATTGCTAATTGCTAATTAAATGTGTGAGGACAAAGGGTTGTGAGGCATTTTTACAGATGTAAATTGGGAACAACTCTGGTGATATCAATGACAAACTATTGGGGTGAGAACAGAAAGGTTTTCCTGGTAATTAATTTTTCCATAGATCCTTCCATAATTTTCTCAGTACCATAGTGCCATAAATCCATTTGCATGTGAAGACATGGTTATTGGTTGTGGTGCTGGCAAAGGGCATTCAAGAATACATGTCCCGCTTCCAAGTGTAGTACCACTATCACAAAACGCTGTTGTGCCAAAGAGAGGACCTCCTTGCAGCCCCTGATACAAGCATCTAAGTACAGTTCCAGCTTTTTCTTGACTCCAAGGCCAAGCTGATGGGAAAGGAGGGAGAAACAGGACATTTAATTAAATGAGTGAGAGCTGGAATCACAGGGAAAAGATGAAAACTAAGAGTTTAGCGTGGAATGGCTGTCTTTATCAGCAGTACTTCTGGGACCACAGTGGGATATTTTGCCAGAAGACTGTAACAGACAATAGCACTGTATGAAGGCCACTTTTCACAGGTCGGGAGACTCTTCTCCGTACTGATAATGTACTAAGGACTCCTTATTGTTCCTGAAATAACAACCAGAAACACCACTTTGAAACCAAGTGGAGTTTTCCCAGCAACAGAGCCTTTTGATCTGTAAGACAGCATCAAAGAGGAGATTTAACCAAATTTTAGAATGAAATGAGGCATAAAACTCACATCAAACTCTCTGACTTTTCTTGCCTATTTCTGGCAGGCCTGAAAATTTCTTGGAAGAGTTTCCTCTAAAATAAATTACAGCCTCCATCCTGCAGGGGAAAAAAATACACACACATACATTTATATACACACACACATATAACATTTTTTTTTTTATGTGTTTAATATATTTTATATATACATATTTATTACATATATATATAAAATACCCCCAAAGCACCTGCATGACTATTGGGTAGTGTATCTCAGAGGGATGCACACATCATGTATACTAGAAAGCCCTTGGACCTGTCTACCAGAGAGAATAACTCTTTTTTCCACATGATAGCAACACAGTTGCTGTTAGTAGAAATGGAAAAGTCTTTCAAGAAGGCATTCAAACTGGAGCCTCTCTCTATTTATAATGAAATAATAACTGGAAAAGATTCTTCTACAAGGGGTACTTGGTTGGAGAAGTCAACCTTGGGGCTGAAGCAGCCTGGTCTGGTCATGTCTATGGAATATCATAAGGCCAGTAAGCTTTCCTGTGCTCCTTGGGTAAAGACAGCACAGTGGAAGTGTTACAGGGGTAAAAGTGTAATTTTTTTATCGCTGCCTAGTACAGGGGTCTATGCTGGGAGGAGAGCCTGCAACACCTGGCCTCCCAAAATTAGGAGGTACATCTGGCTCAGTGCCCACCGGCCTGCCCATGGCTGGCTCAGCAAGATGTGGCACACCATGGGCCACACAGGGTGGTGTATTGAAGCTGATGCAAGGTGTGCTGGGGGCCCAAACATCCGATTAAAATTTTACCAGATTTTAGGAAAAAAGTAAAATCTGCAGAAGTTGGAAGAAACTTTGACTTTGGATACTGCTGTCTTTTGGTTCAGGCGTATGCTTGTAAAGAACCGGGGCCCTCATTAGTCACGTACGGTGGCTATTTTGAGAGAAGCAGATACTGCAGATTTTTACCCACTAATGTTTCCAGATATAGCCATTTTCAGCCTCTTCCTGAAATGGTGTCTCTCAGTGCAAGCGCACACATGCAGTTTGGCACGCTGACGGTAGGAAGAACTCATTGGGTGGTGGGGCTTTCTGCCTCCTTCTCTCTTTGATTTTCAGGCCTCAGAGTAACCTGATTAAAACCTATTAATTTAAGGATTTGGAAAGAGCCATTTAATGAATTACAGATCTCAAAATTATTAGAATTATTAGAGAGACAGACAGACAAGCAAAACTTGACACCTATCCAGCATCTGAAACAAGCTGTATAAGGAAACTGGCACATTAGCTGATCTGGAAGTTCTCACTCCTATTTAGAAAGTCAAAAGACTTCATATTTTTTCTTTTTGAGGGAGATATGAATTAAGGCTGGACATTCTGCTGATTAAATATGCATCTTTTGGTCTTTACCAGAAGTGAAAATGATCTTGGTATTGACAGCTTAGTCCCAATTAATCAGAACTTGCTGTCAGAGAAATCAAGTAATAAATTCAATGCAAGTGGACCCTGTGCAGGCTAGAAGCCTCTCGGAGGGCAGATGGACCCTCCGTCCCTAAGTAAGGGGGACAACTTTTCTGCAAAGTGAGACGCAGGCTCCAAACGTGCCTCTGGGGAAAGGGTGGCATCCCAAACACCAGGCTTTCAGTCCTGCCAAGTTCTCTGCAGGGTATTAGGAGCTTCTTTTTTGCTGCCTAAACCCAGCCACTCAAACTTTGCAAGCACAAATATTCACTCTGAATGTGAGCATGGCATGAATCAAGCAATAAAAGTTAATCGGCATCATTACATCTGTCAAACCAGCAGGTTATTAAAATTACCACTATTCACTCTGAAAATGGGAACAAAAAATTATGCTCCAGCTTTCTGAGCCTGTTTGTCTTGTTTTCCCACACTGCTTATAAATTACTACAGTATATTACAATGTCCTCTATCCGTCTTCATTAGCATTGTGAATAAATTGTATTGGGCTGTAATGCATCATTTTTTTTGGTATTGTACAAATGTATATGATGTACAGAAAATGGGCAATTTAATATGAAAAGAATATTGTGCCTCAGAATTTTTATTTTCTAAACAGTCATTTCAGTTGGGAATTATTGCATGATTTGTGCATAATTTCTCATGGATAGTTATTTAAATATAAATAGGAAAATATGTAATTCCATATGGTGGCTATCTACTCTTTCTTGGTGCCTCTCCATATTTTTAATAGTGCAATAAACAAAAGATAAAAACATCTCTAAGCCACACACTAGTCAAAAGAAGATTATTGTGCCTGTATGTGTTTATTGTAATTTGAATGTGCTTCAATTAACTTTCCTCAATATTTCCTGGTTCTTTTTAAAGAAACTTAAATTGGTTTTTATTTTGCGAAATTTGTTTTCAGTGCAATAAGAAAAAAAACAACAATCCCTTTGTTTACCTCATTATGGACACATCCTATCCAGGAGCAAAGCTCTAACTCTTTATTCCCAACAACCTTTTTTTTTCCCCATTCTCACATGCTTCTGGTTTCACTTTATATTAAAAAAACCAGCACATTTCTAGTGCTGCCTAGGAAGGGACAGCTCATCGCTCAATATATCACATATCAAAATGTGGTAAAACATGAAAATGGTAGAAAAACCAAACTCTTACACTTTGGCACTGCAGTCACTTTTAGAAGATGAGAATTTATTACACTTTCCTTCTACAAATCATCGAGGTGATTGAAACAGAGAGAGTATATATAGAATGCTTGTTGTAATTAACCTTGAAGCTTTTATTTAAACAAGGTCAAACATTTTAACAGCTTTATAAATCTAGGTTTGGTCTGCGTGGCTCTATAGCATCAGGTTAATGACAAAATGCACATAGAATACTTATTAAACAGCATTTATTTACAGAAAATATACCCTCAAAGCTTCTGAGAGGCACAACTGCAGGCTGAACCAGTGCTGAGGCATGCTTACAAACACACGGCTCCAAGTCCCAACCAAACAACTCCAAGGTGACCAGCGTAACCTTGCTTTTATTATGCACGACCAAGGATCTAAGCCTGGGTTTTGTTAAATTAGGTCATTTGCAAGCTAACTGCATGTTTAATGTGACTGCAATATTACAGGAGGTAGATTACAATCATCTCAATATTTCTGCTGTTCTGTTCTTAATTTTATCTGATTTTTATTTACTTTTTCTTTTACTTTGATTTGATTTTCCTGGAAGTCAAAGAGCAGGAAGGAGCACATTTTAGTTGAGTAACAAGAGTGAATTCTTACACTTTAGTGAGTAGCTTCCCAGGAACCTTTATCAGTCCTTAAAACAGCATACTTGGACTCCTCTGGCCATGTGGAGTTATCTTCCACTTCCTAATAAGAAATGGCCACCAGTGGCAATTTTTTTCCGAACTAGGAGCATCACACTAAGCCTTCTATTTTGCACTCTAAATAAATGGTAGCTTTCAAGTCGTTCCTGTTCATAATTTCACACGCTCTTCAGTGTATCAGAGCATAATAAAGAAGATCACAAGCCACAGCGCCTGACGTGGCTGCTTTACACGATGCTCCATTCGGCAGGTATCCCCCTACCAAAAATCCTCTCTTTGAAGTCAAGAGGAGTTCCACATGGACAATAGACACCCTCTACATATGTGACCCGCCAGTCATAAAATAGTTGGCATAATTTCCCCAAGATCAAAAAACAATTTCTCCCCCCATATTTCATAGAGCTGAGGCATTTTTTTCTTAATTCCATGAAGTTTGAGTTACACGGGCCCTAAGGGATGCTGCTTCTTCATCAGTCTCTCTCTCTTAAACTTCAGATCTGCCACTGGCTTGTCACAACCATCTCCCAGTGTGAGTTCTGGGCCCATGCAAACATCAATACAGCTGCAGTTGGGATCTTAACCTAAAACTCCTCCTTCTCACCTGGCTGCAGTATACTGCATCACATCCAGCCAGCAAAAAAACCTAAGTACAATCCTCTGTACCAGCAGGATCAAGCAGCAGGAACTGAACTGGGTGAAGAAACATTTTTCTGTGATGGTGTTCACCATTTTAATTGAGTTCTCCTTTCACTTATTCTCCTTTTGTGTCCTCTGACCACAAACGTTCAAGCGGCTAGTACCCCCAGGAAAAAATAGTTGTGGCAAATGAGATTTTTATGTGTGGGTGTTTTAAGTATCCATATGAAGCAAATTTCCACCCTCTTCTAATCAGAATGGAAACAAGACCATGTGAGTGATGTGACCAATTATGGCTGAGCACCACAGAGCAGGTTCTGAATATTCACGTCCCATTGCTAGTTTGATGGAACAATTGGTTTGAACAGTTTGAAAAGGCGATGATGTCAAACGCGCAGGGTGATTAAACACAGTGAAATTACCAGCCTTTGAGCTGAAAAAGAAGCTCTGCTTTATTCCCACTGTAATTCTGCTTTCAAATTTCTCTCTGATCTAAGCAGGAAACGCTGTGCTCAAATGTCCTCTTCCTGCATGCTCAAATATGTCAACATGAAGGTATAACCAAGTTTCGGAAGCAGCATGGACCAAGACATGAACGAGAGCTTTGATACATGCGCAGCATGTCAAATGCCCCCTCTTGCCCGATCTTCACGCAGAACCACACTTTCTACTTGAGGCAGAACAATCCACTTGCACATTTTGTAAGCGCTTGGTGATGCAAATTTAATTTGGATCCAAGGCGTTTTGGGCCAAGTATCCTGGAGTTGAACTGCCCAGATAAATGGCAAAGCCTACGCCTTTGCTATCTGTATCAGGTGCATCTGGGCGCTCTCCCTCTTTCTGTGCAGACCGAAGGAACACGCTGAACACCCTGTCCGGCTGCTTTAGTTCACACCTATTTTGGTCAACACTCAAACTGGCCTAAACCCTTTTAAAAAATAGACTGTTAATTCCCAAATCCAGTTCTCTCCTTCTGTTTTAAAAATGTATATACCATTGAAAGTTATAGTTTGACAGTAACCCCAGTTTTATGCCTGAATGATACAGATCGCAGCATAAGGAGAAGCAAGGTTTTTTGTTTTGGTGCACTGAGAAGAAGTGGGTAGTTTGGAGATGGCAGAGGGGAGCTGGGAGCACACACGAGGAGGAAAAAGTAAAACCTTCTCCAGCATCATGCCTTATACTCAGCCCTTATCGGAGAGGGTGGGCAAAGAAACCCTGCCTCTCTCTAGCTGCTCAGGTTATGAGGCCAGCTCTGGGAACAATTTCTCTCCCTCGAGTCCCCTTCGGGGAAGGTGATTGTGCATACTCTTGTATAAAAAAACCATATATTTTTTGCTAACACGCAACTCCCACACATTTTATGAATGTGCAAAATGCTTCTTAAACATAATGCATGAGTCTAATGTGAGGAAATAGCTTACATAAAATCCGCCCTGAAAATAGGGAACTTTTTATTTCCCCTTCTTCTCATTCCCTACCCAGAGATCTGAGCTGATTTTCCCTATCCATAGGCTCCCCCCCTCAAAAAAAAGCGGAGGGGTGGGGGGGGAGAGAGACTGTATTCACTAATTATACATCCTGAAAAGAATTTGGTTCAGTGTAAGATGATCCTAGTGATATGCTAATCCTTTTTTCTGCTTGGTGCAGCCTGAAGCCTGTGTCTAACATTTTTTTCAACTGTATGACAATAAAAGTTGTGGCAACAAAAGAAATAAATGGGCAGCTAAAGAAGGTATAGCTGAAACACATGGCAGACCAGTTCTCTCCTCTCCTTCTGGCTGCTCTTTTGTAGGCTCTGGTTTGGTATCCTCAAGTCAATAGCCGAAAGCCAGCCACCTTAGCAACTTAGTATGACACCCAAGCCCTCTCTCTTTACATTCATGAATAGTCAGCAAGCAGCAGACAAAATAGAACTAATCTTTTTTGACAGAATTGTTCAATTTTAGAGGAAAGGCTTTTGAGGCACCTTCCATACATTTGCAGAATATGAGACAACAATGGGCACGATCGCATTTTACAAAGGGACGACCACGGGTGTGAGTGCACGCACACAGACACACGCACACACCCCGGCCAGTTGGATAAAATATTGCATTTAAGTTCAAATGATTGCGGGATATGCCCATTGTAAGAAGGAAAGCTGGCAGGCAAAAATAAATAAGTAAATTTTAGAAAAAAATCTCCATTGTTTTGTTGCTGATTATGCAACAAACATCCCGATAATGTGTGATCGGGGTTATTTGTTTTGATTAACCGAAGTTAAGAGAGATGATTAATATCCAGGCTTTAATTTCCTGTCACAGGCTGATAACTTCATCATTTTTTTTTTCTTTTGGACCAATGATTCTTATTGTGAAATGCATTCAAGCCGGCGAGTTCTCGCCTGCATCTAAAGGCTGGTTTTGCCATTTCAAAATCCTGTAACACGGCAGCCACTCACAAGTCTAGTGTGTGCAGAGAAGGACATTCCTCCTTTTCCCTTCTCTCCCTCTCCATTTAATGCAAGCCCTATCTCCATCTCCAAATACAGTCTGAGCAGGAAAGAGAAGGAAAGAGTAAAAAAAAATAAAAAAAATCTACCCAGTCTAGGGGCAAAAACAGAAGTTAGCAACATGGTCCATGCAGCTGCAACACTACATTTAAAATTCAGTTTACTCCTAGGAAGAGGGCTAATCCTGCCCCTGTAATTCCCTACAGCCAAAATGTACCCCCCTCCCTGAGTGACAGTGCAATGCAAAGACACTCGCACGCTTATCTTCCCCAACCAGATGGCCGACTTGGATCAATGCACACACGCCACGATCAATGGGAGCGATAAAGAATTAGGAAAACAGTGGTACATGCTCCCAGAAAGCTTGTACACTGCATAATTATTTTATGATTCTACACATGGCTACATGTGATACTGGAGTCAAGAAGGAAAGGATAATTAGAGTGCCAGAAAGGATCCGTACTGCACTACACACTTTGTCAGCCAGCAGTTCCCGCTCGGCGCGCCGTGCCGCTGTTATCGCCTCTCCTGCCCCTCGCAAGCGAATTTCGGGAATATGCAAAACGCGGGGAGGGGGGAGCGATTTCGCGGGCCGAGCGCGGCGCCCCGTCGGAGGGACGCGGGCGGTTTTTCCCCTCCCGGGCTGCCGCGGGGCCGTGGGGTGACGCCTGAGCGCTGCCGGGGTTTGCCCTCAGAGGGGAGCGTCCACCTCCGCGCACCCCATCTGTGCCATATTGCCCGTGGATGGGCATGGAGGCAGGGCCCGGCGTCCCCCGCGCGGGCCGGGCCTGGCCGGGACTCGTGGACGCGTGGTGCCACCTCCCGCACCAGCGCCCCGGGAGGGAGAGAAGAAAATGGCGGGGGAGGAGGCCTCTTTCCCCCCCTTTTCTCTGTGTTTGCTCAGCAGCTCGGCTCACCCCACATTGCCCGCTGCAACATGGTGGGGGACATGGTGGGCCGGGATGTGCCAGGTCAGGACATGGCGGGCTGGGATGTGCCAGGATGGCAGGGACATGGTGGGCCGGGATGTGCCAGGATGGCAGGGACATGGTGGGCCAGGATGTGCCAGGATGGCAGGGACGTGGCATGCTGGCAGGAATTTGACAGACCAGAACATGCCAGACTGGGACGTGGCAAGCTGGGACACAGCAGGGTGGGACGTGGTAGGTCAGGATGCAGCAGGTCAGGACGTGCCAGGCTGGCTGGCACATGGCAGGCCAGGACATGGCAGGCCGGGACATGGCAGGCCGGGACATGGCAGGCCAGGACATGGCACTCCATCAGGGACGTGCCATGCTAGCAGGAACATGGCAGGCCAGGACATGGCAGGCCATCGGGGACATGCCACGCTAGCAAGGACGTGGCAGGCCAGGACATGGCAGCTGAGCAGGGATGAGCCACGCTAGCAGGGACGCGGTAGGCCAGGACATGGCACTCCATCAGGGGCAAGCCATGCTAGCAGGGACGTGGCAGGTCAGGACACAGCAGGCCATCAGGGATGTGGCAGGCCGGGACGTGGCAGGTAGGGACATGGCTGTCCATCAGGGACGAGCCACACTAGCAGGGACGTGGCAGGCTGGGCCGTGCTCAGCCCCAGCTGGCAGGGCCTGGCTGGTGGCCATGACCCAGGGCCATGGCAGCAGTGTGGCTTTTGTGAGGGGGAAGCAGAAAAGACAGTCTCGGGAGGAGCATGGGAACGTCACTGACTGCTCTGCAGAGACATGGAAGAGCCAGAGAGTGAAGCAGCATGTGGCAGAAGAGCCGGTGCACCGAGGGGACAGGGGGACGCACTGGCTTCCCTTCCCAGGCTGTGTTTCTTCCCCATGGCTCAGAGCATGTTGCAGCGGCATCATCACTGAAGACAATGGTCCAGGGAGACTTGCCCAGGTCCATCTGCAAGGATGTGGCAGAGCAGCTCACTCCACATCTTGTCCCAGTCCCACTCTGCTCCCTCAGGTAAATCAGAGCAAACAGCACTTTTGAGTAAAATAAACTAAGGGACACATTTTGGTGGTGATATTTTGGGGAAGATACATTTTAAATACAAACGTGAGGGTTTGAAAAAAGGGAGCTGGGGTCCCTTCTGCTGGCATTGGACTCAGATCTGACAGCCATGCGTTCCTCAGAGAGCAGCAGTCCTACCAGAGCTCATGGGGCCTGCAGCTCTTGCCTGACACATGCAGCAAAACATCCCCTATGCTCACTCAGAATAAAACTGCCACCCTGACAATACCTGCACTTTGCCCTTTTCCTCCCCTCAGACACAGGTCATTGCACGCAGGGCAAAAGCACAGCAAGCTGTAGCAGCTTCACCGGTAGAAATAGGCACCTTGAACTTACCCCATGCATGACGAGTTACTCACTAAAGCAATTACCGCAGCCTCAGTGCTGAGCATACTTTTGGGCTTGTTTATAAAGGTCTCCATCCTCCTGGGTCTCAAATCGAAATACCCATTAGAGCCCAGTTTGCTGAGCGCAGGGACAGTGCAGCAAGATGTTTTGCTCAACTAAACTCACATGCACACAAGAACTGGAGAATGGGAAGATGAGAAAGCACATGACACAACTGGGGTAATTTTAGGCAAACATCCTCCACTTATGAATCAGAAATAATGCAGCGGCAGTTCTGCCTATGAGGAAAAAAATAAGGCAACATTTCCTGCCAGCATGTCTCCGGGAGTTGAGCAATGCAGGTGGGTCAAACTGGGATATGAATGAATGCTGATGGATAGATGAGGTGAAACACACAATGGTATTACTCGTTTCTTCTCTTCTCTTCTGGAGGGTGGTGACATCTGAAAGGAGGGAGATAAAGCCGATACTTAGAGGCATGCCTAAAATCAATTCTACAACAAGGTACGTTCATACTGTATCTCACCTCGATCAGGTAACCATCCTTGAAGGATTTATAGTCCTGACCAACTGTGTGTGGCCATCTATCTGCCTATAACCAACCTGCTCTGATGGGTACATAATCCTCATTAGCGTAGCTGGTCCAGATGATACTGTCAAGGTGGCATTATTATACCTATACTGTAATACGTTGTCCCAGATCTTGGAAACAGTTTTTCTGGAGGAGGTGGAGAGCATAAAAGTGAATTGCTGTTTGGCCACTACAGCTGTTTCAACTTTCCAATTGAAATGTCTCCATAAAAAAAATTCTTTTTGGACTGATATGAAATTTTTGTTAGTGGCTTCTGTTTTTGTCTTTTTTTTTTATGTTTTACAGTTGCCTATGGGGAAAAAAGCACATTTCTCTTCTAGAAAAATGCCATTTTTGTGTAAAAGTTTTATCAAAGAGTTAACACAAACTGATTATTTATCCTAAAATAGAAAAAAAGTTAGTTTTCAAAGTTTTTCCATACCTATCTTTGTCAAAAAATTATAGGAACTTCAAATAGAAAAAGGAACTATTTCCAAAATTTCTCATGAAAAATAATAGCCATCACTAATCATTCTTTCAACAAAGAAAAGGTTCTTTAGTGACACAGGTTCTGCCTTTGGAGTTGGCATCATACTGAGTAACAGCATAATTAGAAATAGAGAGATGTAATAACTCTCCAGGTTGGAATAGATCTGTATGAGATCAGTTTTGCCTCACTTGGATATGGACAATCCATTTCTGGAGCGCAATTTAATTACTGCTGTGGTAGCAGGTGGTAAGTTCTGCTTGTCCCCTGACAGGCAAAGTACCTCTTGTCCTCCTTAGTCTAGTTCCCTACGCCTTTACTAAGTCCACCCTCTTCCTAGAGGGGTTTGCCTCTGTTGCTCAGTTTTTTCCTGCCATTACACATATGATATAGCCTGATTCTACCATTTGTTTTGATAGCAAAGGCCTAGATCCACAGCTGCACCTGAGGAAAGCAGAGTGCAATGGAGAAGGGGGTATTTTTCCTACCTTATGTTTATTAGTCAGGCTTTCTAATGTAGAATTAAATATTCTGACAGGTGCTCCAAATTTTGCCATCTGCTTTTGATCCCTTAGGACACCAGGGATAACTACAATGTGTAGGACACCATGGCCATGTCTCCTTTCTCTTGGCCATGCCTTTTCGGAGATTTTGGATTTCATACAAGTATCTAGGCATTGAATCTTGGACAGCAAGGTACATCATCCTTTCTTAATATTGCCGTGTTGGGGTCTTCTCGTGAGGCCTGTTCATGCCACTCATGGAGTAACCGGAAGGCCACATGCCATGGTCTCTCCTCTGTCACAAGACTGGAAGTGCAAATGTTTGTCTTGTCATGAGACAGGATCTGGAAACAACCTTGGTTCCTCTGATTAAATGCTCACCAGCACTCCCATCACAGGGTAGGTCATGAACCCCCGAGCTGTGGATTGTTTGTGGGGTGAAAGACTATCCCGTTGCATGACGTGCGCTTGAGAAAGAGGACCTCTGTGTACATGCTATGAACAAGTCCCTGCAGACATATTTCCCAAGGTCATTTCAGATATGAATTGTTCTGTGGTCTACATTCTGCTCACCTTAGTGTGGGCAATAAAATATGATCCTGAGGTGGGGAAGACCACCTATTAGAGCTGGGCTCATTACGAATGATCCCAGGACCAACCCTAAATGTTAGCTGCATTGATCATGTTGTCACATCCACAAAAGCTAATGTTTGGGACTAGGGCAGCCACTGTGGCAAACTACTGTAACTATTGCATTTACACCTGGAAGAAATATATCCATACGGCATAATGCAAACATACAAACAGTTATATTTAGTGGATGATTCACACTACTGGTGTCAATGGCATGATCTTAGTGACTTCAATAGGCTTTGCTGAAATAAAAGGAAAATAACTTTTATTTCTTAGTGGATTTAAATTGTCACAGATGTAAGTAGGCTGGTAAAGAAGAAAGCAACAGATGTTTTATGTTTTGTCTATATGTTTTTTGTCTCTTGCAGGGCTAAGTAGCGTGTTCTCTCTCTTCTCTTCCATTGTTTCCTACATAATTTTAGGTTCCAGTTTTGGCCTTGAACAATAACACTGTTATCAGAGAGCAGTACCTTGGAATCATGGAAGCTTTCAGAAAATATTTGTGCCATCTTCCATAAAACATTTTAAACACATGCTATTTGTTTTTAGTCTCCCTTCTGGTTTTACACACTATGAAGAGGACATTTAATATGTACAATAGAATTAATAGGGATGCAATGTAAGCAGGACTTACATTCAAAATACACTTCCACAAAACAAAGGAGCAGCTGTGAAAATGTAGAGTCCACTGAAAATTTTTTACTTGGGTATCACATTTGCTAAAAGATTTACTCTGCAAAGTTTTATCTAATTTCCCATTCATTCAATTAAGCAGAGAGATAAATGCCTAGATCCCAAGAGACAGGGGGAAACTATGTTTAGCTCCCCCTTCTACTTGCGATCAAGGCTGTCTTCAACTTCATGATTGTTGCTAGGAAGTCCATTGTTAATTGCTCTAAGCTGCAAATAGATGAACACCTCCACCTTTCACCAACTTCAAGGGGATTTCAAGGCACCCAGGATCCCAGAGATCTCCCCAGCATCAGGAAGGTTCAAGCCATGTAGGAAATGATACTTCATTCAGCAAGATTAGAGCAATGCTCTTCCAACTCTGCTGGGAGGAATGGCCAAAACTCAAAACCAGAACCAAGGACCCACCAAACTCTCCTGGAAATTAAACACATGGTAAAGGTAAGGCAGAGGAACATAGAAGAAATTAAAATTTCTCCCTTTTTCATGGTATGTGTGTCATGCAGACTTTTTCAATTAGCCAAAGCAAAATCAGGAAGATTTTTGAACCAAAACAAAAATGTGCGACAATATTTTGTTGAACATCAATCCAGAATTTTGCTTTCTCCCCTAAAAATTAGAATGCTGATGCTTCACTCATCAGGATTATTATTTTATGTAGTTAGCTATTTATTTCAAAGTAAATTACAGATCTTATGAAAGCTTGAAGTCCACCGTACAGTTCTGGCAGACTCCCACAGAGTCAGGAATACACTCCTACTCCTTCACCAGAAGGGTCACAAGAGAGTAGAAAGAGGAAAAAGAGAGATTTTCTTGCTGTTATTTTTAATCACTGCTCTAAAAAATGCTTTTCCTCAGACTCCAGTCTGAACAGTGTGCCCTCGGGACCACATTTTTCTAGGGATGAGTATTAATTGAGCATGAGACCTTCAGGATTTGACAATTACCACCAAAGGATTTTTCCACACTGCCAAAAGGAGGCTGTTTGTGCAAGCCCTTCTAACAGTGCTGATCCACAAATATGATATCTGATGATTTTCCCCAGTTTTACCCTGGGGAGCAAGGACAGCCTACAGAAAAGGAGCATGACTCTTGAAATGTCACTTCCAGTCTCCCACTGCAGTGTGTGCACTGCCATGCTCAAAGGTGCCTTGAAGCCTTTGAACACAGCCCAAGAAAGACACCATCCCAAGCAACACAGATGCTTCAGGGATGGCTCCTGGTCACTCATCTGTTAGAACAGGACACGGCTGAGAGGTCCCCGTGCCACATCACACAGTCAGTGATTGGGAGCTATTGGCAGCAGATAGCTCGAGCAACCTTGAGGCCAGCGAGTTCCCAGGATGAGGGAGGAACAATGACTGAACACCATCACTCTGAACCACCCAGGCTACAGCTGAGGAACATTACAGAATTTTCCTGGTGCTAGCATTACCATGGACGCTGCAGAAATGCAGGCACATTTCAGTTATACCCAATGGAGAAATGTTTTGGAAGGAGCTGGTATGGGAACTTAAAAAGCTCTAGCCCTTTTTCTCATACCTTCTAACTCCACCAAGGTTTCTTGAGTCACTCCAGACCCCCCACCCCACACATGGCACGAACATATAACAAAGAACTGCACATGCCTTATTGACTTTATAATCTAAATAGAATACTGATTCTGTGCTGCAAGGGTGTCTCCTGCAATCTATACCTACTGTGCTTATATAAAACATGGGTAATTCCCAGCACCCAAGAGAGCAAAGGGAAACTGAATTTCCTGTAGTCAGGGTGTTTTCAGTTCCTCTTGTCCCAAATGCTAGAGAATGGGGAGACTGTAGGAAGATAGCAGCTCCTGTACATATTCAAGGCAAAATATTTGGCAGTAGGTTCACTGAGACCACTGCCTGTCATGTGGATCTGCATTGTCTCGTCATTTTCTTCCACTCATCCATTTGGTGGCTGTAAACTTATTGATGGATTGGAAATTCCGTGAGGATGAGAAAATCTTGTGTTTTGCATTTAAAAGCACAATAATCCAGAACCAGGCTATGGTAATCCTGTGATATCTCTACTACTGCTGCTACAGCTACTACTGTAATTACAATTGACCCTTTCTCAATACCTTGATCAAGAATCACTTTCCAAAAGTATCCTCAGGTATATAGAATTTTGCAGATTTTGGCCTCAGATAACAAATATGATTATTTGACAGTGTTAATATAAAAAGTTCATTCGCATACCAAAGCAGGAAAGCTTGGGGACTCTAAATTGACTTTCTTAGATTTTGATGTTTCTTGACTGTAAAAAAAAAAGGGAAGAAAACAAGACAAATGATAGAAAAGACCTAAGACATTATTCTAAACTGTATCAGAAAATTTTGATTAAACATATGTGAATGCAGTGTCTTGCTTTAATCAGCTTGGAAACATTGTCAGCAATTAACTGGCAAAACAGAATAATGTTGCATAGTCAGGCAAGGGTAATTGCGCTCATTATATTGCCAGAGACACGGTAGATCAAAAAGAAAAACACTGTTTTCCCTGAAGTTCATTTACAGTATTTAGGTGGAATCAGCACTGAGTTCATAGGCATTAATCTGACAAACTGCTTTGCACAAAAACTGCTCACCAACCTGCAAATGTGTAGTACATTGTCAACATACACAATGGGTCTCCCATGAGAAGTGTGTATCTATTTTTCCAAGCTGTCAGTGCTGTTTTTCCATTTGACTTGGAATATCCATATTTGTCCTCAAGAAGCAACACTCTCCTCTTCTTATTCCGCACTGTGGAGAGAAAATGTTGAGGTAGAAGGGTGAATGGATACCCCTATGAACTGCTCTTTGGAGGCCATCTTACCTCAGTGATTTTATGTGTAAAGACGAGTATGGTTGGACCTTGTTACTACAAAAAATGAAAATACTAATTGTTCTTCTACAGTGACATTATTATACTTGTCTAAGAATATGGAAGAGGCATGTCTGTAGGCAGAGGTAACAAGACAAGTTGACATAGCAGGGAAAGAGTACAAACTTCGGGCCACACAAACCATTTTCATATAAAAATTCTTCATAATTTTTCTAATCCAAAGCTGGATACCTTTTGGTTTTTGAAAACTATTTTTAGCAAACATTTTCAGGTTTGGCATTTCCATTACTGTCTCTTTCCAGAATGGGGCAATTCTGACAAGCTCTCTGAACTACCCTGAAAATTTCAACTCCTTTTTCAATCAAGGGGTCACCCAGTAAATGGTGACTCTACAAAGGAATTTGGCCTTGTTCTGCATATGAACAAGAACCTCACTCCTTCCTCTTATCCCTACTTCTTATTTCCATAGTTACCTACATTTATTGTTTACTGTGAATATATCAAATGGTGCCATTTAAGGCAACATTTTTTATTTTGAACTGGGTCTACGGCTCACAGCCAGTAACAAAGTTCCTTCACTCCAGTCAGTGTTGTACCTACAGGTTTCTCTAAAGGCATTCCTTCCCGGTGTGACCATGCACCAGTTTTCTCCAGGGATATACGACAACCAATATTCCTTTCAGAAGCAACAGATCCAACCTCTTCTCCAAGTCAGCAAACTTGCTTAGCAAATATTTTTCATTTTAGAAATATGTGCCAATACGATGTCTGCCCCCTCCATTTTCAACAGAAAGGTTTGTGGGCTTGAATTACAACTCTTCTTTCACCTACTGTCACCTACTGCTATTTTTTTTTAAGTTCCATTTCTGAAAAACCTTTTTTCTGCCTCAGAAAAAAGAAAGAATATTACTCCAATTTTGTGCAAAACTGATTTTTGAATTTAAGGCAAATCCCTTAATGTTCCATTTTGTGCAACTACTTTGTACATTAGAGTCACATATTGTGGAAGCACGCAAAACACTTTTTAATATTTCATGAAGATACACAGAGAAGACGAAGAAGGGAATATGACTGGAGTCGTTGCCAAATTCAAATCTGCATCTGACCGATAATTCACTAATCTAATTCTGTGAAGAACAGGGCAGTTACATCAGCTGCATCTGGAGTAAGAAAGTTCAAGCAGAAGGCTTTCAGCCTTTAAACACAGTTTCCTTTTATGAAAAGAGTCAGGAGGTAGCAATTAAACTCACTTACACTGCGATGGCCATAACCTCCCGATGCCCAGATCAGAGACCACACACATGCGTCAGATGATTCTCTGGAGAAGAATGTAGTCTGCTCTGTCCAAAGGCCGAGTTAGCTGTAGCCAAAATCTCTTTGAAGATTTGCTCAGAGGTGCAGCCCTATGAAATTCTTAGAGAGATGTTCTGTACAGCGCACTCCTTCCTGACTAAGTTTTCCCTTTAGGAATATGCAGGACGTTGACCCAATTTGCACAGACCCTGATCATTAGCATAGGCCCATTTTAAGAGAGGCCTTTGAACATCAGTTGCTTCCAAATTCCATTACCTCTCTCCCTGCTGAGCTTTGTACATTAAGTATCAGGCAGGGGCTGGGAGAAGAAAAGAAAAAGAAAAAAAGCCAGTAAGTTAAATCCCAGGCCCAAATAATTAGACATGTTTTGCTTAGTTCTCCAAACTCTTACCTATTGCTGATTCTCCATTTCACAGAATATAATCTGATTTTTTTTTTCAGACTTGACATGCAGGTCAATCAATCCAGAGGTTCATAAGTAGGAATATGCCAGAGAAAGAGGCAAACATCAGCTCTGAAGGCATTTTGAAGGTATTTGTCACAGTGCTTTGCCTTTGTTTGCAGTCTCATCTGATGTACAAGCAAGTTTCAGAGTCCTCCTTGCTTATAGGTACTCCAGTAAGAGGTGATGAATGTCAATACACTGGCCAAGAGAGAACTACTTGATAAAACTTCACTTGCAGAGTGAAAGAGATGCAGAATGACTTTGCTATCTGGCAGATGAGCTTATAAATAAACAATAATATTCCATCCTTTGTCACTAACAAGAGGCAGGGTTGGATTTGCAAGGTAACTGTAAAGGGAAAACTGCTCCTGGAAAATCCTAGTGTGGGCAAATGGGAATTTCAGTTCTGAACACTGAAAGTTAGCAGGTGTTTTTATTACATCTGAAGATGAGGCTCCAGTCCTGTGCTGGCGTGGAGAGGACTCATAGGCGTTGAAAATTAGATTGTGAAGATAGGACAACTGAAGGAATGAAGGCCAGCTTGTTTGATTGTTTAAAGCTTTTTTGCTTGTTTCCAGGAGCAATTATCTAAACTTAACGCCCAGTAAATGCTGGGGAAAAGGTTGTTTGGCTAAATACCCAACACTTTGGTGCATCCCACCATCATTGCTATCTGCAAGTGAGGACAGCAACTCTCAATGCCTGGAAAAGCAAAAGAGGGTCCCACTTGGACTAAAGCTCTGATGCTGTGGACTGTTTTACTTGTATCCACTTTGACCAGATCACAGCATGACCTACAACACAACAAACACAGGGCTGCAAGTGCAGAACTGGGCCTTGACTTGTGTTTATAAAGACATTCTCAGGTTGCAAGTTGGAGGGGAGGGGAATTTGCAGAACAAAAGTCACTCTATACAAGCTCTGCACGTCACCCAATTTTAAACTTCAAACTAGCTGCAGAGTCTTCAATGATGTGGAAAGATTGTGGACAGCTTGCTTGGAGTAGGTGCCTACCCTTTAGCATGACTGGAATTATAAACCTGACCTCTAGTATGACTTAGCTAATTTACATGCAACATGTACCTAGCATGTCTGTATGGTATATTAGTATGGAGTAGCGTGTATGTATCTACCTTATGGTGTCACAGTTGTACTGAGACCCTAAGCACAGAGAGACCATTTATATTCTTAAACTGTTCTCGTCTTATACTGTGCTCATCACTGCACACAGCTGTTTGCTCTTTCTTCCTCTTCCTTTCAGTGGAGATTACTGCACTGGTTGAGTTTTCTTCAGCCAGGGAATCCATACCTTGCATGATTCAGATGCAAAAGAAAGTGGAATTGAAGAAGTCACTTGAAATAGGAGGGAGTGAGGTTTGTTGTGGTCACTTCTTTTTCAAGGAATCAGCTTTGCACCTGGACTGGCCTCCAGGGAGGTTGTATCTCTAACCAAGGCCTCTTCATCCTATTATGCAGGCTTCGGCAGTTTAGAGGAGCAAAATTTTTGAGGATAGCTCTCATGGGGCTTTGAATGTTTTTCTGATATCCTGTTCCCAGGGTGTGTTGAACCCTGTCAACAAAGAATGAGACTATGAAATGGATTTGAAATTCTATGAGAAGGCACTTGAAAGAGCAGAGACATGATATGGTTGAGTAACTGGTGTCATTAAGGAGATACATGACGGCATTTTATATTAGCTAGAGTTTCCCAAATGCTGATAATTTCATGCACAGGTCTCTCACGCTGCTGCACTTTTCCTGCAAAGTGACAAAATCCTGCTGGAACAAGGTGAGGTCACCACCAGATGAGACAGGACAGAGTCTCTGAGCCAGAAGGAAATAGCAGAGGATATTACTTGTGCACGCTGCTGTGGAAGAGATTAGTGTCAGCAAAGACTCAGGGATTCCAAAATGTTGAGCTGAATGGACACCTTCAAAAAAAAGGCAGTGCTATAGCTGCCTACTCTTTGAAATCCTTTCCTCTGAGCAACAGCATTACCTCTGCCTCACTAAGATTCAGCTTCAGTGAGCTCTTCTTCCTTCGTAAGACTGTCCTGATGGTAAGGATGTAGCTCTACATGATGGCAAATGGGAAAAGCTGAGTGTTATCTGTGTGCTGCTGGCACTCAAAGCAATGTTGCCTGATCAGTTTGTCTTTGGATTTCATAGAGGTGTTGAGAAAGGCCAGAGTGGAGCTGATCTTTGAGAGACTCCATGAATAAAGGACTTAGAGATGGAGGTGTAGCTTTATTCAGTCCATTTTAGCATTTTACTCTGAAATCCTGCCACCTGTTTGCCATGAGAAGGCAGGCCCACATAGTCTCCGGCACTGAAACAGTTTGATGAGCTTGTTAGTTGGCGTTTGGCTAATTTCACAGAGCTTGCTCAGGAGTGGGAGCTCAGCCAAGGGGAGGCAATAAGCTGGAACTGATATACTAGGGGGGTCCTTTCACATCTGCTGGATGGAAATGGCATGAACTAGATTACCAAGAGTTTGGGGGACACAAAAGGAAGTGATACTTTTAGAACACCCAGAACTTCTCAGGTGTGACTGCACTGCTCCCTAGGAGCAAGGACGAGCTGTTGACTAGTATGTACAGGCAGAGACTGATTGTTTTGTTTCAGGAAACCACAGATACAGAGAGTGGCTTTGCATGAAAAGTGCAATTTGAATTAAGGTTATTGTAACAATTCTGCATGGCGCCTGGTTTCTTCAGCACTTTGACACCCATTTTGTACATACATTCTGACCGTACTCTCTCAGAGGGAAAAATCACCCATCAGGTTTCAGCCCTGCTTTCTTTCTTGGCTACAGCTGCAAACCCAGGTGGTGATCAGAATGTAATTTTGCACATTAATTGGAAGTGTCACCCTACTACTTTTCACGTCATTATTAATGTCCATGAAACATAGTCTGCTGTGAAAGGTCTGGCATTTCCTACTTTAAGACTAATAGAATTTTGCCTGGAAATATATAGATACTTAATAGTTCTCACCAGCAGATTGTGGGTTTGCTAATAAATACATGAAATGTGATGGACAAGAAACATGATAAAACTCCAGAAAACTAAGTGTTGTGCGGATTCATCTTGTTGAATGGTGATTCATGCATGCAATTCCCCTGAGTATTACCAGGAGTTATGGATATAAATCCTAGCACATCAAGAGGAGAATATAACCACTAGTGGTTAGGAAATGAAAGTGTTCTGAGGGGCGTAGAGTCTCATCTTAAGACACAGAGCCACTGTATGCATCTAAATCCCCGTACATCGAGATGTGAATATGTTGGAATCACGGTAATAACAATGACTAGGCAGCTTGTACTGTGCTTTTGAAATTGGATGACACAGACACATCTTTCCAAATTAGTGATTTAAAATTGCAGGTGGCTGGTGCTTTCAGTTTTCATCCACCTTGTAAGCCTGGAGATGGTTCACTAATACAGCACTTCCCAGATGTTTAGACCCCAGGTGTGCAACAGAGTTCTTACTGATGAGATTTAAATTCATTTTTTGGTACTGCTTATGACAGGAACAAAGATAACTACATCAGGTCATACCTTTCATTATCACACAGTCTTTATTTCTTCCTTGCATTACTGATGATGGGTTTAATTCTTTTTTTCAAATAATTTGTTGAAATTTTGTATGTATTCCTGTACAGTCTTTTGTACTGTCTGTATTTCTGAACCAAGATAGTAATTTCTTTGTTCATTCATTTATAAGCATTGTCTCCATGTGCATGCTCCCACCCTCAGTTGTATTTTCCCAATCAATGTTAAATTATATTATAAATGTACTTTTTGCAGTGCTCTTCTCCATGTTAGGATTGTTTCTTTGTTTTAGTTTTGTAAACCTTTAGTCATTGTCACTGCACTGCCAGATAGTGCATTTCAAAGTCTGATAGTTACCGCAGTTTCGCTTCTTATATCTGAGGTTTCCTTCAAGCCTCGTTTGCTCATATGTCTAATTGGGGAGGGCAAGCAATATTTTGGGTGGAGGGAGATCCATCTGTTCCAGGGCATATAGCCACGACATAGGTACCTCCATCTGAACCAGTCTTCTTAATGCCTTTTAAGTCAGTGGAGAGCAACAGGCACAATTCTTCTCATTCTCACAACATCAGATGAATAGCATCCTAAGAGTATCTGTTTATCCCCTGCGACTCTACAGGGAGCCCAGCATAACTGGCTTAGATGGAGATGTGCACACTGTAGGAGTCTACAGCTAGGTGAGATGACCCCTACCTAGTGTGTCAAATCCAGCCATTCATAAAAACCAACATGGAACAGACAGAACACTGAAAACTCACAGAAAAATGGCCACTATCAATCCACAGATTAAGAAAGAAACAAAACCCTTCCAAATCAACTTGTGCAATGCTTTTCTTTGTGCATATCGTTAATGCACACCTTCAAGGAATGCATCAGCTTTGCTTGTGGATACGGAACATGAAGAAAAAGAATACCAAATCTTTCTTTTAAATGATATTAATTTTCAGGATCCTCATCCAAAATCCACAGATCTATAGGAGCCGAATATATCCTTACAGTCCCTGTGTATGCCTCATGTGAGAGAAGACCATGCACAGGATTGGGTATTCTGGCTCCACTCCCATAGAGCACTTAGGCATGTGAGTAGCTGAGTACCCTGAAGAAGTTCTGGGGCTTTGCTGTATCAGGATGGACTGAGGCAAAGATCAAGGCTATGTAGAGTTGGAAGGTGATCCACAAACTGATTCCTTGACCATTTCCAGTTTCACAGAGGTGAATGGGCAGATATTTATTTAACAAACAACTACAGTGAATATATTTCTGATCTTTAGCCCCAAAACAGCATTGACCTAAAGCCCATGATGTGCAGTGTTTAGCCCAAGGAAAGTGACAGTCTGACAGCCAAAAATCTAGCAATCTTGTAGGAGCAAAAACAGTTCTGATAGAGGTATTTCCCTATTTGCATACACACATACATGCACATTTATAATCCTGGAACTGCCCACAATGTCATGCTCTCTCTGAATTTTTAACATATTCCAAAGCATCTTGAGATACTTCTAGGACTTTTCACTCAATTTGTGTAACTAAGAATGCCAGATTGATATTCAAAAGTACCTCCTGGTCACCTGTTTCTCTGCATTTATACGCTCAGTTTGAATGACCCGTAAAAGATTTTTATATTAATTGGAGCAGTATGGACATTTTGGGAGGTATGAATGTTTTCCCATAAAATATGCTCAGGTCTACCAGAACTTGTAGCTTTGGGGCAAGAATCATAGGATGAAGTCCTATGTCCTGTGCTATTCAGTAGGTCAAACTGGACTTGCCCAAGAACTCCCTCTGAGTTTAAAATGTTTGAGGCCCAGAGACAAAAATCAAAGTACCCATATGGGACAATAGCAAGAAATAAATAAGCATGTACTTTCCATGATCTATTCTGCAATAAGCAGCAAAACAGACAATGCCCTTCTAAAATGACTGGGGGGCGGCTGTCCAAAGTACGTCACCCTGAAAATGGAATAAGCCCATCCCTAATCATTACAGAAGTGCTGAGTTTGCAGTAGCTATTTCTGCTATCAAAAACCTATAGCTGCATAAGCTGATACAAACATTTTCCCATGTATTTACTTGCCAGACAAAGATGTCATCTGCCGGGGGAGAAATTGTCTTCTGGAAGATAAAGAGCTGTGACCCAACAATTAAGTAAATGTAGGAAAAGGTGTGCCTATAGAGCAAAATGTTAGAGTTGTTATGATTTCTGGAAATGTCAAGGAACTGGATTCGCAAGACTCTTCCAGATGCATTTTGTTATGTCTTGTATGACCCCCCCCCACCTCTACCAGCTCCAAAATGTGCCTTTACGAAAATGACCTAAAAGTGTATTTGTTAAGTACAAGGAAATAATACTAAAAATAAAAACTGTCAGTTTTCAAGTTTGCTATCATGCCAGCACACACTGTATTTCAGGAAGTAAAATATAAGCTGTGGAGTGCTTGACATACCTGTATTTTGGTATTTGTTCCTATTTCTGAATAAACTATTCTCCTAGTTATTCCACTTTCATTTTTACTGCCAAGGAACAGTCTGAATTTGCATTTTACTCAAACAAGAATTGGTTGAACAAAAATTTTCTCTACAGCCTCTTGGAACACCGCAGTGAGTGAATTCACATTTCCTTTATTCAAGTACTGAAACAAGAAACTTGGCTTTGGGAGCCACACTCGGCCATTGCTGGCAGAGAAGCACTGCTGGGTGACATCTGTCATCAGTCACCACTGAGCTGAAACGTTGAATTCCTAGCAGCAAGTTGTGCATTAAACAAACAAACAAACAAAAAGCCCTCCAAGAATTCTCCAAAAGCATTCTGAAAAATGAGTAAGTTTGAGAAATTCCAATGTATTTTCAGCCATTCTTCCATCAGAAAAATTCACACCAAGTTTCATGTGAATTGTGTACTGAGCTCTACTGAGATTACTTTGAATTGCAATGTGAAAAATGTCAGGCAGCAATTCTGACTGTTCTAATTGTGATCTATAGCACTTGTCCAGACAGAGGATATTTGATAGCACTTTAATTTAGGGAAAATACCTGATAAAAACATGCTTTTTAACTCCTATAGAAAAATATCAAAAAGCAATGCCTGGAAATCTCAGCCAGAGAGATTCTAGAAATAAAGTTAGCATTTATAATATTGAAAGTGATTAATTTTGGTGATAAACATCCAGAAAAAGAGGGATTCTCCAGATCTTGAACTCTTCAAATCAAGAATGCATAGGGCACAAAATTTTAACAGCACAGAATTCTGGACTTTACACTGTTTTTAAATGAATAAAATTACCTACTTTGGAACATGCATTATGTCAGATATAAGGACCACCCCCAGCCTTAATATGCTGAATCCATGAAAGCAAAAGGCAGAAAAATTCCACCAGAAATTAGGCACAAAATTTGGAAAGTCAATGTAATTAATCACTCGGACATTTCTTTGGAGGATGTTGATGAGATTCTGCGTCTTGAAGGCCCAAACTGAAAGTCCTTCTAGCAAGATGTGTTCTAGTTTAGCAAGCTCTAGGCTTGGAACAGGATTTCCTGGCCGAAGTTCTGTTACTCAGCACTTCAATGCCTGTAATTGACCTTCTGGCCCAGACTTTGGGGGGCTGTGGTTTAGCAAATAGTTAAAGGGTGGGAGGAAAGGTCCTAGGTCACCAAGCCTAGCCCTGCCACCATTCCCTTAGGATAGCAGGGTGCCAAGCAAAAGTGGAGGTCCCACAGCCCAGAGACACCAGGAGAACAGTGGAGAGGCACAGGCATGGTTGCAGAACAGGGAAAACTATGTGGTGCCGGGGTACACACGGCTCTGTGACTGCTCTGCTGGCATGCCTCCTGAGAAGGATCTGCTTGTCCCAGACCTCCAAAGCCTGGCACAAAGATTATTTAGGGACTAAATCTGCTCCTGGATGAATTTGAAGCTATTAAGAAGTTCTTTGTTTCTGAAAGGCAGATAATACATTAGGTAAGATATGCTTCAGCATCTATAGATCCTGAGTGCCCCATGTCTACGTCTGTTTTAAACATTAGGCTACCCAAGTCCATGGGACTCAAAATACTTGGGTTCCCTTCCGTGTTCACTGCAGGCTTGTTATGGAGTACCAGGCCTGCTGTTTCTCCACTCTGTGCCCATCCTTCCTCCAAACCACTTTTCTATTTAAACTGCAGGCTCTTGGGGACGGAGATCTGCTGCGGTGGGGGTTGATTCTGGCACAGTATGAGGGTGATACGCCTGTCAGAAACAGCAATCCCATCCCACACAGCTCTGCTGAACTCAGAGGGGTTTCAGTGGAGGCAGGATCTCGGTTCAAGAATGCTGTGAACATGCTCAAACATGGGTGCTAGAAACAGACTAAGTGAGCTCTGACCCCTGCCTTGTTGCAGAATATGTCCTAATAACACTCCTGACACATAAGGACACACAAGCATTTCCATAATAACTTTCTCCTTCACATGTTCTAAGCTTAAAAAAAATGGGGGAGGCTTTACTTTCTTCTGCTTGGATTTTACTGCATCCCCAAGGTGATATTAAATAATTGATTAGAAAGAAACAAAATGCTTTTCATTAAAAACAAAAACCTAGCAGTATTTTAAAAATGGTATAAACCTGCCATGGGTTCGAGCATAAGTGTTGACATGAATGTGTTAGGTTGAGGTTTAGAACATCATTATTTGCTCTTATTTACCAAATGTCTTACCCACCATATTATCTGCCTTTTCAGATGTGTACTGTTTTTGATTTTTAATTGGTCTTATTTACCAAATGTCTTACTCATTAGACTATCTACTTTTTCAGATGTGTCCTCGTTTTGATTCCACTGTGAAGAGAACTAACATATCAAATCAGTGACATGACTAATCACACATGACTTTCCCAGCATCTTGGTGCCTTCGATGCTGTGTCCAGCAGCTCTGAATACAGTTCCCAGGGTTTAGCAAAAAGCCTTTTCTCCCCTTCACACTCTGCCACTCAGCTTTGGCCAGTTCAGCATTTTAGGGAGATTAGTAAGTCACAGACCATGATGGAGCTCAGCTAGAGATGCCAGAGACCGCATCTCCTCCACTCCTTGCGGATGTCTCTTCCTCCCTCAGGTTTGCACGTACCATTTGAGCGACATGCTTTCCTTTTAAAGGAGAGACTTCGCAACCTGAAATGGTTTGAAACATTGCTCCTCATTTCCTTTCTCAAGGCTAATTGCTGTGCCAAGCCCATCATGTTCCCCAGATATCTGAAGCGTGTAGTCAACAAGAGCTCGGTATTCAGCATATTCCCACAGAAGCCCCTGGGGGTATTTAGTCACTTCACCCTAAATATATTCTTAACTTTTCTGCTGGAGGGGACTTGAGAAGATGCTCACAACAGCTAGGGTGTTTCTGGGGTGGGGGTGAAGAGCGGTTCAAACCCCACTCACAGGATGGAGAGCAGCCCATCGCAGGCTGGGGTGTTATCGGGGGCGTCCCTGCGCACGGGGGCTGTCCCTGGAGACAGCTACTCTCAGCGCCATCGTGGGAACCCAGCGCAGTGTTCCCTAGCGGTTCCCTCCCGCAGTGGGACGGAGCCGTGCAATACTGCTCACACCCACCCGCAGGACTGACACCCCACAGCACACACACTGCACACCCCAGCTCGGCCTGCCTCTAACTCACAAGGAGTGAACAAGAAGAAGAAAAATTCCATCGGTCTTGGCATTTTTCATATTTAACCCCATCCCCTCTTGGTGGCCTTGAATTTACAATTATAGCCCCTGAAGGTGGGAATAAAAAAGGCTACCTTTGTGTGAAGAATGCTTAACTCTGCGCAGTAGGATGGAGATTGGATTTATTGTTTCCTTATAAAATAAAACCCGCTTTTTGATGAATAAAACCCCAAAGTTTGCACTGACTGCTTAAAAACTCTGAAATATTTAATTAAAAAAAAAAATCTCCAAGTCGCAAAGTTTGTCCCAGACCTTTTGATAACTAAAAATCTAGAGTGCAAAAGATGTTGTTTTCTAAAAAACCTCTGTATTCTTGAGGAAACCAGACAAATTTAGTAAAAAAAAAATCTAATAATAAAGAACTATGGAGATTTTTTATGACTAGCTATATTTATAAACTGTCTTGGTCAGAGATATTTTTACTATGTTTGTACAGCTCTCAATAGATTAGAACCCTGCTCCATAGTTTCAGGTCTCTGAAACTAACAACCAAGTACTAGCAAAACATAAATATCTTTTACATTATTAAGATTATTAAAAACCTTTTGTATTACTTCCCTGACCTATGCAAGCTAACCTAACAATAGAAAAAAGAAAAACAGTGGTAGCAAATATCAATTGCCTATCATTTAGACTATTTCATATTATTCTGTTTTACCAAAAGTTGGATTCGTTCACAGTTTGGAGTAGACAGGCTGAATTTTAATGCATTTTACCCTGTTATTGTTTCATCTAATAAAAATGGCTTTAGCTCATGACAAACACAGTGATGAAAACTGATGGCTTGATATGCAAACTTTGACCCACAGCACTAGAAGACTATGTCACCAGCCGGGAAAATTCCAGGCTAAAACATTTTTGACAATAAGCAATAAAGGAACAGCATTCCAAGGAGAAACTCAAACTTGAGGCTGACAACTAAGCAAGAGATTAAAAAACAGAGAGAGAATGAATTATAACCACTTGGAATGCTCTGGAAGATACATCTGGTTTAAGTGTATAAAGCAAAATTAAAACAAAGAATGCAAACGTGGTAAAAAGACAAAATACTTGTGAGCCTGTAAAATCTTAAAGCTCTGAAAAAACTGATAAATTAGCTAATGCTATACTGCTCCTTGATTACATACAGTAATGCCTTTGTAACATTTACAAAGGAAAACTTTGAATGATCTTCTACCTGGTTTTTGTCACTCAGGAATTTCTCTGGAAGGATGACCTCTGCTTAGTTATCCTCTCAGACTAACTCCCTCTCTCTCATCTTGACACCATCAGAGTTATATCAAATTCCCTAATGCAATTAGACAGAATATGCCCACTATCAAACCTGGCAGTGCTGGTACTGAACTCAGAATCCATCCTCATAATCACACAAAGAGAGGACCAAGGTTTTCAGGCAGCTGAAATACCGCCTTTTTATGGGAAAGCACAGAGGTCTTTTTCAAATAGAGACAAATGAATGAATCATTGGTCAGCTCAAAGGTGCGTCTAGCTCAGCATCCTGTCTCTGACATGGCCAGTAGCAGATGCCTGATGTTAAGGTAAACGAGAACAAGCACACCACAGCATTTCCACTGGCATATGCAGAAGTTGTATCTGGGTGGGTAACAGCCCTGATGGAGTTTTGACTCATGAATTTGTCTCATCACATCAGGAACTAGCACATGGCTCCTTGCAACTACTGAGCCGCCTTCCCCAAGGGAGAGCTGACGTCTTTCACTCGAAGACAAGAGCGTAACAGTGTTTTCAAGTCAGGAGTCAGAAGGAACCCAGCTGACCTCCCACAAAGCCGGTGAGAAGGTCCCGGGGCTGGTGCTCAAGGTCCCCATCCAGCAAAGCACCAAAGCTTGTGCTCTGGTTTAAGAGCAATCTAGGGGACATACATACCCAAATACTCAGAGAGAAACATGCTCTGAACTCGTCAAATCAAGGCACTTCAGTTAAGGGGATGGATGTGCCAATTTAATATTCTTCTAACCTTCCTCTACTAAAATTCCAGGCCTGCCTGCGATTTGGAGCAGAAGCTGAGGGTGTTTTGTAGGGCTGAAGGCTGATGTGGTTGTTATAACACTCAGAAGTCCTGTGACACGGACGCTTCAGAGAGGGACCCCACCGGCTTGCCCAAAAGCTGTGGATGGATGACTAAGGCTTCCTGTGGACACTTGACCATGAAGGTGCTTTGCCCTCCTTCCTGCCACCAGCTTCTACAGTCCCTAAACACTAGCATTTACTAAACTCTCTTTTCTCCCAAGGGAAAAAAAAAAAGAAGAAAAATTTGACAAAAAAATAAATCCTGCTTTTGTTCTGGATAAAACTAGGTCAGCATTTCCCATTCTTGCTGTCAGTTTTCTGCAATGTATTTCATACAAAGCATCATCATTCCGACAAAAGGTATTTATAAATTGAGCTTTGACAAAACAATTGTGTATTTTTTTTTGCCACAAAGGCTTTAGCATCTGTCACTGCCAGGAAAGATTTAAGAGCTAGGTAGAATTTTCATCTCTCACAATGACTTGGCCTATATTGACTACATCTAATAGATCTGATATTTTAAAATCAAATTTTACAGCAATGCATTACACATTGCAGCTGTTTAGAAATCCCCCTCCTCCATGGAAAATTTCCAGTGAAATAAACAGTATAAATGTTTCCAGGATGTACTGTCACCAGGCACCCCCACAACCCCTATTTCTCTTGATCCAGAGGCAAGGAAATAGTACCAGTACCCCGTGGGACTGTAGCATGCCAAAAATAGTACCCTATGGGACATGGAGGCTGCCAAGAACGCAGCTTGCTGTGGGCAGGGGGCATGACGGAGATTTTGCTCAAAGAAACGAGAGAGCATTTTATCCAGAACTGGGGAACAAAGTCAACTCTTCCCATTTCTTCATAATTTTCAGCCAACTGGTAAACCAGGAACCTTTTCCACATGCATTTCACGACAATTGCACACATAAAAAGTGATATTTGGAATTTAAAAATAAAGAGAAAAACACGTATAATTTCCTTGCCATCTTTTTCAATTAACACCTAATCAGGAATAGTTAAGGCTTATCCTGTCCACACAGAATATACACTCTGGGGCTTTTACTCCATTATGATAAGAAATACCGCATTGCAAAGCCAATGGCTCCATTTACCCCACTCTACCCTCTTCGTCAGGAATACAGTGACAGGGTCCCATGTGGTTGTAATGGTCCAGGAGCCCCTTACCTGCTAGATGAGAAGGGATTTGCAGGGATAAGGCATGGTGGGGTAGATGCTTATAATCAGTTCCCCAGTTAGATCATCCTTTAAAAACACATATATATTTCAGCATCATCCACTACATCAGGTGGGAAAGCCCAGGGTGTATCTTGCATGATGTGAACAAGGCTGTCCGAGGCACAGTTACAATTCTTAAGCAATTTCCTATAGCAGCAGAGAGCAAGGACAGCAAAATGGTTGCTTGGGCTCTGGAAAGTCAACTCAGCATCTGCTGCTGCTGCTGAGAGCAAGGTCACTGTGTGCGGGGAGCAGCCAGTGCTGGGGGGTGAGAGGACAGATGGGACTTGCCAGCAGCAGCCCTGGCTCCCCCCGCTCTATGCCAGCAACAGAAGCCACAAGCCCATTTCTCTCAGGCTTTCCTCCAGCTTCTCCATCCTCTGCTGCTCTCTGTCCCTGGTCCCGTCTGCTTCTCCCTCCATTTGTCATTGTGTCAAGAAGTGACTCAACTTTGGCCCTTCATCCCTGGCATGAAAAAATTCAGTTTCGCCTGGGTTGTTTAGAAGCATGGGCAAAAGTGAAAGACGGCGGGGAAGCTGCCTAAGGTGGGAGCATGAAGGGGACTGTGAAGAAGGGAAGAGAGTTTTTTTTAAAGAGAGAGATTTTAAAAGGAAAGGAGAAGGTAGGCATCACATCCCAGAAGAGGGACTAATACCACAGAGGATCTAACACAGAGAACAGGAAATGTCTTCACATGACAGCTGTGGATGAGTATAAGAAACATGAGGAAATGGGGTAGAAATGAAGGAAGAGTCGCTTCTGGAGAGGAGAAGGAGGCATTTCAGAGGAGGCAGGAGGTAGGGGTGGGGATGTTGTTTGCAGCTGTGAGGCAGAAGATGACTTCAGTGGTGACATTTGGGGCAGGCAGCACAACGGAAGAAGCAGTGAGGTCTGGATGAAGACATTTGCAGCAAACTCGAGTGGTAAATACCTGGTGGTATAGGAAGGGTAAATGAAGGTATGTGAAGGTCTGCGCACATCTCATTTAGCTAGCATAGAGTTTACCCTCATCTCACTGCTTGACCTGGGAGAGCAAACAGGGGAGCTTAGTCATTTTAAACTTATAACAATATCAGTGAAGAGAACCAGCATATAAACAAGGCTGGCAGGAGAAGAGAAATCAAGAAAAGAGAGAATTTGGGAGATATTAGGGAAAAAAAAGGTACTAAACTTTTTGAAAGAGATGGCTAAAGGATGACACTCAGATTTGGGCCTGGGAAGCACAGAGGGCAGTGGGATTTTTCAGTGGAAGTTGAAGATGGAGGTGGAGGAGTGGAATTTGATTAAAACAAGCAAACTTTAGCTTTAGTTACTGCCTGGACATCCAAGAAAAAAAAAAACTCAAAAAGATATGATTGGGCAGAAGCAAAAAGTTCTGGAGGAAAATATGCATTAACCATCGACTGGCAAGTGGCAGCTGAGGCTACACAAGGTGCACAGAAGATCTCTGTCAGGTATTGACACATAAGAGGAACAGACTGAGAGACCTAGAGCTCACTAGCATCCCTAAATCTCAGTAATAAAAGAGGGAAACAGGACTGATCATCAAAGGCGGAAGAGCTGGAAAGCAGAGACATTCACGCATAAAGGAGAAACATAGAAGAGAGCACTGCATGGGCAAGAATAAGGGATGGGTGAAGGACCATAAGGCTGAAATCAATGAGTTTACCTACAGAAGTATGAGTAAAGGCATCGTAACCAGCCTGCATTTTCACAGGGCTTCTTCCTCTTGGAAAGAGGCAGAGAAGAAGACAGGATGAGACCTAAGACAGAGAGGAGAGGAAAGGCAGAGGGGAGTTCAGCACATCCCACAGTTCTGGGGACAAGGCAGAAGCCAGGACATAGCTATAAACTAGTTAATCACAAAAGCATTCAACTGAACTGTCCTAAACCACACATACCAGCAGACAGCATTACTGCAGTCCTCTAATAGCTCAGCTGCCTTCACAATAGCCACAGCATGTCCAGCAGAACAGTGAGGTTAGTCAGTAAATCAATATTGTGTCAAATCCCAAAGTCAATCTGTGTCTGATTCATCTCGAAAACACAGCTCCCACGTCTTCAAACACAGCCAAATTCTTTACAGGAAAAAAGTCTCTGCTTCCCTGGGTGTTGTAACAAGTAAATAAGTCTAGCAAAATCCAAACACAATTTGGCGGGATATAATACTTGTTGGAGATAATCCTACCTGCTGAAATTTCCTTTTAACCTCAGTGAAGACTCCAGTAGATGGTAAGTATAATCAGGACAGATACCAATTCTCTTCCCCTGGAAAGAAGAGTGAACAGTCTTCAAAATATTATTCTTCCAGCTTAGAGAATGGCAGCAAAGGAAAAGTTCTAGAAATAGTTATTTGGGCAATTTCCCTCTGAAAAACAGGCTGGGTGATTTTAGCTGTAGGTAGATCTCTCAATGTAATAACAACATGTGTTTTGGATGATGGCATGGTAAAGCTGTTGTCAGCATCTCTTACCAGTTGAACTCCCCTCACTACAATTCCTGTCTTGCCACCCAACTTGAAAATGGCTCTCAAATATAAATATTACAGGAGAGGAATTACAGTCATGGTCATTCTGGAAATGCCCATTACATGACATGAAGTGTTTATTCAGTAATTTCAGTTAAAGCTCTGAACACATATGAATTGCTAAGTTTGTTGCAAGAGAGCATGCATTCGCTGATGATTGAAGAACGGATACCGTTATTATTAACAATCATTTCTAGCATGGAAGGCTCCAGCACGATTGTCCCTGCAGAGGTAGGTGCTGTATATACCTCTTAAAGAAACATCCTTGGCCCTGGAAGACTTAGAATCTAAATACACAGGGCACACAAAAGATCTATCATTATCTTCCTTTTACAGATGGGCAACTGAGGCACAGAGAGATTAAGTGACTTGCCAACATCTGTGGAAGAATGGAGGATTAAACCTCGATCTCCCGAGTCCAAGCCTGGTGTTCAGTCACCAGACCAGCCTTCCTGCTCCTGCTAATGCGTTATTGCTATCATCTGTTCGGTGTTTTTCCTACCCATTTCTTCCTAATCCCTTTTCAAGGTAGACCTTCAGGGACTGTTACCTGTGGGGTCGGGACTTAATCGACCCATGCCAAAGAGGGACATACTTTTTCTTCCACTGGGCACCAAAGGCTCAGCTGGCAGGTGCCACTGCATTTCTGCGGGGTGGCATTGCAGGAGCAAGGATTTACAAAGTCATTGCTAGCTTCAAAGACTGAAAACCTATCACAAAATATCCAGGCAGTAGCGAAAGGGGAAGCTGTTTGCTGTAGCTCTCACTGCATCTGCAATTCCTCTCCTCGCGAGGCCAAAAGACAGCGTTCGTGTAGGAAGAAGGCTTGTAAGATGGGACTGTAAGACAAGCAGGCAAATCTTGAAAGTGATGTATTGGATCCCAAGGCTCTATCAGTACTTATTAGTGGTGCTGCAATACCACCTGCAGGCCCTGGTCCAGGGTCGGCTGCTGCAGTGAAAAGACAGTCTTACAACCTGAGGGGGCAGGTCCCAGATCCCTCAAAGGCTACAGGAGCCTTTCCGGTCACTGTGGAGCATTTGGATCCCGTCCCTGTGGCGGGCATGTGAGGGAGGTGAAGCGTGCCCCATGCCAGCATTTTGGTGCTGCATCATTGCACCTATTTTCTAACCCGGGCCGCACAAAACCAACCAAACGCCTTGCAAAAACCTGTATCGAGGAGGGCCACAACAAAAATAACCCGCAAGGCAGCTACCACTTGGGAAAAACAGTCTTTGAGGTGGAAAGACGTCGGCCTTCCCGACGAACCAAGCGCCGATGGGATTTACCGTGCTGTTTACGAAAGGTCAAACGTTTGTCCTCTGCCAGCGAGTGATGCATCTGTATGCAAACCACAAGTGGGGCTGCCCTGCTCCCCCAGGCCGCGCCGGGACGGGGCGCGAAGGCGGCGGGCGCCACCGCGAGGCCCTCGCCTCAACGCCTGTCACCCCAATTGCGGTGGGCGAGAGATCACAGGCGAGCAGCGGTATCTGCTGAAGAGACATCAGACGGCGTAGTGGAAAGGGTAATCCATTTATTTTTAGAGAAGTTTTCCACTTGGAGATCATACACACGGCAGATCACAGAAACACATGCAAGCATGAAATTTAATTTTTAAGAATTTCTTTCCCGGGGCTTCCATGTAAAGCGGCAGTGAATGGGAAAAACTATAATTGTGACAAGACAATTACAGAGGGGTTTTTTGCTAAGCATGAAACTTCGAAAAAAATGTTTAGGGAAAGGGAGAGAGAAAAAAAAATAGAAAAGTCATTTTTGTCCAGTTGCCTTGTTCCACTGAAGCAGAATTAGACATCACGTCACATAACTGACTTTTAAAATAATAATCGGCTTTAAAGTATCAGCGGAAAAAAAAAATGTTTGAGTTTGAACTACTTTTCCTGGTTTGGCTTTTTTAGTGACATGGTGTGTATGCAAATGTGGAAACTGTCTGCAACCTCCTAAATGCTGCAAAACACACACACACTTGTGCTTTTAGCCTGAAAGGACTAGGAGACATACATTAGGATTTGCTGGATTATGGTGAGAAAGCAGGAGTGACAACTTTGATGTTCTTCAAAAAAATGGTGAAAAGACAGAAAACTGCAAGTGTTTTTTCTCTCCTTGGCAGAGCCCCCCAGGAAAGAGCTAGCATGGCAAATGAATCCCCTCTCATCTCCCAGAGAGGCAATTCCCTCCCATTCAAGCCTAAGTTCACTGACATGGCTGTGTAGGGAGCTCCGATGCCGAACGTCTGAGCCATACTTAGCCTGTGGATAAACAGAGAGGTTAGCTCCTACAACAGGCAGCCACATAAAACTTCTTAAGTAGCAAATATTCTCAGAAAAATAAGTGCTTATTGTACATCCAAAAAACATCAAAAAAAGAGCCATTTCTAAATCCGTGCAGTATCTGCAAGAAATGCATGATCTCCATCTCAATAGTTACATATGAGGGAATTTTAACTACAGGGAAGGTTTCTATCTTTTTTTTTTTTTTTAGTTAAAGCAAGTCCTTTCTCGGGGTATAGCAACAACTGCTATATCAGGCTTTCGCAATAACCTTATTCGTATTTATATTGTCCTAGCTGCTTTAAGTAAGAAACAGAGATACCAGTGGGAAACAGCTCGTCAATTCACAGCAGAGGGAATCAGGCCATTAAAAAACTGCCTTGAAACTTCTTTGCTGTTCCTGTTCAAGAGGAAAGGGTTTTAACATTTAGGAGCAAAATGGCACAAAACGGAAAGTCTAAAAGGGTTTAACCTTGGTTTGGTAGCGCTGCGGCATCCCTTGGGGCTTCTCGTCCCTCCATCATCAGGCACGCTCAGCAGCGATCAAAGGTGGGAACGCCACACGCAGCTCTTCCAGGTCAGGCTTCAGATTCTGGAGACAACACAACAGAATAATTTGTCAAATTGTCAAAACTTACAGACGTTGCAGCGGAGCAGACTGGGGAAATTTGGATAGACTGTGCCTTCACCCAGTCCTAATCTCGCCACTGGAGGCTGTAAACATGATGGGTAAAGTGACAGTCTGGCTACAAATCTGTCTGGCAGCTTCATTAGACATCTTTCGCCTGACTGATTAAACTGCATTTAAGTCCCACTTTCATTTTTTTTCAAGTCTTTTGTTTAAATTAAAAGGTCATGTTTTCGAGCGAGTGATCCGCTGCCCTCTTCAGTCTCCTGCCACAATGCAGTTACATTAGTACTGGTGTTGCACAAAGCGGTGCGAATAGGATCCACAGACACCAACAAATGTCGCAGCCAGCGGAGGTTACAGAAAGGGGGTTTTGTCTGTTTGTTACATGCCACAGCAGGGATACAAGCTTGAAAAATCCCCCCAGCCTCGAACTTGGAATATCTGTGCTGTACACAGGACTTGCAAAGGGGACCTGGCACTATTGCTTGTTTATAAAAGCAGCCGGGTTTGCTTGGTGCATCTCGCCGAGCTTATTTTTATTGCTGCCTCATCACCCTGCAACCAAAAGGGTTTTTTGGTGGCGAGACAAAAAAAAAAAAAAAAGGGACGTGGGGTTTGGGGCCTAATACTGCCAAGTGCTGAGTGCCATCTGTTCCCACCGGCTTCGGCAGGGCGCGGGGCTGCTCCGGAGCTCACAGGACGGGGCCCGGAGCAGCCGAGCCTGATTGAGCGGGGCAGCTCTCCAGAAGATGTAAGGCCGCGCCGCCGCCGCCGCCGCCAGCGTGTCTTGGGAGCGCTCCCAGTTTGCACCTCCGAGCCTCTGGCCCGCAGACAGGCTGCACTTAACCCGCCGCGTTGTGGCCAAGGGCTGCTGCACGCTGAGAAGCTCCCGCAGCATCGCGCTCGTGGCTTGGCGAGCGCCCCGGACTGCGCGTGAGACTTGCGAACGCTTTATTTCCAGCTAAACCCGGGCAGGGAGACCCTTATTTTTTGTGCTCTGCAAGGAAAAGCTCTGAGAATCCAAGTCTAAAAAAAATCCCCCATCCTTAGGACAGAATCCCCTATCCGAAAGGACAGAAACGAACACTGGCGACGGCAGGTCACTGCCTTGGAGAAGTCCTGGTTTCCTGCTGAAGAGTTAACGCCAGCAAGAAGGGAGTAAATTCAGTGCCTTGTACGAAAGCCCGCTTTACACCCGGGGGCTATAAAGGCTGAATAATATTTTTCTAGGGCACGTGAACCTTTGACAAGCACAACTCTGCTAGACATGATTATATTCAATCCACCGACCCGTTGTGCCTTTTAACAGTCTCTGACCTGCAACTCTTTCAACCAAGAACTTATCAACGTGACTTAACAAACTGAACTATATCTTGGTTTGCAATATTCGTTGTGTCCCACATCAGACGTGCTTCCTCCCATGCTATTTTCTTTAAATCACATCAAATCTGAACTTCAGCTATGAAACTGTACACAATTATGTATTTTTGCACTAAGTTTGTTAGAGGGTTACTTTCCTTCTTTATCAGTTACAATTTAATCCTTGATTATCACTGAGGTTTTCAGAAGTGGCAGTAACAAGCTGCAAACAAACTTCGCAGCCTCCCAGAGAAGAGGGTTAGCAAACCCTATTGAAGAAATAGTGTTTCCCTTTCATTGCAATGAGATTCAATCTGTAACAACCGCATTTACATATTGCTACTGCAGATGCAACCCTGAATGTCTGCTGCATTTTTGACTTATTGCGAGGGATAAACACAGGTTACATATAGCAGCCACATTATTACTCTAAAACGAAGCTGGCTTTTCTGACCCGCTGAGATTGAAGCTACTGAAATCCTATAGCGTAATCTTTGCTTTAGGACTATATTTCTCTAGCTGATGTGCCTAAGATTCACATGCAGGTATTGACAGGAGAAAAGACCCTTTAGCATTTAAAAGCAAATCCTTGACATTTCTATCTCGTACAGTAAGTCCAAGTATCCTCCCTGTGCTCTGTTCCCCAATTCGGAAATCTGATAGGCAGAAGAAAATCCAGAATACACAGGACAATTTTCCAAGATCTGTGAGCCACTGTGAATAAGAGTGGCAGAATATGACCCAGCAACAAGTGAGAAAATCTGGGAAATTAACAGAGATAAAGGTGTGTTTAGGGCTTTTCTGACGAGCCTGCTTCTGTAAAGTCAGGGGAAAATTTGCCATTGAGTGTTCATGTATAAAAATAAAATAAAACAACCTTTCTTTCCCAATATGTAAGTGAAATGCTTCTGAATGATCTTTCCTTTTCTGCACACAGGCTCCAGTTTTTTCACAACTAGCTGACTATGAATAGGCACAACCATTCCAGTAAGCTGTCAGTTTGCGCTGCCAACAATTATATCAGTTATCCAGGACCTTACGTGTTATTTAATACCTACATTCATAGAGGGGCAGATGAAAAGAACAACTACAATAAGATGCCGTTAATTATGGATATGTTTAAAAACAGTCTAATGAATAATAAACAACGTTTTATTTCCTGTGTCTGTGACACAGTGGCAAATAATTAAGAATCAAAAGAATTCAAAGTATTAGGTAACAATCAGAAAACTTGTGCAAGATTTTTTGCTGCTCGAGTTTAATTGGTCCATTGTTCCCATGAACTATAAACCACGGGGTTGATAGCAGTGCTAAAGTTTACTTCTATAAAGGAAGATTAACATATTCGGGAACTTTACCCTAATCCTTGTTTTGCGTTAACTCAAGCAGATTGGATTAGTAATTCTTACCTACCACCCACTAGAAGAAAACGGGTTTCTTTTCTTAGACAACTGGCTGTATTGTACCTTCGTGTGCATTATCTGCACTGAAAGCCTTCTGCAGAAAGAAATAATGTGAAGTGAAAAGGAAAGAGTTTTACACTATGACGACAAGAAACAATTGCTGAAGCTGCAGAGTCTGAATTCTAATGAAAGATTAGACCTGTTCCCCTCTGATTTGTATGCCGTTACTTCAGGCAAAAAGAGAATAAACCTTCCCCAAACTTTTCATTCATGAAAATCACTACGATAAAGGAAAGTTGATTTACTAAGTCTGATTTAGAGACCTGCGGGGTGCTCTGGCAGCAGCCTGGACGAGGAGCAGAGTGGGTTTTGTGGTTCAGCTGCGTGTCAGCCCTTAATGCAGGCGTTGCAGACCTGCCTGCTTCTTGCACGCTCAGCCCTGCCGGGAAGGAGGGCAGGCCGCTGCGGGAAGCGGGCTGGTCCTCCCGGCGTGTGGACATGGTGTAGCGATGCCGGCGCTGGCGACCTGCGCTCACGAGCCCACCCGCACAGGTGGCCCCTGCTCAGATCCTGCACGGTCAGTGCGGTGCTCCGGGGTTGTGGCCTTGGGGCTTTTGGTTCTGGGGTAATATGACCACTCCTCCTTGTGCACTGCAGATCGACCCGCAAGTAACAGTAAAACCCTGGGCCAGGGGAAGATCCTGCTAAGGAGTGAGATCCAAGAGGTCTCATCCAGCTGAAATTCCATTTTTTGTGAGGACTTGCCTGAACAGAGCCAGATCTTCCCTATATGAAGTCAACACATCTTCACTCCAGGAAAGAAATAGGTCCCCTTGCTGTCTTTGTAATTACTTCTCTTCCAGCTTCTTCCCCATCCAGAGCCTATAGTCTAGACTCTGCTGCTCCCTCTCTCACATTCAGGAGCTGCCCCTTTCCTCCAGCAGGAGCAGGACAAGATCCCAAGTAAGAGACAAATGCCAGCATTGGTTTGGTGGTCCTCCAGCAGAAGGACTTGATACCGTGCAAGTTTCTGTGCAACTTGTAAGTCCCAAGCATTTCCCAGATGCTTCATGGGGGAAAACTCCCCTCAGGGACACACGTGGCCAGCCCTTTTCTGTAGTTCTGTTCACCAGCAAATTATGCCAGGTAACTGGAGTTTTTCTGAATGAGCAGAATCAAACTCTTTTGTACAGTGCTTCTGAGTAATCCAATGCCCAAGAAGACCACAGCAGCTCTACGAGTCAAACACAGAGGACCAAGCCATGCAGGGCCATGGAAGAACCCAGCACAAGTGACGACCACAGGGTTTCTGTCCAACCTCCATCCAACCATACAGCAATGAAGCTTGCACAAAACGTGGCAGCAGCACACAGAAGCAAATGCCAAGGCACAGAAAGGCAACTGTTCGCTTTCTTGTTGGTGCCAGCTGCTTCCACCCTGCAACAGAGTTGATGGCCTCCTCTTAATGATGGAAGAAAATTAATTTCTGCTGGTTTGGTTTCTGTCTTTTCTTTCTGATATTAAGCAATGATTCTAACTCAAAATAGCCATTCAAATATTCATTCGCCAGGGCTACAGGAGGTAAAGAACTAGCAAACATACATGCCCTAACTGTTGGAAAATAGTTGGTACAACCACCGCTACAGTGACAAGCTTTCTGCTAGACTGCAGGGCAGACTCATGGGCAAAGAGCAACGTTACCTACTAGCTGCATGTGAAGGAACCAACTGGCTAAATGCTAGCTCAGCTAGCATTTCTAACTGGATTTCTAACTGGACCTCACTAGTTATCAATAAATCCCATTTACTCATGTTAATCAGCAGTGAGGGTTATTAATTAGCTCTGTACCTGGGAAGGAAAGAGAATGCCTTGAAGAAGCTCCATCGGTTTCCACATGCGGTCTCCCACCCTCCAAGTCACGCAGCGCTGATAGGAGCTTTGGACATGCCTGAGGGCTGCTGGGTCGAGTGACCCAGCTTTGAAGGGGTTGCTGGTGCCCCTTCCCTGGGCAGGGAGCAGCCACATCCCTCTCCTGGGCCAGCACTTCCGCTCATAGGAGCTGTTTAGCAGGCATGGGGGAGACGGGGTAGCTGCGGACGAGAGCATGATGGGGTTGGGACCGAGGGTCACGCTGTGTTGCAGAGCAGTAGTAATGATGGTCTTTTGAGGAAGGGCCTACAGCTCTCTTAGCCAGCTCAGTAAATTCGCTCCTAGCTGTAGAAACACCCTCCACAAAACAGGAAGGTGACCGTGAAGGTGACTACATTCAGAGCAAAATACAAAACTTAGCTTGTTTTCCCAGTGGAATAGCCCCTCCATGCTGAAAAGAATAATTAAGTCTAGGATGGCCAGGATTTCTATGTTCCTTATTCTTGTACCTAAAGGCACTTGGGATGAGGGTATTTCTCTTTAAAGCTCCAGCTCCTGGAGTCACCAGATTATCGAAAATCTTATGAAAAGCGAAAACAATAATTAAAAGATGCACTGGCAGTTAAAAACCAAACAGCAAAAAAAACAAAACAACCCCCCCCACACACACAATTCAGATGATTTTATTTAACTCATTTGCAGTCAAATTCTTGATTATCCATGAGTGGATGATCCAAGTAATAGGTAACTATGATGTAGGTTCAGAGACAATTAAGCCTATTCCACAGCTGATAAAAACCAAAGGAACGACCATGCCAGAGTCAGACCCACAGGCCTGAAGGTTGTCCCTGACAGTGCCCTGCAGAGGCTGCATTGGAAGAGCACAGGAACAGGGAAAGTGAGCAGGAACAGGCCCTCAAAATCCTGCCCCAGGTACCACTTTGCACATCAGGGACTTCCTAAGCTAGAAGAGACGCTTGCACTTAATAGACTTGGGTTGATTTTTCTCCCGTGAGTCTGCAGTATCTTGGGCGCGGAAGCCTTACAGCTGTGCTTGTGCGCAGTTGTGCTGCGTGGACTTACTGATGGGAAGCAGCACTGTCTCTGCACCCCGCACGCAGCCACGCCACCAGCCTCGCTTTTCCCTCAACACACCCCTGGTAAATGCTCTTGGAGCCGTATTTTCACATGATCTGGCTTATTCCAGCCCAGTGCTATCTCACACGGTCCAGCACTGACTCTGCTCTGAAGCCAAACTCGGTATTTTGGAAGGCAGCAGAAGTCCACCCAAAAGAAATCTGAAGAGGCATTACAACAGTCTGAGGCATCATGCTTCAGTACGTCAAAGGTAAAAAAACCCCCAAATTTGAAAAAAATAACAGCAGCAAAAGACACACGAGATTGAGACCAAACTCTGGCAGTTTCTCTTTCGACTCCACAGGGCAGACAAGAAAGGTCTTAAAAGTTAATTTGCTGTCCACAAGGAGGTGGGGTCTCTCTGCTCATCTCTACCATGTCTCCTGTGAGTCACAAATCCTGGTGAACTTCAGTTCACCAGCACCAGCTGCCACTAAGAGTATTCCCCCTCTGCCACCTTTAATTTGGCAATGGAAATGATGCGCTTTCGGAGGCAGCGGTTTTCTCAATGCACGTTCACACGGTGCTTCCCACAGTGGGATCCCAGTCTCGTGCAGAAGCACTCAATACAACTTTAAATCTCATTAGCTAAGAGCCCAAACCATAGGGAGTAACTTCCCAGCATCCAGAGAACAGCAGGAACACCCCAGGACTCCAGCAGAGCTTTAAACAAGCCTGTGCATTTTTCAGAGGGAATTTCAGGGCCTTCGGAAACACACAGATGAACTACCTTTGAGCCTTGCATTGCTATCACTCGATACCGCTTTCCTCATGAGAAGACTGGTGATTCTGATGTATCAATAAAAGAAAAATGAGCAGAGGATCAATAAATTACTCCTACACTTTGTATTATCCATTACGAAAGCTGCCAGTACAAATTTTCCACCTTCTTCATTTTTCACGGTTTTCCACCAAGCTGTGCAAAACATGCTGTGTATCACTTACAGTTTGGGATTTTGTTAAGAAAAAATAAATAGAACCTCCAAGTACTAATTTCAAACTGTTGTAGTGAACTCTCTCTTTTTTTATTACATAATAGAGTCTTTTGTCCTCAGTTTTCCATCTGTTTGCTAAGCATTTTTCACTTCAAGACTCAATTAGGACCAAAAAAAAAAAAAACAAACCACAATCATTCAATTCAAAAATTAATTTGGAGATCAAGGGACTGACTTAGGCCTATACCAGTGTCTAAAAGCGATTCAGGCTTTGTCACATGATCCAAGAGAACTGAGCAACAACAGTTTAGCTGCTTTAATCCTGCTTAATTTGAGTGCAAAGAAATTCACATGTGCTCCTAAGAACATTCTGAGAGTACACTGTGTCCATTTTTCTGGGTCCCCATGTCCAGAGACTTTGTTTCATTGAGAGCTCATGACATCCTTGATGAATAACCCTGGTGCAGACAAGTGAAACACATACTACTTTGCAAAGACAGTGAGCAATCTACCTCAAAAATATTCTGCTAGGGAAGAAATGATTTCAGGTAACACGTTTTATAAACAGGAGAGCAGCAACAGCAACTTTAAAGGTCCTGACAGTGAATAGGGTCCCTCTGCGCTAGGCACTGTACAAACCAGAGATGCCATCAATGACCCCAAAAGTATATTTGAAGAGATAAGAGAGCTACATCACGGGAGGTCTTAGCAATATATAACATTAGTTTTATAGCTTTTTTGTGCATGCTTTGCACAGAACAGAGGGTCATTAGCATAGATATACCAGGGAAAGGCTACCACCCTGCCAGCTATCACCACCTGGCATAAGCATGTGATCTCAGGGCCACACAAGAGGGTAGCAGCCCACCTGAAGCTTGGCTACAGCATATTTGCCTGAGGACAGCCAAGCAAATTTTCATTAGATGAAGGAAAACTTGCAAAAATCCCATCCAGCAAACACACACGCACACATACCCTTTCTCTAATGCCTTGTGCATTTGCTGGTTTTGAAAGAACTTAATTAAAGTCAGTGGTGAAATTTCCAAGAAAAAAAATGTAATCCCTTACAATAAATGTGCTGTGATTGTTCTGGGTTTGCCCTGCCTCTCCCCCTTGACTGGTCTCACTGTGAGACAACATAATCTAAGAGATCAAAAAGCTGAAACCGGTCGTGCTTGCTTTTCATCCTCCCTCCAGCGAAGCAAACGGCAGTGGAGAGGACTTGCACTTTTTGATCCAAACAAGGAGCCATGCCCATCCCTGAATCTAGCCGCTTCCCCAGGTCAGGGGCCCCAGGTCAGTAGCTGGGCACACGCTTCCGACAAGTGCAATTCCCAGATCTGTGCACAAAAAGGGTCTCCCTGCAGGAAATCGCCCCTCCCAGGTGCATGAATGCAACACCTAGCCTGTGAAAAGGCCCCAGCTTGGCCTTCTGCCTGCAAGACAAGCCCAACATGAAGGCATGACATCTTTTCTCCTGTCCTCTTTGATCCCTAGATGTGGGGTGAGGAGCCCCTAGGAGTTGCAAGGAGTAGGTGGCAGCTGCCCTGCTTAACCTGGAGAGGAGAAAACTAACTCTACAGCTGAACAAAGTGTGCCAAGAGCACAGGGAGGAAACTTGTGCAAGGAAGCCAAGGAAAACACCTGGGCAGCTGCCCTGCTGTGGATGCTGCTGCTGGTGAGGATGCTCTGAGCAAACCACACTGAGGATGTGGCTTCTTGCATCACAGGCTTTCATTGAACTGGGACTGCTTGGGCATTTTCTGTCAAGACTTCAGAAAATGTTGATTGATCAAAATGGTTGGGTTTGAGGTACAAATCTGGACACAAATATGCGCTTTGGAGAATGTGTCCAGCACAGTGCAGTCACTAGTAGAATATTCTATGGGAAATTTGCTCTCTTTTGCTTAAACAATATCTGTTTTTTAGGTCATTTGTACCAAGGAAAAGGAGGGAGGGAGTCAAAGTGGAAAGTGTAGCTGTAGCAAGGTGTTGGGCATGGGAAGGAGACATCCCTCTGCACTCTGTCCTTCCTCCCAGGCAGCCCTCAACACTTGTAGTCTCTGTGCCTGGAGAGGGGCAGCTCAGGGCTGTTATGTACCCCAGGACCATGTCCTGACTGTGGCTCTGGAGGCAACCTGCCCACCCTCCTCACCCAGCCCTGAGCAGGCTGGGACACAATGGCTCTGTGCTTCGAGACAGACATTGTTCCCTTCATACTACCCTCCTGGGACCCAAACCTGCCTCCCCTTGCTAAATCAGGCACTGGCCAAGATCTTGTTTCTAGGTTTGCAACTTGTCCAGCTCTAAAGAACCTGATTTTCCATGAAATATATGGAGTCAAACGGAGTCTGGTCCCCTCTAGACTTTTCACATCAACTTCATAGACAGATATAGCTGGGATTTAGCGCAAGGAAGTCTCAAGGAACTCTTTGCCCTCACCTTTGCCTTAATTTACAGATACATCAAGATCTGTGATTAATTGACATGCTGGGAAGAAGTGTCCAAAAAAAGCCATTTCTAGGAGTTGGTTCATTTAGATTACAACCCTCTGAAATGCTGGAAGGTTGATTAAAGAAACAACCAAACAAAAAAACACAATAGCAATAATCCCACAGCTCTGTTAAAGAAAGCAGCTGTACAGAAAGGTCTGTGTAGGAAAACTAACCAATTCAGCATCAAAGAGAGAAGAAATAACAAGCAAAGCTTGCACTCCCCATACCCACACGGCGTATTTTATCTAGTCAGAGTGGCAGCACTGGCAAGACGCCAAGGATCTAGCCGATAGATCCAAGCAGTGCTGATTAAGAAACATAACCAAAGTAATTAATGGTGGGGGAGGACTGACTCCTGGTGCTCACGGCAGAGCTGGGATCTGACTCATTCTTTGCACCAGTTAACCCCAGAAAGAGTCAATTAGAGCAGGACTTCCCAACCTTTTGCAACAGGCGCTCTCACTTTCAATTAAAATGGCTCTCTAGGAACCCTGAACAGCAAGTTTTAGTCAGCAGGCTGCACAGAGCATCAGGCTTCCTGTCCCTTTGTAGTTTCTGACTGTCTTTCCCTGACATGCCAGTTTTTAATTTGCAAAAGTATCGTCTGGATTTCACCCGGGATTTTAGATGGGATTCAGTGCTGTCTGTGCGCTGTTCAATATTCTGGACAAGGCTCCAGCCTGTCCAGTATTAGCAGTTGCGCTCTGATCTGCCAGTGCTTGTTTTGATTTTCAGGACAGCACTTGGTTCTCTCTGTGTTTGGGTCAACACTGTGGATAAGATCTGTGTATGCCAAGGCCAGGTCAATATTCTCGACCGGTGTTGGGCTATATGTGCTTTATTCTGTATTCTGGATAGGTAAAGGTTTGTCCGTGCCCGGATCATGACACTGGATGGGGTTTTGGGCCATGAAGTTCATTTCGACTTTCTATATTCATTATTGCATTGTTTCAGTTTGGTATTCTGTTTAAATTTGGTAATCCTTCTATCCAGTTTCCCTCAATATAGAGTAAAGGCATGTGCTAGCCAATCTAGGCTGAAAAGCAGAAAAGATTTTAGCATTATCTGTTCTTCTCTCTTGTTTTCTTCATGTCAAAAGAAAAGAGAGAAAGTCTGGAGAGAGGAAGACTTTCCCTTGGTGGAGGAGGAGTGGGTTAGAGATCATTTAAGCAAACTTGACACCCACAAATCCATGGGCCCTGATGGGATGCACCCACGAGTGCTGAGGGAGCTGGCGGACATTATTGCTAAGCCACTCTCCATCATCTTTGAAAGGTCATGGAGGACAGGAGAGGTGCCTGAGGACTGGAAGAAAGCCAATGTCACCCCAGTCTTCAAAAAGGGCAAGAAGGAGGACCCAGGGAACTACAGGCCAGTCAGCCTCACCTCCATCCCTGGAAAGGTGATGGAGCAGCTCATCCTGGAAGCCATCTCCAAGCATGTGGAGGAAAAGAAGGTGATCAGGAGTAGTCAGCATGGCTTCACCAAGGGGAAATCATGCCTAACCAATCTGATAGCCTTCTATGATGGAATGACTGGCTGGGTAGATGAGGGGAGAGAAGTGGATGTTGTCTACCTGGACTTCAGCAAGGCTTTTGACACTGTCTCCCATAGCATCTTCATAGACAAGCTCAGGAAGTGTGGGCTAGATGAGTGGACAGTGAGGTGGATTGAGAACTGGCTGAATGGCAGAGCTCAGAGGGTTGTGATCAGTGGCACAGAGTCTAGTTGGAGGCCTGTAGCTAGCGGTGTCCCCCAGGGGTCAGTCCTGGGTCCGGTCTTGTTCAACTTCTTCATCAATGACCTGGATGAAGGCACAGAGTGCACCCTCAGCAAGTTTGCTGACGATACAAAACTGGGAGGAGTGGCTGATACCCCAGAGAGCTGTGCTGCCATTCAGAGGGACCTGGACAGGCTGGAGAGATGGGCAGAGAGGAACCTCATGAAGTTCAACAAAGGCAAGTGCAGGGTCCTGCACCTGGGGAGGAATAACCCCATGCAGCAGTACAGGTTGGGGGTTGAGCTGCTGGAGAGCAGCTCTGCCGAGAAGGACCTGGGAGTGCTGGTGGACACCAAGCTAACCATGAGGCAGCAATGTGCCCTTGTGGCCAAGAAGGCCAATGGTATCCTGGGCTGCATCAGGAAGAGTGTTGCCAGCAGGTCGAGGGAGGTGATTCTCCCCCTCTACTCAGTCCTGGTGAGGCCACATCTGGAGTACTGCGTCCAGTTCTGGGCTCCCCAGTACAAGAGGGATGTGGCACTACTGGAGCAAGTCCAGCGAAGGGCCACAAAGATGATTAGGGGACTGGAGCATCTCTCTTATGAGGAAAGGCTGAGAGCGCTGGGCCTGTTTAGCTTGGAGAAGAGAAGGCTGAGAGGAGATCTTATCAATGTGTACAAGTATCTGAAGGGAGGGTGTCGAGAGGATGGGGCCAGACTCTTTTCAGTGGTGCCGAGCGACAGGACGCGAGGCAATGGGCACAAACTGAAACACAGACACTTCCATCTGAACATGAGGAAAAACTTTTTCACTGTGAGGGTGACAGAGCACTGGAACAGGTTGCCCCGAGAGGTGGTGGAGTCTCCTTCTCTGGAGATATTCAAAACGCGCCTGGATGCAATCCTGTGCAATGTGCTCTAGGTGACCCTGCTTGAGCAGGGGGGTTGGACTAGATGATCTCCAGAGGTCCCTTCCAACCTCAGCGATTCTGTGATTCTGTGATTCTGTGAAAAGACTCATATATATATGACTAATATATATTTTACAGGTTTCACATTTTATGTTTCTTGAAGGAAGTCTGGACATTACTGAGCAAATATGAATTTTCTCCAGCAGGTCCAAAAGACTCAGATGCATCTGACTAGCTGGCTGACCTTACTAGCTCTGCTGATGGGCAGATATGGATTTACCGCTTGCTTTTGTAAACGTCGTGACTTCCCCCTTTAACTTCCAGACTCTCCACTTCCATGGCAGGGCTCCTCTAGGGTCAACAAAGCCCTGCTTTAGGAGCCATATGCAGAATTCAGCTTGAGATGTTAACAAAAACAGGCAGAGGAAAATAAAGGCTGTTTCTTAGACTAATCATCCTAGATCTGGTCAGCAACTGTAATTTTATGGACCTGAGGGGAGAGCAGGAGCTCAGGAAATGAAGTTGGGCCTGGAAAGACTCCTCTTCTCCTCCAGGCACCACAGCTTACACTGGCACTGCCTGTGGCATATTGCCCTGTTGTATGAAGTACTAAAGCTCAGATTTACAGTGGACTGAGACCAAGCCAAGCCCCTGGTTGCAATGGACTCAGACTCTACTTCTCTTCTTCAAGCTACTATTGCCATTTGTGGTAGGAGCTTCCAAGCAGCTTCTATGTAAAATCAGGATCAAGGGTAAAAGCTCCACTCGCTTTCATGGAGTCTCTCCACTTTATCCTTCTAAGGTTTGGAGGACTGGTTTTATTTAGTTTTGATTTATGTATCACATAGAAAGGTTGCACTGTGCTAAGCATTAGCATCACCGTGGAGAGGTAGGATCTTAAGCTTTATCCTAAATTTTGGTCCAGACATAACTACCCTAAAATCCCAGATTGCTGGATATTTACCTGATTGCTGGAGACACTCACAGATTTAGTTTTCTTCCCCACAACCTCTTTTTCAACACAGAAAAACAAGGTTCATTTTCCTGACATTCTCCTCTGTGAGCTGATCTTGATCTGAACCAGAGATGACATTTTCTAGCCTAGAGGGTAGAGGCTTTGCATCATATTGTCAAAGTAGCAAGTTCAAATCCTGTGGAGAGGGTCACATTTTTTATAATAAAATCTTCATATCCTTTATTATCTCTTTGTTAAAAGGTTCAGCAAATTAATTATTGTTATCATCAAATATATTCTGCATTCAATGAAAATACTTCAACAATGCTTTTGACTGAAGAAGCAAAACATAATATACCATTTTACGGATAATTTTCATGAAATTTTGCATGCATCCAGATCTTCTGAGGTAGGAAGCACACTTTGTTTGAACTTTATAGCCTTCTCATTCAGTTTTCATTAATAATTTTTCTCTTAGTTCTCAATAGGTTTCTCTTGCATTCAGGGAACAATATCAGAGCCCTCCTGTAGCTAATTTAATATCTGCAAATTTCCTTGGCTGATAATCAACAACTGCGCAAACAAATGAAAAAGTAAAATAGTGAATGCAAGAAAAAAAAAGAAAAAAAGAAAGTGGAGACTGGAAGATGTTATGAAATGATAATTGTTGCAAGAAGTTTGACTTCATCAAGTAAAGTCACTATCAGAAGGAAGCGATTATTATTTGCCCTCAAAAGGAAAATCAAAGTTTTAAATTTGTTTGTTTGCCTCAAAAAAATCATTCTTTTGATAGACAGGAAATACTTTCTTGTAGAGTTTTGCACCACCCCCTGTTCTGAGCCGTGGTTACATGCATCTCTCAGCTTGCTACAGGCACTGACAAAGATAGCCATGTTTCCTGGCATGACAAGCCAGTTTCTACTGCACCTTCCACCTCTCCGAAGCAAAGCTCTGACCCGTACTCACAACTCTGCTCCTCTCCTCTAGACACCAACCTCCCTAATCAGGACACAAGCCCCCTTGCCTCTATCCATCCGCCTACCATATACATCATTACTGCTTCCTTGCAATGCACCACCTCTCTGAACTAGGTCCCTGACTTTGTTCAACACAGTTGGTCCACCTCCCACCTCCTCACGTCCCTAAACCCGGAATCCGGCCCCTAATTCACTATGCCCCTGTCCCTTCCTTCCAACCCCCATGCTTCTTCTCCCCCAGGTCTGCTTTCCTCGTCTTGTGCTCTCAGCTGGAGCCCTTGCGGGTGCTGGGAAGCTTGGAGCTGCTGCTTTAGACAATGTCAGAGGGCTTCAGTTTTGGATAAAAAACAACTGATCAGGATACAATTGGTTTAAACTCCTTGCACTGATGCCATAGAACTGGTTTCAAAAAATCATGTTGCAGTGGAAGTACCGTCAGCGTTGTACTGACAACCAGGGAAAACATGTCCTTTCCCACAGGTGCTCAGGACCCAGTTGAACTTACAAGATCTCTATTGCTGTTCAAGGGCAGCACCCAAGGCAGCCATGTAACACGTCCCATCTGTCCACCCCTTTCCTTCCACACAACCGCAGACAGTGTAGGCCCCTGACCTGCTCAGACACCTGGATCCCATGTGCTTTGGGTGCCACGCTTCAAAGGCTGCACTCACCGTCATAGACAAGAAGCAACTCTACAAAAGATATAGACAAACTCAGGAGCCTTCTAGTGTCTGATACAACTGCAGTCTCTACATGGACTCCACCAAACACCTTCAGTAGAAACATCAGTCCCAGCTTTACAGCAACAAATCTTCCAGGAACAGATCCGATCCACAACAGCTTGAGGAAAGAGTCCCACGGGAAAGGATACTCACAGGTCTATCAGTTTAATATGTGTTTTTAATTCCTTGCCTCCACAACACACAGCTACACAAACCTTTGTTGCAGCCAGCACACACATAAAAGAGCATACAGAGAGAGAGGACGGTATTTGGGATTTTTTTCAAGAGCATGAAGATGCTGTTTTCAGGCTTTCTCTGCAGACCAAGACCTTTCCGTTGTGTTGTCTGAAGAGGTCAGAATCCCTCCTGCCCAAAACCCTGCAGCTCCAAATTTCACACGCAGACACACACACACACACCAAGAGCTGGATTCAGGTGTATTCACAACACTGAAAGTCTGGAGTGACAAAGTAATTTCTAGTAGGAATTGCAAAAGGATCCAAAATGAATCACTGCACACAGGACAAGGGGCCTAAGATGCTAGGAGAACTTTTAGCAAAGGGAAAGGCCACAGTGGAAGCACCAGAGACCTTGCTGCGTTTAAAACATCGCTCAACTTCACAGCAGACTGTAGCTGGTCTGCAGGGAAATACAAGTTGAAGGAGGCAGGGAGGGTGCAATTCTATTTTCACTGGACCGGTCAGGTCCGGTCCGGTCCTACTGGGCAACCCATTGTGTCCAGGCAGGATTGGAGCCTAACACTGGACCACCAGAAAGACTGGACCTACAGGAGGAAATAAATTCCCATGGAGCCATAGGACTAATCATGGTGCCAGTCACCAGGATGTATCAACAAGCAAATTCTTTTCCAATCCTGCAAATATCCAAAGCCCTGGCACCCGCAGACCTCACATCTCTAATTAAAAATGGCCATGAATACTTCAATAAACAACCCAATCCATCATGTTCAGGACATAATAAAGGGACACGGAGTGGAAAAGAAGCTTTGCCCCTGTCCTATGTGCCATACTGTATGTGTTTCACTGCAGGGAAGCATGTGCTAATTTCTTACCTCTCTGCTGACTGCACTGTCCTTTTGCATAGTTGCTGCTAAACTGCATGAAAGGTATTTCTAATCTCGTGACGGTGACTGAAAAGGGTTGAAGGACACAAATTAAGTCTCATAGCAATAGAGCAGCCCAAGAATGGAAGGTCAGCCAGTTGACTCTTCCCAGAATCCCCTGAACAATGCAATTATTCATGAAGGAAATTTCAAATTATTTTCATTAGACTTCTGTTTTACCAATCTAACCAAAGTGATTAATTAGGGATTAAAATATTTACTCTGCACATGCTGCCTTGGCACGGCACTAGAATATTTAAGCATTGTGCTAAAAGGGTCAGCTGTCTCCAATACTGTTTGGAATTCTATTTTCTGTGTAAAAGGGCATTGACACTCATGTCTATACTACACTTAGGATCCCATTAGGGACGCCGAGCAAGAAATGGCTCTCTTCCTGCCCTTGTAGCAGCCCCAAGCTCCCCAACTTCTTTACTAGTGCTACTTCAGATGACAAGTGGACAACAGCAGCAGCAATGATTACAGCATGCCACTCAGCAGATTCAAGGTTCGGTACCTATTCCGCAGAGCCAGAAAGGAGGGAGTTGCTCATGAGAATCTGGAATGACCGCCCAGAAAAGAGACTGTTGAGCTGGAAGGTATGAGTTGGACTCAGATCTTGGTCCAGTTATGGATTTCCTGCATGACCCTAGCCAGTTTCTTATTCTAACTTGTGCCTCGATTTCTTAGTTTTGAGTTGGGGCTTCCCAATAGCAGGGCGAGAACTTATCATGCTCAGGAAAGATGAATGGTTGATTTGGGCCTGCCAGGGAGTGAAACACTCTTCCAATGAGGCTATCAGGATGTGGCCCAGGGGAAAGTAACACTATTGCATATTCTAGTGTGGACAGGGCACAAATGTTTGTCTTCACCTGGGCTTTGATTTAGCATTAAATACAATTCACACACATGTAGGATACGGTGTGAACTGGAGTGGGAACTCACGTTTGCATAGGGATTTAGGAAGCCAAGCCCCAGCCCTCTGAAAATGCAAGTATGGACTTACCCAAAGTGGCAAATGCTTTTGCGGGGTAGGAGGTATAGAGAAAGGATCACTTTGCACCCCCATGTGAGACAATGTGATAGAAATGCCTCGCTTGCTGCATTCCTTTTCCAGAGCTGCAACCAGCAGTTCCAGAACAGGGCACCCTGCCTCTGGCCTGGGGCAAATGCCAGTTGACTCACAACAAATCTAGCAGCTTCCTCCTCTGACCTTCAAAGGTTTCTGGAGTTGATTTGCCATTTTTGTCTACCTGACCCCATAGCACTGGAAAGAGTCCAGAAAGGATGAACATGAGATACTGTGCAACTAATGGTGCATCAGGCCACTGTAGTTCAGCCAGTCTTGACAAGGATGGTTGCATTTGTTTTAGCGCTGAGGATTCGAGTTGCTTTCTTGGCATGGCAATCTGACACATCTCGAGCATGTGTGTGTCTCTACGGTATAGTTAAGATGCACAGTACCTTAGCGCTAGTGACTGCTGCCACTGCAACCTCACCAAGAAGAAAAAAGATGTATAACAGGATTTGCATTCCTTTCCAGACTGACTGCTGCAAGCAAACATTTCAGCACTTATTTGTTACCAATATTATTAGAAGCCTCAACCCATTTCCTGGCTGGGGCATGTTTCCTCGAGGGGACTGAAGTCACCTGTCACTTTCTTTCTCATGTTACTTAATCATTTTAGTCCAAGCACCAAGCTGCCAATCATATTTAATATTTAGTCACCTTGAATGCATTGCTACTGATTAAATAGACTGCTATTTCAGTAAACAACTGATGAGAGAATACTTACAGCTTCATTATAATCATTCCACCAGTTATTAGAGCATTATTCATATGTTAAGTCCAAAGAATATTTAGGTCTTCTCCTATTTATTTCACAAACAACATTTTAATTGCTGCCATATTAGCAGAGCTATCAGTACTAATTGGATAATATCCCTTCAAAGATTTTTCTTATAGCAACCTCTTTTGCTTGAATGTTTTTTGTGTGTGTGTTTCTTTTTTAGGATCTCTGCTGATTACCCACAAAAGAAATGCACCCGTACAAGTTTATCAGCCAGGAACCTTCAAATATTTACTTTTGGTCTGGTTTATTGTTTATAATAAAGTGAAAACAAGTGGCCCTTGGTCCGATTTGGGTCCCATGATGCTAGGCACTGTATACGTGCACTAGAAGCAACTAGTCTCTGCTATGAGATTACAATGTAAGGGTTTACAAGAGGGAAGAAGAGAGTGATATGACCAAGTCCGTACTGCAGTTCATGGCAGAGGGATCAGAAGAATCCAAACCTTCTGAGATAGTCTGTGGCTTTATCTATATATAGCACAACCCTGCCCCGAGCAATGTACTCTTGGGAGCTTGGAGACTACTTTTTAAAACATTCTTGAAAAGGTGAGTAAGAAAACTAAACTTCTTTTTTGTAGACTTAAATGCAGGGGTCTTGCTTCCAGCAGAAAATATCTTACAGGGTCCACAGTCTGAGAAAGGTTGAAAAACACTGCCGTAGAACCAGGCTGGAGCTGGGCAGCAGTATTTGATAAATCATGTATTTAATAAAGGTCTTTGCACATTAATGTAAATTTATTGAAAGGGTTTGGCCAGAAAAGGAAGGGAGAAGCAGAAATTTCACAATAGTAGAGATGTTTTGTTTCTCCATCATCTAGGCAAGATCTTTGGACCTTGCTTCTGGAATGAAGGTTTTGTTTAGAAACCCAGCAAGGGTGATTTTTCAAAGGAACAAATAACACATTTGTTTTGCTTTAGTGAGAGAAAATGAGAAATTGTTAGTTAAGGTTGACCCAAACATTTCTTCTTGTTTCTTCCCACCCCACTCACCTCCTCGCCTTCCTCCCTCACAGTTTTTCAGTTTGACCACTGAACTGAAAAATTAATTATTCTTACAGCTCTATTAAAGGATGACTTATGTCAGGCTGCTTGCAGACAGTCTAACTGATGTATATTAAAAATTTGTCTCTTATTTGTTTTCCCTTTCCTTTAATCTCTCTCCCTTCTCTTGCTAATTTCAGACAACAAGATCTTTTCAAAAGGCTGAAGTGCTCATAGAGCATGGTAAGTTCTACATTAAGCAAATATGTGCTAAAATAAAATAAAATATGAGTCTGAGAAACACCAGTAGTAATAATAATGAAGCTGAACTGCAATGGTGAAATTGTCTCACCACTTCATGATCAGAATTTTATTTGTGTTACATATAAAATCCTCAGACCAACGCGGTCTCCATGGTGCACAGTGATGTTTAGCTGTATAGGAACACAACCCGGAATGCAAACCCTAACCTTCATGCAACCGATTAAGAGGAGCAGCACACAAGTAAAGCACAAGAAGTGTTTATACTGGGATAAACACATCACAGGCTGCCTTCTATTTGTGTCTCCTCACACTGATGCAGTGTCCTGGGATGCTCCACTGAGTAACAGCAGGACCCATCCTGGGTCATTTCTTTCCAGCCAGCAACGGCCCATCTTTATGCACAAAGCAGCAGAATACCAAACTTTTGGCTGTGTTTTCTTCCAACAAGTAGCAAAAATTTGACCAAAGATGACCACAAAATCACAGCCCCCATAGCAAAAACTTCTGAGCCTAAGAAGCAGCACGGTGGGTAGAGATATTCAACATGGTTGGGGAAACCAGGACACTCACAGGCAAGATCCTGCAGTAAGGAGAGTACAACCACCAGCTCCTTCCTTCGGTAGCCTGGTTAGATCTTTCTGGTTCCTCAGGGAAACTCATTAAAGCTGTTCTCTTCTCGTGTAAATTATTCAACGTAGGAGGGCATAGAGCACATGGTTTGAGAAAAAGAATGAGGTTATCAGTGAAATTAGTAATCAACTAGCACCAACCACATCACATTCTTCATTTGGCTCTCCCCATCCTCACAAGGGGTCTGCTTTGGTCATTCTCTGCTAGGATCAGTTAAACTCACTCTCCCAGAAGCAGGACTTGAAAATAGAGAAAAGGCAGAATTCTAGCTTGGGCAGAGCAATGCTAACTGCCTCCGCCATGGCTTAGGCTATCAAGCCTGTGATCTTCCTTTTCTACCACCCGCCATCTGGATCCAGTCCATAGCCATGGTCTCAGGCCACAAAGCCATAAATGGATCTGTCCATACCTGTGTTAGAGACTACATGTCCCACTATGAACTAGCAAGGTGGCAGGGGTTTACTGCAGATTGTAAAACCAAAGATGAAACAACTGGAAGTAGATATGACATTTTCTTGGTCTATGGGATCCAAGCAGCGAATGCACTTCTGCAAGAGATTATATAACTGTAGGGTCCAGCAGTGTTTACATCATTTCATAAGATATTGACACACTTCAGGGAATCTATGAAAGAGTAACCTCAGGCAGAGTCTTGCATTGCTGCAGGAGATGGAAGTGCTCGTGAATCCCATCAGGTACTCCTCCTTGCCTGTCTCAGCCACAGTGACCTTGACCATTAGTTCAAAGCAGAGAAACAAAAGGATCAGATAAACAGAGCCCCATCTCACACCCATAAAGAAACCAGCAATGTGAGGGCCAGAAATAGAGATATTACTATATAAGAAGATGTTATTATGTAACTTATCACACTACCTTAAGCAGTATTGCAGGGTGTAGAATACACCTACTTAAACTGTTCTTAAACTAACATAAAGGGTCTTACTTTTTCCTCTGGTTTCATTTCAAACAGGTACATAAAAATTCTCTTTACAGCCGAGCTAAGACAGCAGGAAGGAACAAGCATTAAAATGTTCAGTACATCTTACAGAGCAGAGTTAGCTTTTTTTATTGTTGTTTTATAACTTAACTTTAATCAACTTTTTATCCATTGACTCCCTTGCAAGTTCCAACCAATATAATTAGCACTATCTAAATTAGTTATCACTCAAAATTACTTTCTTCTTAGAAAAAAACAGTTTTATTTTAAAATTATAGGTGTTGCCATAGGCTATGCTGGAACTATATGCATGGGCACATTTTAAGTAGATAATATTTTTAATCCTAATTAAAAAAAATTCCTCCCCTCCATAAAATGTTGAGATTTGTGAATGACCTTATTTTCATTTTGATAGACACACGGTAACAATCAACTGATTTTCATTCATATACGTACTCTGCACCTTCCATTGAAACATTATATTGTTCGGCTAAGCTCTTATATAAACCGAACACATGTTTTCATTGTCAGTTTTATTCTCATTTCATTGCACACTTGATATATAGCAGACAAGCTAACATTTCCAAAGGGTGCCTATTTCAGAACCTGTTATTTACACACTGCCATCAGTAAGCAAGACTGTTTTTTCAGTAGGTGCCAAAGACCATCAATTCTATTGATTTTAGTGGGAAGTGCAAGTGTTCAGTACATCTGATAAAACATCAGGCAGCTCACAGAAGCATGAGCCTAGAATGGAGTTGATGAAACACTGAATCACCTAGATGTGGCTTTAGACCCAAGATTTGTTCAAGGTGGCTAATGGTCCCGGGCAACCAAGCTAAGCCACTATGAATGGACCAAACTGAGTACTGAAAAGAAGTCCACGGGATTATTAGTCGGCTTTGAAAATATTGGCCCTGATGATTTTGGCTTTAGACACCCAAGTTTGGAAATACTTCCTAGAGATTTTATACATCCTGCATTGCTCAAGCCATTGGGAGGAATGCAAGCTCAACACTACTGCAAGAGAGCTGTGTGGATCTTCTCTGAGCAGCTTGCAAGAATAAACTTTAGCTGTTGATTTCTTGTTATCTTAAATCATTGTAAGACATGCAGTATTTGTCTACAGTCAAGAGCACTGTGTTGCTTCTCCTTGTGGTATTCCAAGTGCCCTCTTTTAATTCTGGACCACATTCTCTGCCAGCCTGCATGTTGTCCCAGAGCAAGTGTACTTATTCCCAAGCAAGAGTAGCGGCCAACAGTCCCCATGCGTATTATAAATGGCTGTGAAAGACCAAGTAGGAAGAGTTAGTGACACCAACCGAAAGTTGCAGGAGTGACAAACTACCCATAGTTGCTGGGGCCCCAAATCTTAATATAGCTGGCAGCCATGAGCCACACAGCGCAGACACCAAGGGGAGGAGAAGTTCAGAGAACAGCTTATAAGCAGGGGATGACAATGGCCCTTTAGGAGTCCCATTTCTTTGTGGAAGGATCTCCTAATGGCTGGAGGATGTTAGCCTTGGCATTCCCTGTTGGCTGTCTTCCTCCTAACGCCAGATTTGAGTATACCCAACTTCCTGCACAGTGCCTGCTATTTATTCCTTGTTTAGGGAAAGAAACGCTGGGTGGGGAAGCTGGAGAATAGCCTGAACACCGAGAACAGACTCCTTTGAACACAGTGCTCAGAGAGAAGCGCAGAGGTGATCAGCGGAGGACACTGGAGGAGACTCAAGGAAGACAGACTGTGCACACATAGCTAGAAGGTTAGTTGCAGTCCACCACCTTGGAAAGCAGTAGTCCTACTAAATAGGCCAGTTCAGTTCTGGACACCAGTCCTGGTGTCCTCGGATGCTCTGCCACAGCACAGGGTACCTGAATCGGCTTTATGATTCGCTCTATTCCCACAATAACTTACTACAATAACTATACTCGTCACAAACTGCAGCACAAACAGCCCCTTCCACATATCCTTCCTGCAGTGCCACTCTCTCTCCTACTCCCAGTTTTATGCCATGTGAGTAAGTAACTCTGAAGTGGGAGGGTGGGGGATGCAACTGGAATCAAAGCAACCTTATTATTAATATGTATCGTTTGAGATTTGGTAAAGAGAAAGCTGAATAATTTCCCACAACCTGAGGGCACTGCTATCTTTCAACCTGACTTGTTCTGCTATTTACAAAAACTGCATAATTACCAGAGCAAATGCCACGTCACAGCCTGCACCTGCTATGGGTAAGATAGAGAACTTGTTTCTGAAAGTAATAATTAAATAAACCCATCCATCAATCAGTCTCATACACTTTTGTGGCTTCTATGTGCTTTAAAAGGAGCAAAACAATGCATTTGTGCAACGAGCTTTTTCTCCACATTTTTAATGGCAATTATTGCATGTAAACTGGCTTTTGTAGGAACTACGAAGCAGATGGATGTGGTCTGAAAAGAAAAGAGGCGAATACACCCACTGGAAAAATCAAAAAGATAAAAATGCAAAGTCACTGCGTGTGTAGTTGACTGTATGCTATGAAATGGTTCTTTTTAGCCTCAGCATCTGAATATTCCCAATGGAAATGTTGTTATAAAAGACAACAGGTTGTTCCAGCAGAACTGATCAAAAACTGTGACTGCGATTTCAGGCATGGTCCCATGATGTGACTCACAATCTAGAGCTAAAGAATTTCTTTTGCCCAGCAGCTCCCTCTCGAATGGAATAGACATCCAGGAAGAGAAGAAGGTGCTTGATATCATGGGAAGCAGCGACAGGACGAGGACGTGAGGAGAGGAGTGACTGCAGGCAAGCATCTTCTTTTCTGCCCTTTGTTTCTTCTTTGAGTTATGCCACTAATCCTGCTGCCTCATCTGCAAAGCATGGCCTCCCTTCCAGACTGCATTCAGGGAGAGAATTCAGGCTCTCTGGGGCCGTGGTAGTTTCCTCATGCAAAAATTCATCCTTGTCTGAACCAAGGGTAGATACGCACACTGGGTTTTTATGTAGAAGAGACAAAGGCTTGGTGCCCAGGTGCAGATCTAACTCGACGTGCCCATATCTGCCCATGTGCATCTTTCCACGTCTCTTCATTATCTATTTTCCTCCCTACCAAACTGACCTCTGTGTGGGCATGCTTCCTTTACATTATGTCTTAGGGTTCAACTAGGATGAGCAATTGGATGGGACATTTACCCTATGTCACCACTGGAGAGGGCCATACGTTGTTGCTCTTCCCCTGTCAGCAGACACATTTATGATACTAGGCCATCCCACAGCACAATTTTGGAAGGTTGCATGCAAGCCACGATTCTGGTGACTAAAAGGATGAAGGGTCATGCTTTCTATTAAGGCTTTGCTGAGATAGGCTCAGTCAAAAATAGATCAATAGATGTTTTTGTAAATAGGCTCTTATTGAGTTGAGCAAGGCAACGATCCCAGTTCACAGTCCCATAGAGCACTCTGTTCAACAGTATTTACAGTTGTGGTTTGCAACTTTTTTTTTTCAATTTTTGATGCTTAAAATTTTACTACAGTGGTCACATCCCTGCCCAATGCATTCAAACCTGTTGCCAATGTTGTTTTTCTTCATTACCTTCACAGACCTCTGAAGAAGCAGTTTCTGAATCATTTTGGAAATCCTTGCTTAGGACCAAGCAAATAGCCAAATCCTGACTTCAAAATGCTAATAACAGCTCTTCATTGTCAATTAAGCCTTTATAAAGTATTGAAGAATTCATTCTTGGAACACAGCATAGTGAAAACGCATGTTTGAAAAGGCACCAGGTCCTAAATGGGAAGGCAAGAGAACCAGTTCAAGAACAAAATCCCAACAGATGTCTCCTATTCAGGAAATACCCCTCATAATCAGCTGTTCAGACATCAAGGAAATGACTTCTAGGAAAGATTTATTTTCCTTTCCTTTTCCAATACCCTAGATATTAGGAAAGTCTTCCTGAGATTTGCAGTGGCTCCTGCTTAAAGAATAATTTATTGACATTCCTAAGAGAGAATGCCTTAATTCACAAAATATTATTCATCAAAATGCTACAAAAATGGCAGTTTTATTCTGATCTTAATTTATAAAGCTTTTTGTCTATCTTTAAAGCTATGGTTATCTTGAAGTGCTTAGTCTCATATTCATTGCTTTTATAATTGGACAACATAGAACAATGGGAGATTTACTAGTTTATTAAGAACCAAAACGAATGTAATCCAATATCACCCTTTGTTGAAAGCCACCTACAAAAGAATTGCATGAGGATGTGAAATGAATAATCTTTCTTGGTTTTCTCCTCTTGAAATCACTATAGTGCCTTTCCAGAGCGTAGTAAATGAAAATATGTTACGGAAAATTACTACAAGTCATACCAGGTAAACAAGTTCAGTATATTTTGGGGAACTGGTGCAGCTTGTTTCTGACAAATGTTTTCACATAATATCCTTTTTTTGAAATGATCCTGATTGTCCAGGATGACAAGGAAGACCTGAAATCTACAATCTGGTTCTCATTCTGTAGACAACTATATATTCATTCAACCTAAATTCCATCCACTCTTTCTCATCTTTAAAGATTGACCTGTGCATGGAGCAGTGCTTCTAAGGTGCAAAACTAAAAATTATACTGCAAAAGGTAGAAAACCTCAGCATCAGTAAGAAAAACGAAAGAATTCACTCACTTAGTAAGATCTAAATCATCCTCATCACTTATGTCATTAGTTCCTTAACAACCAACTGAATGCTCAACTGACTGAGTAGAAGTCAAATCTTCAAGGAGGAGAACACTGAAATAATGGGAACTGTGTGTCCCAGCAATGTATCAGAGTTTAAACTGAGTACTCGAACTGACTAAGAGATTTTGATGTCTTCTTGCCATTGACAGAAGTGGATATTCAAGTTCTGCATCCTTTCTAGGCTGGGATGATGCCCACACAGGTTGAAAAAAAGTTAATGAATCATGTTTTGAATGAAAATGGCCTTTTATTCTACAGTGGGCCACAAGGTGTCCTTTATTCTTACCACCTTGGGGTCTTGAAGCCTGCTTCAAACCAAAATTTCCATTGCAATGCCCTGTCACTGTGCAGATATACCATTAATTACAATCTTTTTCTTCACTGACACTCAAAGAGCTTTTAGAAAGAAGGAAAATGTCATTATCCTCATTTTGCAGTCAGAGAACCGAGGCACAAAAAGAGGAAAAGTTGCTTGTCCATGGTAAACAGGACCATAAGACCAGATCTACTCTACCTTTCATTGTCTTCTGATACAACAAATGTCTATTTGAAACAAGCAGACACCAGTTGGTGACAATTGACAAACAATGCAGACCAATCTTTGGGTTTGATTTTGGATGTGGTGTTTCTTCAGCTGTGAATCTGTCCTGCTGACTGGATGAACTTCATATTAAGGGAGATTGTCAGGCAGTCAGTGCCAGATCACACACACGACCTGTCATATGTATGAGGAAACTGCTTCTTGAGAAGTCAATTGTAAAATAGCGCTTGACTTTACAGAGACTCCGGTGTGCCTCTTTGGACCACCAGATCATTTTTGCATTACAAAAAATGCCCTTCCTCAATAATTTGCCTTTTTCTCTCCAGAACAAACCAGAGAAACCCAAGACCAAAGGACAGAGCCATCCACACCCATTTGCTGTGCCTTGTGTTCCCCAGAGCAGTGATTGTCTCCCTGCTAGCTCCATGCAAGGCAGAAGCAGCTCTGACATCGCTCTGTGGCTTCTGGGCCTTATGGCAGTGTGGGTAATAAATACACCAAGCTACCTGGAACAGACCTTCAGGGAGATATTGAGGGCCTCAGAGAGGGAACAAGAAAGCGTTAACAGAAGTAACTGAATTCCCCTCAGCAGTCCCTGAAGCGTGCTTTGTCCCCTTACGAGCCACCTTGTTTGGACTCTGGGATGGGATTTCCCTTCTCACTGGAAAGGGTTGCTGGGCCATCATGTCTTCTCAGCCATCTGCTCTCTTGGCGGTAACTATGTTTAATTACACTTTATTTCATAGGGTGTTGGTGATGCTTCCAGACCTCATTCCTACCTCACTCTCCCACACGGTGCCCTTCCCACCGCTTGGGTAGATAAACAGGATGCTGGTGTCCATGCCAAAGGCGGGAGTAATCTCTGCTGCTGGAAGACGGGGTTCAGCTGCCCAGCTTCAGGAGGGCATCTGGGATGTGCTTCCCTGGAGAGCTAGAGAGAAACATGGAAAAGGCTCAGCATGCAGACTGCTACGGCTCAGCTCTGGGGGAGCTTCTTCTTCTCCGTTGTTAATACAGGAAATCTAAGCACCCACCACCACCAGGCCAAAACATTTAAATCCTTCCCATACTGAAACTCAAGAGTATCATGCTGGATTGGTGCTAAAAGCTCCACTGACCTCAGCAGTCACTGACAAGCTGATCCCAGGGGAACTCTGTGCATTTACACCTCGGAGAGCATCTGGCCCATTCTAGGATTCACCTCAAAGGGGAACTATCACACCTCGAGCTCCCTCAGGCAGATCATTCCAAAGATCAAATTGATTCTTTTATCAAGTTAAACGTTACTCATTGGCTTAAAGAATAAATAAATGTTATTGTGAATTTCCCTGCTTTATTGCAGCTAATGATAGGGCAGGATGTCAATTGTTTCTTTCCTCAGGACTTGTATGCTCTTCTGCTTTTCCCCATAGATGCTTTCTTATAAAGAGTAAAAATGTAATGAATAAATTGAAAAAATGCTTGCAGACCCAAAAGAAAGAATGCATCTATTATAAAATAAAATCTCTTTTAGTAGCTATTAGAATGCATTAAAAATATTCACAGGACTCTCCCTTCCAGTTATGTTGCAAAAGCCATGCAAATAATAATTCTGGCTAAGTGCACTACAGTGACAGTCAATATTGTACTTCCCAAGCTAGTATTCATTTTTCTTTATGGAACTCATGCATTTTGTGAAAGATCAAAAGATTTACATATCATATGGAGTGCTTTAGGGAGTGACTTGCTGTGCACTTTAAATGCACAATGTTCCACAGCCATTTAAATACAGATTTCATTTCTTTCTTCTGTGTGATATTAAATTTAAAAAAAGAGGGGGAGATAGACGAAATCGACTTGGGTACCTTTGTTCACATCATGAAATACAATTTTAATTTGGTTCCGATATAGAAGTTTAATATTTTTATGGGATGTTATTGAATAATCTGCTAGGCTCAGCACTGGCCTTTGCTCAGGAAAGAGATGAAAGAAATCAATTTTTTTTTTTATATGAGCACTGCAAGCAAAATCATCTGTTCTTCCATGCCCCAGAGAAGGGGACAGACTCTGACACAGTGCTTGGCCTCCCTCCACCACCAGTTTCTCTGCAGTCTCCCGCACTGTTGGTCTGTTCTGCACTTGTGGGTGGAGAGTGACAGCATATGTAGGAGAAGCTGCAACCTCTCTCCTTAGTGCAAGAAAGAAGGAAAATGCAGTGATTTCCGTGCTACCCCGCACTGCAGGAGACAAGGCAGCCTCACAAGCCTGTGCCACAGCCTCCTCGCGTGCCCTTGGGTAAGTCACCGGATGCTCCTGCACACAGTGAGCCGGGTCTCACCTGGGGAGGGCAGGAATGTGCAACCCCTCGTTCACGTCAACGCGGCTCCCAGCCGCTCTGCTTCCCTGTGCAAGCCCTGTGGGGCAGGCATTTAAAACAGCCTTCAGACTTTAAGATGAGACATGAGAGGTGTGCCATGGAGTTGGTGCCAGAAAGCCAGCTGGAGCCTTTTGCCAGCTCAGCCCCCTTCCGAATTGGCCAGGTATTCCACTGATTCGTAAAAGTGGGCTTTTCAGCATGATCTTTGTGACTCGGGAAGGATCATAAATGAACACCTTGTCTGGGTGATGCCTAAAGAAAGGATTAAGAGGACAACAGTCATTGTCCTTCTGGGACTGCTCACCGGCAAGAATAGGAGCTGGGCACCACCCAACCATATCTACACTAGCAAGGCTGAGGAAATATCTTCCTCCCGTTAGGAAAGAAAATAAAGGCTTCTGAACAAGTAATTAGCTCTGTTTCTATGGAAGAAGAGAATGGTTTTCATGAATAGGAAATCTACACAATTTGTTTGCTTCTGGTACATTCTGCATTATTCTCCGAATGAAGTGAATGGAAAACCTCCTTAATGAAGCATAACTATGCTGTGATTAAGGCTTATTCTATCTAAATATTGACTCGGATAACATTTTCTCAGGATGAACAGCCCACAGCCCATGGATCTGGCATTAAAGTCATAAAGATTAATAGGAAAGGTGAATTTTCTGGTTGTTTGGAGAGAAGTTGATATGGCCGAGGCAACAGTCAGAGACTTTTCTCATTATCCACAAAATCCAGCCAAAGTGTTTTCAAGAAGCTGTAGCTTTCTTGTTCCACTGGACCTTTGAAACGTCAGGGAGAAAATAGCTCTGTCCTTCCCCCACTGGAGAACAGCTGGTTAGCACAGAGACAGGAACGGAGAGGTAGGAATTTCTGCAAAACAACCCCATTGTCTTGGAGCACAGATTAAACAAGGAGCCTCGCAAGCTCTATTGAACTATAACTGCTGGTTCTTTGACCTGCACCTGCAGGTAAAATCAGAATAAGTGAGGCATTCGGATACTAATCCTGGCCTAAAGAATCCAGAAAAGGAACAGATTAACTAATCTTTGGGAAAAGAAAACGCTAATTAGAGCAAAGGGTGATTAGAAATTTAGCTCAAAAGGGAAAAATAGTTGTCCTGTACATATCTGGGCTTGCGCGACTTTGTATGGTGTGATATTTTCCCTTTCTCATTCAAAAAGTACAGGTCTGTGTTTCTTGAATGAACGAGCTTTATTCCAGCTTTATTGTCAAGAAAGGCCCTGTTGTGAGAGAAAGCGTGTGAAAGATTTTTCTTCTAGTCGTTGTTAACTGCATTACAATCCAGCCCAGAGACCCCAGCCAAAACGGGATCCTGTTTTGCTAAAAACAACCAACAGGAGTGAACCCCTGCCCCAGAAAGCTTAACATATAATGAGGGAAGGCACACAAAACGTGTGGAAAACTACTATTCCCAAGAAAAACAAAGCTGCGGGGAGAGTTAGTAACTAGTCCACTACCCAGCAGCATCCTGTAGCAAAAGATATTTAGTAATGGGGTGCTCAGATGTGAATTCATCCCTATCCACTTCAGACGCTAAATTGAGGCCCCTTCAGAAATGCATGCACTAAATTTCTCCTATGAACAAAACTGAGCTTTGGGCCCTTCCAGAGGCTGAGCCGTTCTGAACCTGCAAAGGTGACCCTGAATCAAGTCCCTAAATGAAGTGTCTGAAGCTAGAGGAGTCAAACCTGGACCTCAGCTTGTGAAAAGGCCTGTGAAATGCAAGATGCTTCTAGAGGGAAAGACAATATGAGGAGCCAGACAGTGCTGTTAGCTGGTGGGCTCAAGCAACCTGCTGCCAGGTCCCCTGGGGTCTGGCTCAGGGCTAATTTGCTATTAGTGTTATTAATAATAGTGCTATTCTTATTAACATTTGGGGATGCATTTAGTGACATACATCTCAAATAGTTTCTCTAGCCTCAGTTTCTGCACTCCTAATGCTCATCCCAGGCAGCAGCACAGGTAACATCTGAAGCCATGTACTACTCTCAGGACCCTTTTCAGTCCAAAATTAGAACAAGTTGCTGCATACAGTATTTTTCTCTTCTGCAGGTAAAACTGCATTAAACAAAAAGAGAGAGCAAATAAGAGGCTGCCCAGGTTCCTCTCTTGCCACCAGTTTCATTACAGGCAGTTTTTACTTTCCATCGTCTGCTCATTAAGTTTTCTGCCAAACCCCTTTGTCCCTTCTCCCATACTATCTTCCATGCCAAAAAGAGCCACAGAAGCATCTGCAAAACCATCCCAGTACCCTTCATACCTCAGCTTTAAAGTCTCCTTTGCTGTGACACCCGAGAAGGGTCATCCTGCGGGTGCTGCAACCAGCTACTGAGCAACACCACCTTGGTGCTCCCTGCTTCTCTCTCACACCTCTGCCAGTTCCCCCGTGTTTTTCTCTGTCATTACAAACGCCCTGAGGCAGCTGCTGTCTTCTTATTTTTCATCACTGTACTTCCTTGCCAAAAAGCAATGTATGCATAGAAGAGATGGTATCGCAGATATAACTACAGCCCATTACACTCTTTGAAAGCACAGGATTGCACCCTTCTATAGTATGGAAAGAGACAGAGAGGCCGGCAGGATTTATCAATAATCCAGCCTCATGTCAGGCACTTAACTTAGCATTTAGCTGACTGATGGTATACACAGGTCTTATGCTAGGTCTTAAAAGTGTCTTGAAGCTAAACTCACTTGTCATGTTGGGCTAGGAGATCAGCACCTGGGTTTCTGTTTGTTGGGAGCGCAGATCTTTCCACCTGCCTACAACCAGCAAAACAAAGCTCACAGAGAAATACCACCTCCAGGACTAATCAGATATCTGGGAAATGCACATAAATAGATAGGAGATTAATGTTGCCCGCAAATACTTAACAAAAAGCCTTCCTGGGAAGCTCCCTGAGCTTTTTGTTTTGGCTTTTGTATTGGCTCCTTGGTCAAGGGGTGTTTCTGACATTTTTAGGATTTTGGAATTCAAAAAAATCACTGACTGACTGAACAATTGTGTCAAACAGGAAGGCAGTGAAACTGCTGCAGTGCTATAGGCAAAGCAGTGCACTACAATTCAGATGTCTCTTGGCCTGTCTAGTACTCAATGGGGCAAGATGAGAAGCTGGAAGAGTTACAGGATTTTTTCAGTCAATAATTTAATTCTTTGAGATTTAGTTATCCATTCCAGCTTTCAAAACTCTTAAAAAGACAAGCTTGCTTTGGACATATCTGTAGTTCTTACTGGGGACAAGTGACAGATTTACACTCTGGCCTTTTTACAGAGCTTTGGTGATGCAGACAGACTTGATGGAAAGGAAAGTAAGGAAAAACCAGGGGTGTATGGTCCAGGACATGAGCCTAGATCCTTTGGGCACTCTAGGAGGAAGCACCTAGGAGTATTTAAAGCACCTTTGCATTACTACAATCCCTTTCGCTCACATTTCCTCATCTACGTTAGAGAGAGCTCTTAATGCATGCAAGGTAGTCTTTAAAGAGAGAAATTCTCCTTCCAGTTTTGAGCTCTCTCATTCCTCGATGGATATGGCCAGTGCTCTGGATGGTACGTAAACCCTCCAGAGCAAATGCAAAGCATTTGGAAGTATTTCACTGTAGCATTTTGGCACTTTATTTCCACCTTACCAGTCTTCTTGCTGACCTACCTTTAAAATTGCAGCCCCGATGCCATTGTAAACTTGTCAGAGCTGAGCTCTTCAGTTCCAGAAACATCAAGATGTGCAGGCAGGAGAAGCATGCAGGTTAGCAAACTGTTTGCAAAAGATAAAATTATTATTTGCTGGAAAAAAAAAGAGAGACAGAAAATAATAACCTAGCAGATCTCACAGGCGAATTGCCAAAAAACCTTTACAGTAATGCTTTGTCTTCCTACCAATTGCAGATCCCAGGCCTTATTTCAGGCTCTGCACTGCAATATTGGGCTTTCTTTTGCACGCCACAGATGTGGGAAGGAACCAGAAATAAAAACAGAAGCGTAAAGACTGAAATTAAAGTGAAAGAGCAGTGGGAGCATGGCAGTAGTGGTGTTAATGCTGAAGTATTCCCTGGGAGCGCTAGCTGGCAAATGTAGTGGACACCCAGATATTTGAAATGCAGCCAAATAATTTGGCACATCTCTAACTGGCACGAAGCAGTCTTGGTAGAGCTTCCTACTGCTGCTGGCACTCTTACAGCTGTCTTTCTTCATCTTGCTCTTCCCACTGCAACAGCTACTCAACAGGTGTTTCCACAGACACAGTGTGTTTGGCAGCTGTAACCCTTCAATATTATCGCTGGAATACATTTTTGTCCCTCTCAACAGCACCGCTCGGGTCTGTTGCCCAGGGGCCGGCATGGCAACAGGGACAGCTGACCAACTGGATTTGGGAAAAGGCGGCTGTATGTTTGGGCAGCCAGACATACGAGTTGGTAAAGCAGTCGGAGAACATCAATGTTTGGCATGGCCCTGGGAAGCTGGAATACTTCTTTGCTGAAGTTTATCTGGAACCCTCCTTCAGCTCACCCACAGGTTCCCTGTACTCCGTAGTTTCTGTTCTTGCCCCAGTACCTCTGGGTCCCACGTCCTTTTTCTTCATTGCAAATAAACCCCCAGTTTCTGACTTCCTGCCCTTGATTTTTCATAAGGGTTAAGTCTTTGTTCAGATCATGATGGGATTTTCTGTGCCCAACTGTATTTAATCTTCAGTCCAGATGCACTTAGAGGAAAAGATAGGAGAGGCCACGTCTTGGAGAAAACCTGGGAACTGCAAGTTTTCGAGACACAGAAAGTACCCAGAGAGATTCCAGGGTGAGTCACTTTGAAGAAGTGATCACGAGAACATTAAAATTGCAGCTAGTCATGTCTTATTTTCTTCCTTATAAGCTTAATTCCGTAGGATGATGGAGGTTTCTTGGACTTGAGTGGGCTTTTCTGGTTTCTGATCTCATACACACCAAAGTAGTCACAGTTCCTCCAGCAGTGCAGCATGTGGGAGTCCATGGTTTGCTAGACGTATCTTATTTAGGTTTCTAGTACACAGCACATAAGAGAGAATTAATACTGAATGTTTTTCTCACAAGGGTCTGTGCAAGGCAACTAAAAGAGTTATTAAAAATGTCTTTTACTTATGCATATACACACATATGCACATACACACATGAAAACATAAGAACTACCATGCTGGATCAGCTTAGAGGTCCATCTAATTCTGTGTGCTGCCTCCGACAGCCACAAAAAGGAAATGGCTAGGGAAGGGTTTATGAACAGGACTAGCACACAACGATTTTTTTAGCATGTTTTCCCAGTCGGCAAAAATTTGCAACTGAGAAACCTCCAGAACCAGAGGAAGTTTGCATTTACTAGCCCTCAAATGATTTTTTTCCATGAATTTATCCACTTGCTTTTTGAACCTATGCAGACTTTTGACTTTCACAATACCCTGCAGCAAGGAGTTCCACAGATTAACAGCATTCTCTGTGAAGAACCACTTCCTTTTGTTTATTTTGAACCTATCACCTGGGAGTGTCATTTGGTGTCCGTAATTCTTGTGTTGGAAGAGAAGTGGAAAAATCCATTCCTATCCCCACCTTCTGCAGAAGTCACAACTTTACAGGTGTGTCCTCACTCCATTGTTTCTTTGCCACAAAGTGGTTGAAATGGGACTTCATAAACACAAGCGTGGAAAAGTTCCAGAGTATCTTTATTCTCTTCCCTCTCCAGAACATGTCTTTATATCTCTTTAAAGAGCCAGAATGTTATTTCTAGCCCCTATTTTGTCTATATTTGTGTATCCATACATAGACACACATGCGCTGAACTACAAGTAGGGTAATTAAAGAGCACATCTCATAGTATAGCTCCCACAGAATAAAACAGTGCATTAAATTTTTGTCCAGAGCATCACATGCACTCGCTTTCTGACTAGGACTGGAAGGCCGGAAGGCTGTTAAAGCCCTCTTTGCACTCTCCCCAATGTTGCCATTAATATGTAAAAGCTTAAGCTTGCTAAAGGGATTATTTCCCATCCTATCTGATTGTAAACTGGCATTTCAATGATTACATGTATCTTTTTGTCATTTTCTCGTAAAACATCTTATTCTTGAACAGCATAATTGGCCTCTTACTAATGTTTAATGAATGATTAAATCAGCATAAATGCAACATGCAGCTCTACATGGAAAGCATGTTTGCAGCCTCCAAAGCCACAGAAATGTATTTTTACAATATAGGTTTTAAATCCTTATAATTTTCTAATTATGGACTTTCTGGTATATTTCACATTAAATACATAGGAAAGTAAATGCAAATTTGCCTGTATGAGCTCAGAAGCAATTCAGTAACTTATCACTTTGTTTGCAATTTCTAACCTACATATTAACAACATCTCTGTGGTTTCCATTTAAGTATATTTTATAATCTCCCCAAATTGAAAGCCAATTAAAATCACGTAACTGGAGAGCTCAGACAGGCAAGTCCTTGTAGAGATGGCCATGCAAAAGACACCTCTTAACACTGATACATCACGTTAACAATTCTCACAGACAGGTTTAATGTTCCTGTATCTCCCAGTCAAAGGAGTCCAAGTGAAATTAAACAACTAACATTTTTCTGAGTGGAAAGAGAAATGGAAAGATATTTCTTCAAAGGTGGGAGGATGTGCTGGAGGGAGAAACATGGGGAGATACAAATTCAGTTTGCTGAGGATATGCAGTTGAGAGGCATCTTCGGGATAAGGAGAAGTGGAAGTCCTGGGTGATCTTGGGAGCCACAGATGTAAGAGTAGTTTAAAAAGGTCTGCTGTAGGGCAATTCCCCTTAGCTGGTGATGACAGAGAAGACCTGGACACACTATTAGCAGGATGCCAACAGGACCCCAATATGCCGAGGCTGTGGAAAAGCCAGGTGTGTGTGGTCCTGGGGTATACCAGAACAGATATAGCCATCAGAGTTGGGGGAGTGTCACTGACCTTCTCCAGGGATGCTGGTACAGCAGGATACCTCATTAGGAAACCCTTTCATGGTAATGGGTACAGAGAAGAGTGAGTTCAATGGGAATTTCAATCCTCCAAGAGAAGATGGAAAAACATTCAACTTTCCCTGTAGAAATACAGCAGGGGAGTAAGCACAACAAATTGAAGAAACCTATTTATACAGAAAACTGGCATTAGCACAAGTATATACCAGAACAAGCCAAATAGTTTCATGGTGGAAGTTAATTTACAGCTCTCAGGTACTAGGGTCCTGACACAGCTCTTTGCCAGATGTTACAGGGTCAAGAAAACACATAGGTTTTAAAGTGAAGCTGGGTGTGTTTATTACGAGAGAAACTGGGGGTCAGTTTTCCCTTCAAAGCTACTATCTGCATTGTTCAGAAAAGGGAGTTTGTCTACAAGATCAGCAAGCAAAGCAACACTGCGTAACAGCCTTGTTCAGTTGTGCATAACATGCGCTACGCTGGTGGGTTAAACAACACTTCCACCCAGGCTGAACATGCAACCCGCGATGAGCTGTACAAGAGCTGATCATCTGAGCCCTCCAGCATCCTTCAAGTCTGTTCACGTGTCAGATACTCTGTTCTACTCCAAGTACATTCAGATAACATCAGATTACAACCTGGGTTTGTATGGGGCAGATCAGGTTCATGAGAGTCTAAATTCATCAGACAGAACCGTCAAAGCCTGACACCTTGTTTGATAGTAGCATTGCGGTGAAGATTATTCTTACTAATGCACAATCTGCTACCTGGCTCTTCTCATACGTCTAAATTAGTATCTGCTCACAAGTAATTGAACTAGAGTTAACTTGTGCCAGTAAGGCTTTGCAAATGCTTATGCAGTCAAAATAGGTTCCAGCAGGTTAAAAGAAAACAAATGCAGGCAATTGCATTAAAAATCACCGCTATCTACTCACAGGCAAAACAGGCTCAGGACAAGCTGCTAAACGTATTTTAGGATATATGTGATGGCTCAATTAACAATAGGTGTTGGACAATTCAGGCCAGCAAACTGTCTGGAGATTGCCTCGTCTCTCTCTGAACACTGGATTTCTACTCAAACGACATCTGGACCGTTATCTGGAGAGAAGGGGAAACTTGGCTGTTGTCCAACCAGTCCAGTGTGATTCTCACACAAATGGCTTCTTCCTTCTGCTCCCCAACAGCTACAGCTGTTTCTCATACCTTTGCATGGCATGACTCCACAGCCTCCCTCTTCGTTTCTGTTAGTCTGTCTGCTACCTTGTCTACGGAGCCCAGCTGACAAGAACTCTGCTAGAAGCCTGCCCTTGGCCTGATTCACTGTATGACCCACCCATCTCTTGCTGACCCCATCCAGTTCTGGAATGCATCACACCCTCAAGGCATTAAAAAAGAATATACTTGAGTGGCCTGTTTCAGTGAAAAATTAGAAGAAAACAACAACTCTAAAATAACTCATTAAAATGGCAGGAAAATATTGTATGGAAGGAATTTAAACATTTCAAAACAAGGTGTGAAATTCATTTTTGCACTTTTTGCTGGGTTCCTGTAATTTTTCAGAAAGGACAGTGCAGTCTTACCAGGAAACAAGATGGTCACACTGACACTTGAACTCCTCACCCAACTAAAGCTGCATCACAGATTAAGCTTGAATTTGGCAAACACTTGCCCAGTCTCATCATCTGGTTTACAAAATCACTGAGGGATTTCAGATGGCCACAAACAGGTGGACTTTTAATGGCATCCCAGTTTTGCTTAATGGAATGTCCTCCACCATCAGGAGCACATGTTACATCTCTCAACAAAAACAGTCTGGATTTATTAACTAACATTTATAAAAAAGAGAATGCAGGCATTGAAACAGATACAGATTCACTGTTAGAAATAATAAGAAGTCCAAGCAAGAAATGTGAGAACTTAAAGTTTTACTGTACTGAACCAAAACATAAGGGAAAGGCAGCACCCAAAACCTTTGGATGTTTCTGGCCAGCCTGTCTGATACTGTCATGGCAATATCAAAAGTTAAAGTTAATGTTCCAATTTTCAGCATAATCCAAAGTCATCTGTTAAATGACAAACAGAACCACAGAATCATGTCATTGCTCTTTTCAATAAGCCTTTGCCACTGCATTCATTTTCCTCACAGTTCAGTGCTGGGTGATTTGTGGCTATCTGAAGAATTGCTCTGTTTTGCAAATATTCTAAGAGATATTGAAATGTCCAAGGAAGACGTTTCTGTGAAAATACCAGATGGTGAATTAGAGCTGACTGACTGAATAACCAGCTTCCTAGCTTAATTGGTGCAAGATGCCTTATCTGCGTTTTATAAACTCAAGTAAGCCAATCTTGTATTTTAGGAAAATAATGGTAATAAAGTAGAAACAATCATGCAGTGTCAAACTCCTTCAAGCGTCCACTGATCTGTCACTAAGGAAATCCTCATCAGCCATGTTTGAGGGCCTCACATGAACCATAACAATATCTACTAAGCTGCTCTGTTTGCACTCTCTGCCACAGTACAGTGGTTTCAGTCAACACAGATACCTGGAGACGACTGACTTCAAACATTGTTTATTGAGCAAACACCCACCACACATCTCACAAGACAGACAAAGAAAGGGCAGAGGAAAGATGGGCAAGTATCACCGTGAATGAGACACAGGAACGAGTCAAACCAGCCAAGGTCACAGAAGAGTCAATAGCAAATATTCTATTGCCAGAAGCATTTATCTACCAAAACAGGGCAAGGATGAAATACCTGGTGTACCAAAACCTAGAACCACAAGAGGGCTCAGATGTCTAAATTAAAAAGCCTGCCAAGTTGTGGCTTAACCTTCATGATACCTAAATTCTCTGAATGCTTCAGTTTCCACCAGCAAAGTCTTCGTGGTACCTGAATTTCAGCTCCTGGGCACTCACACTCACCTACCAACCCAGGTCCTACATACTCAAAGCACTGATGGGATTCATGAAATGGGTTCTCCTCCTCTCCTCCCAAATCTCTCTTCTGTGCTGTGCTAAGTCCAAAAAGTTTGAGAGCTGTTAGATTGCTAGGTCAGTGTGTCAACCACGCTGGCCAACACAGCCTCCTTTTTGTTTCTACATCTTTATGATTCTCGCTCCTCCACACTCCTCTTATACATAGATTAGCAGTTCCTTGGGACAGACATTATCTTTTTGCTCTGTACTTGTACAGTACCTAACACACTGAACCCTGATTTCCTTTGGCAAGAATCCCAAGCATAAACCCATGGCAATTTCTGACTCCCCAGTTAAGACCATTGGGGCTGACTTGTTTCTTAGTCTAGCAATAACCTACCTGGGATATGGAAGAAAGGTCTGGTTTCACTAAAAAGAAAAAAACAGAAAGAAAGAAAGAAAGAAAAACAGCTCTTTCTTCATCCCTTTTCCTCAAATGTTTTAGACTCAGAGTTGCTTAAAACATGGGGAAAGGTTATTTTATGTGGCCTTAACAGCAGGTTTCATAAAAGGGAAGTCATGCCTTATGAGTCCTGGCAACTCCTTGATATTTAAACTATAGTATTTTAGTTTCTGAATAACTCATAATTCTTAACTATTCACTTGTATAGCTCCTGTGAGAGGATGCATTACTATTATCACCTTTATAAAGCCGGAGGAAGGAAGCAGAGAGAGGCTAAGAGAACACTGAATGGTATTTTGGCCATTTTAGAATGATTTCAAGGGAGTTATATGTCTACATACTTCTGGTGGTCTACGTGACTTACCCTGAGAGATATGTGGTTTGGTAAAGCCCTCCTTCTCTGGAAATGTCAAGCCCTCTCTTGCTCTGGTGAATCTTCTTTTGTTCTCACAAAACAGGAGAGCCTGGGCAAAGTACTAGAAACGGAGTCAGGATTATACTTCTGGGGCATTGCAAAGAGGGCTGTGAAAGAGAAGGGTATATGCAGAAAAGGAGAGAGGTGCAGAGGCCAAAAGGGAATATGGAACGTCCAAAGCTCAGGTACATTAAGAAAAGCCCTGAAACCTTTCAGTTTCCTCATAAAGGTTGTGCTACTGGAGCGCTCTGTACTGCATATCAGAGGGAGAGAAAACGCAGCAGAAAGATCAGAGTAGGCAGTAGGTCATGAAAGAGAAGAACAACATATTCTCCATTGGTCTGCAGGGAGAAGAGACCCTGAACAAGATGCCAGCATCTGTATCTGCTTTGGAGGAAGACTTGGCTCTATCTCCTCTCACTGCCTAGCTGGCATCATGGTTAGCACATTGGTTGCCACTGTCGAGTGAGCGTTAGCCGTTGGTGCATGTATGAGACTACCTTGTACCCCTTCTTCTTGCAGATAATACATCCCGCTTCCCTTCTCAGGGCAGGAGAACTGGCATGGTAGAGCCATCACAGATGGATGAGCAAAACCACAGCTGGCAGTGCAGCTTGCATTTAGACAACTAAATAGCCTGCCAGCAGCCACTCTTCTTGGAAGTGATCACCCCGTAAATATTTCACTGAGGGTTGCCCATAGCCACTAAACACTGACAAATGGTTCTATAACAAAGACTTGGTGTGCATGGACCCAAAATCTCTCCCATCCCAAACTTCAGCCTTGTTCCCATCAACTCCCATAACCAATCTTCACCATGGTAAGATTATTTTAATGTGATTAGATCAGCACAGTTGCATTTACTTCCTGGAGATCTTTCTGTTCCTTCTTTTCTCTCTTTTAATTCTCAAGGTTTTATCATTGCTGGAGATTTTAATTTAATAAAAAGACTTATTTTCTGGTTTGGGTTTGGTTTTTTTTTTTATTTGAAATCAACAACAAAAAAACAACCTGTGCCTCCAGTGAAAGAAAAACTTGCCCTGCTAGCATGAAGGTGAAGGTGGTAGAAATGAGGATATTTGAACAAAGAAACCAGGAGTGACCACTACCCCATCATTAGAGCACACGGGGAATGGGGAGAGAGAAATGGAACAGCAGCAGTGAGAAATATGCATGCATATTCAGCCCCTTTGTGAAAAAACCTTGTGCTGCAGCATTTCAATTAACAAAGTAGGATGGTTTACCTGATAAAATGCTCCCTGTGTGAGTGTAATTACATATTTATGCCCCACAGAGATTTTTTAATTTCTCTTCAGTTTGTTTGCCTTGAAAGCATTTGTCACTGGAAGTGTTCTTGATGTGTAATTTTAAGGCAGGGTTGGCCAAATGTGTGGTTTGTTTTCATTTTAGATTTACTTCACTGAAGAAAGATGGGAAGATAATATATATTCTCAATGCAAAGGAAAAAAAAATTCAATAAGAATGGGTGATGTATCACCCAGCAGCAGAAAAAAATATACTCAAGTGCTGCTTCAGAATTTTCAGTGTCTGTTTTTTTTCCTTTCTCTTGCTTGAAATGTATTCTCAGGTGCTCGAAAGAGCTCACTCTTCTGCCACTCTCATGCTGTCCCTGCTCCCCACAAACACCCCTTGTGTTTTCAGTGAGGCTGCAATGAACAGGCAACTCTTGTTCGTTATCTTCTTTTCCTTTGAGCTGCATTCTGAGTGATCCCTACCTTGGGATCTTGGTGCTGAGCAGCAGCTTGGGCAGGGCTTGCGCCCACCTTCAGCAAAGAGGCAACCAAGCGTATATGAGCATTGCACTCGATAGGCTTAAAGCTATGCTGATCTAAGTACTCTGCCAGGTCAGGGCCTAGCAGACTAAAACTATAGTAAATTCATTGTCATCGTTTTGTTTAGCCACAGCAAAGCACAGATAAGACTCTGGAGAGCTGCTCTAACACTTAATGAAGTGTAGAACCCTATCTCTCATCAAAATCTAGTCTGTCTTTGTTTGGTTTTCTTTCTTATTTTCCTGAACTTCTTCACAGAGAGGACAGAAAAGGATCTGAAGGTCAAAATGACACCAGTTTTGGCTGGAGAATAGCACAACAGGAGGTCACTGCTGGCCATGAAGGTCAATATCTCTCTGTTCTAAAAGATTATTAGAGAGGCTTCCTCAAGCCATGCAACAGTCCAGCCCGCGTTTGAGAAGCCATCACAGTGTGAACTGTTTTAGTGAGGATTATGCCAGTAACCTTGCAGGTGGGAAAAAAGTTTGAGTGGAGTCAGGAGACAAATTTTCAATTGCACCCACTTCCCAAACAGAAGGTAAACTTCACTGGGCTGTTCGCTGGCACAAAAATTATTCTCCTCAGGCAGGCAGAGTTTTTAGCTCTGAAGATGACAAATACCCACATTCAACTCTTAGACCTGACAGAAATTTGTGACAGGGGTATGGCTGAATTCATCTTACAGGCCTGGCAGAGATAAATGGAGTCATGAAGTTGGCTTTGCTTTTTCCTCTCAGACGGATCCCGGAGAGTCATAACTAGCATCTGTTCTGTCTCTTCAAGGATGCACAGGGCAAACTCGCATCTTCTTTTTATTACTAGGTTGTGTTAGAACTCCAGGAGTGAGGCTCAGAGATGCTACTTGACTTCAGTGCCTGCCAAACTGTGACACTTTCCAATCACAGCCAGAATTGTCTTCTTTCCCCCAGCTGTCCTAATGCCCGTAAAAGAAAAATTCCTAGATGAAAGACAAAGAAGCTGGCTAAGGCCCAATACAGGGGCATGGGAGCTGATGTTGGGAATAAGGAAAATGCACAAAGGAAACATCCTAAAATCTCAACCTATTCAACACATCATCAAGATGACAGTACCCTATGGCAACTCCCATACAAGATGGGATGGAGGTTTTCCCCCCCCCCTCTTTGATTGCCCAAGAGATGCAAACTTCCTCTCTCAAATACAAATCTGGAAAAACCACCACTGTGCCCTGCCTCTGTGTTGGGTTCTTGCTCCTCCAAAGGGGAATTGCCAAAATTGAAGGGAAACTTGACATGGTTCACAATACAATAGGGAGAACATTCGGCTGCTGCACAAGGTCTCTGCACACTTTCAAGCTCAGGAGATCACCAGCAAAGCATTCCCTGGGCCATTCCCACACCACCTCCGACACCACCCCTGTAATCCAAGATGCAATATGAGTGCAGTGTGAAACAGGCAGGGAGCTCTCACCTGTATAAAGCCAAGTCTGAACACTTCACCCTTTCTTAAGCTTTGCTCACCTTGCTGGGTGAGATATCTGCACTCTTCATATAGTCCCAAAATGATGCGTTATGAACGGCTGCATAGACAAGAAATGCTACCATATGATCACAACCATCCTCAGTTAACCTGGACACCTGCTTATTAACTATTGCAAGTCCAGCCATTGGCAGTAGATGTTGTTTCAGTTTACAGGGGCAGCCATTTGGGGTTAACCCAGTTCAAGTGCAGCTCTCCTGTGAGAGAGCATCACAGGGCTTTCAGCCAGACCTGCACCAGCACTGGGACTCCTCAGCAATCCCACGCCACGCTTCTTGCTGGGCTGCTGAGAACCAGGTTGCTGAGTCTCACTGCACCCCAACCATGCCTTGCCCAGCCTCAGCTTGCAGCAGAACAGTAAGGCACCTTCTGGAGTCACTGACATCTACCACTCCTGGTACTCTTCCCTGGAGCCCCCAAAAGTTTGAGGTATGCCTCCTGGTACTCTTGGACATATAAAGACTTCAGTATTCAGCCTGTAGAAGCAGAAAAGACACCTGCTTGTTGATAATATGATCTCCTGAGATTCCTTTTCACCCTGTGCTTGTGTGATTACTTACCACCGCCTGCTGTCAGGATGGTTTTGTGAAGCTGACAGCTGTTTACTAGCTGCTAGATTGAGGTCAGACACCAGTCAATTGATGGCACCAATTAGTTCTGGCTTGGATGGCCCAAATTGTTTATTCCTGCTGCAAGAGGAACAGGGAAAAAAAACAAAAACAAGACAAACAAATAAACAAAACAGCCTCTACTACAGCCTCTCAAAATATACTAGCTTCCTTTATTATCAGTAAGAGACACGTCTGGTTTGACTGTACCACTGCAGGACTCGCTATAGTCTCTACTCCTCTGTGATATCCAGTGATATCTTATTGATACAAGATAGTCGCAACCTACCATGGTGCAGACGCACTCCCCTCTCAGAAGTGAAAGGGTGCACAGAAGCTTCCAGCTCCAATTCTGTCATATTCTGCTTCTTTGCCTACATTTTCCTTTGGCTTCCCCATCCTTTCCTTTACCCCTTTGCCCCATACCAAAGATGCTTTGTCAGAAGCCCATGTGATTGTTTAGTAGGTTTAAGTGTATAAAAGATTCCTGAAGGATATTGGCTTCTTTGAGAGGTTCGCACACAACTCTACATAGTATCTTGGAAATATCTGCTTTCTTAAGCTATATGGTAATGCACAGTGTGCATCTGAGATTAGAATATGGCCCTGAGGAACAATATGCTCTTTACAGCTGACAATGCATAACTTATTTTTATGAGCTCCTCATTTTCAGGAGATTCAACTCCATTGTTTGGCAGCCACAGATTCAAGGCAAATCTCCAAAGCTGGTTCTACATTGAGGTTTGCCATTTTTACCTCTGGGGGTACAAGGGTTCACTGAGTGACATCCACCTGGTCTGTGTGCACAAGCAGGGGCTGAGCATTTCAAAACCAGCTGGGGAAATCTCCAGCCTTCCAAGAAACGGCTTTGAAAGTCTCAGGGAAGGTGCACGTACAATGAGAGGATGCTTTCGGAAACCCTGAGAAGGTCACTCTGTTCCCAAAGCCTCCATCTGCTGCATTGTAATAGTCCATCACCCACCATCTTCTGTCTCCCACTACTTTCCTATGGTGATCTTAGGACCAGATCCATCATCCACAGGTCCAATGGGAGACTTTCTTGGGCAAGTTTTTGATCAACCCTTTAGGCTACCCTATTCCTCCTTTTTCATTACTGAGTTTAAGCCAATTTTTACTCTTTCTCTTCAGGACATGGCCTGTAGATTAAAAGAACGGAAAAAGCTCAGAAAGTGGGGGAAAAAACATTTTTTTGGCTATCTTTATGGAACCTGAAGCACTAGTCACTCCTGCAGGAATGGTTCCTGCCCTGTGTCAAAATGAAGTACATGCATCCATTTTTTCTTCAGTCCAAACCTTCTGAAGAAACACTGCTTTTAAACTGCATCACTAACATTTGCACCCAAATGTCATTTCAAAGGCAGAACAAACTTGGCAAAACTAAGGCAATGAAGGAAACTGTTCCAAATGGGCATGATGTCAGCGCACAGGGGAGCATACCAGGGAGTAGTCTGAAAGCCCCGAGACTGTGGACTTGGACTGCCATGTACAATGTGCCTGCACAGGGTCCACCACTCTCCTGGCCTGATCCTGCCTAGCCTCCAGTCGGTCACAATAGCAGCAGCAACAATAATGAATTAAGTTCCGCCGGCAATAGATGTGGCTATTTCATTTTGGCAGTGCGAATGTTGCTAAGTAAAAGCACGTCTTTCTGAACTGCCTTGCTCATGGGAACCATTTAATCATTATAGAGCAATTATAGAGGTCTTTATTCAGTTGTTCCTTAAGTCCTCATTCAGGCAAACCTATTTCAATGGGAACTGTGCCTGAAAAGGACTCATCAAAACCTGACCAGGAAATGGCCAGTAAGAGTAACCTATTTCCAAGAGAGAAAAACTCATGCATTACATCCATAATGGGGACTTCTTATGAATACACCTATTGAAGTGTGTTATATTCATTAAACTCATTTGGAGAGGAAGGGTAACCTTCCAGTTAACACAATTGCTATGGGCTCGTGAGAGCAAGGTTCTATTCCTGGCTTTGACATAGACTCCCTGTGTGACCATGGTCACAACACTTAGTAATTTTACCTTGGATTCAGCAACGTAGGTAACAGATCAGGACAGTAGTAAGCGTCAGTTTAACCGTATCTGTGGACCATGGCATCCGGTTCCTCCTCTGCAAAACAGAAGCAAGAATACATCATTTCTCCTACCATTTATTTGTCTCATTTGTTCAAATTTTGAGGCAGGACTTGTTTCTTTATTATGTGTATGCCCAGTGCATAGTACAATATGTCTTTGATCCAGGCTGTGCTGTAACACAGAGTAATAATACTAATTGCTATCGATACAAGAAAACAATGCTGTTCTTTTGTGGCAAATGTCCACTAGGAGCTTGACTGAGACCATCAACATTTCATTTGGGACTTAAGCCCCATTTGAACTTGTCTCCCAAAGCGAGAGTTTACAAACACGATTTAGTCCCTATTTGAACAGTGCTTTGAAGATGTAAAGTACTAAATTGTGTATCTGTGTGTATGAGAGACAGCGAGAGAATGTGTAATTTCATTCTGCATTCAGAGAACATAAGATTTCCTTTTTTCACTCTTTTTGGAAGGAAGTTTACTGCTGAGACTATTAGAGAAAATGCAAATGTGCAGACTGTTTGTTAAGGCTCCAGGAGAGAAAGCACAGGCAGTTGTTACACTGCGTATTTCTAGGAAAATGGGAAATCTTTGTCTTTAAGTGTATTTATTTAGCTAAAGAAAGTTTGCACAGCTTGTGAAGAACAGTTCTGAAGGAAATTAAATTTCGGCTGCACCTCTGTATCATTCCTACACCTGCCAATTTTTTCGACCAGCCAGTGACTTCCTGCCCCCGGGCCCCAGCCTGCTAGCCCATTCGCAATGCTCACCAACGTCAGAGATGAGCTGTTGTGCAACCGCTGTTTTTTGCTTACTCTCATCCAAGAAATAGGCAACAAACGTACTCCTGCACACAGCAGATTGCCTGTTGCAACAGAAGCCACCAAAGCTCCCGCACCACAGGCAGGAGACACCAGGAATTACAAAGCCCCACCAGAGGCTGTGTTTAATAATAACTACTTTTGCCTTTGAGGCAGGTTCAAGAAACAGAAAATTATACAGTGTGCTTATATAGGCCGGTATAGACAGATGCGTATTAATTCTGCTTGCGATCCAAGCTGGACACAGCGTAAGCTAGGTTTGGTCCAGAAGCCATGCCGCCACATTAGCTTCTTAGGGCTTATTAACTTGGATACAGCCCCATGCTAATGTGTCTATACAGCTTCCAAACTGGAGCTAGCTTGTGTCCAACTAGGTTGGATAGCAGTCATCTGTGCATACTCCATGGCCGCACTTCATTGCACCTTTCTCCACACTTTTCTTCATCACTGCTCCATAAAACTGCTGCAACCCAGGCAGGTGAAGGCAGCTCTCAGAATGATAACCCAGGTCTCCAACCAAAGGACTGTTGGGTGTATACCTTAGGGAGAGGGAGGTCGCAAGATTTTTGGCCAGAGATAGAAGCTTGGAGGGGAGGCAAAGGCCTCTGAAGAGGAGTCTGGACAAGGAATATAAAAGGATATGTGCTAGAAGAGAGGGGGGAAAAAATGAGAGTTCTGGAAGATTCGCGAAGGAAAGGAGCTGGCAACAAAGCAGTACGCTACGCCCAGCCCTAGATGCACTTTTTAAAAGGGGGAAACTATGAGGAGGTTGGAAGTTAAAAAACAAACAAATAAAAGAATCCAAACCTTTCTAGCTGAAGAGACAAATGCTTTAACTTTCTGTGTGGTTTGCTGGCAAATGAGGACCTGAGAATGGAAAATAGGCAAGAGAGAGAGAAAAAGGAGGGACATCTGCAGACATTGACAGAGACCTAGGAAACAGAAGAAATGAGCAATGCCAGAGGATGGTTTTGACCAGCCCATCTTTCATGAGAGACACTCAAATTGTGGTCAGTCAAACCACACGGAAAATTAATGTAATTATAACAAATTATTTTGATGAAAAATGTTTTCTAAACAAAGTATTTTGGTTCCTCAGTTTGAAAACAATGTTTCCATTTCAAAATGTACTTCCAGTTCATTCTGAAATACATAAAAGTTAAAAAAAAAAAAAATCCGTCAAAGCACAGAGAGATATGTTGGGTAGGGCTCAAAAACCTCTAATTCCACCTAAAGAGATATTTTCTTCTACTTGCTGAATTCTTGAAATGTTTCAAAAAATCTATAGAACCAAAAGTATTTTTCCTAATTTTCCATCATTATCACAAACACCCTCCCCCACACACAAATCCCAGTTATCAGAAAGATGTACCAATGGTTTCCTTGCAAGCACAGCCATGAGCTGATGTTTTATCATTGTTACAGATTCTTTCCTTTCACCAGATCTGATCACCTGCTATTAATATATCCCATGCAACTGTTCCATAAAGGTTCTGGTGCCCAGCGTCTCAACAAGGGCATGTCAGGGTGGCTGCTCTGTTTTACTGTAACACCATGATAGTTTCAACAGAGTTGAGAACTGGCCAGCTCTTTTCTACATTAACCTACTGATGATAGGATGCGAAACTGCTGGGAAGTCAATACCAGCAAGGAGGATAAGCAACTCTCCATACTGTCCGCACGCACAAAAGTATCACAACAACATCAGAAGGCAGAGACGTAATGTTGCATACATCAAGGCTTTGCCAGTGTATTATGAGTGGAAGCGTCAAGTGATCAAAAGTGGCTGTAGACTTGACTTTCCTGGGTTTTTGTTTCTTTGTTTGTTTGTTTTAACTAGCTCACAGGCTTTTGTCAGCTTTTACCTGTCCCAGATACTAGTCATCCACTTCTAGGAAGCATCCTGATGTTCTACTAATTTGTGCAAAATATTTGCTAAGCTTTCCCTTTAAAAAAAATAGTCTTATTTGCATTTCAGAGGCACCAAAAAGCCCCAGTTCAAATCAGGATGGTGCTGTGCAACATTTCAAACACTGCCAGAGAGGAACCCTAATTCAAAGGGTTACAATATACAGGATAAAGAGAGGATGGGAGGAACAATAAGATTATAAAATAAGTTAATCTTACAGCCAACAGTAGACACCAGAGGTACATTTCCTCTGCCTATACGTGAACGGCTACATCTAAGTTACTCGCTCTGGGTTCTCTTTAAAGCCAATGGACATCTAGTCAATATAATCAGTGGAGCATAGGGTGCAACTCACAGTCTCTTAAAATAGGCATCAACAGCTGGTCAACTGGATTTGCTTCCCCTGAGAACCGCGGGTGACGTGCACAGCTGTATGGGTCTAGTTTGCGTACAGGTTAGGGAAGTGAATCCAGCCCAGGGCTCTTGGCTCTCCATCCAGATCCCTGCATATTGAGCTATGCTGCCTCTCTGGCATAGACAGAAGAACTTCATTCTTTCACCCTGCAGTTTTCCACTTTGGTTCAAAACAGCAATCCTCTCTCTCCAATCATCTTGAAAGTGAAAAAAGTGAATGCATATAGGAACCTTTAATACAAATCTGTAAGACCCAAAAGAACTGCATTGTATTTATTCTTGTGATAGCAGATCAATGTTTTGCTTTGGTTTGATTTTTACAGCACATGAGTACACACACACACATGCACAACTATGGAAAAAAGAAAAGCTGTCTTCAGTAGTGCAATATGTTATCTTTCCAGTGATATTTTCTCCCCAATCTGAATTTAAAAATGAGTCAGATATGGATGCAGTAATACCAATTACTGCTTTATATGAATATGTACTGTGTTCATGTGCTTCTATACAGATTCTTTATACATGCATGTGTTATGAATATATTAATAATGTCTTTTTTATTGTTTATGAGGTTTTAGTAGATAAAAAGGGTAAATGTAGTGGTCTCATACACAGTAATACACTAAGATTAAAATAAAGACATGGCTAGGAATCTACTTAATTAATTCAATTTAAGAAAAGAAATTCTCTCAAATACCATACAGAATCAAGACACATTCGTACAGGTTCTCAGGGTCCAAAATCACAGAGAGGTGCCAAAAGGGACCTACGAAAGTTTCCAGTGAGTTACCAACCTAAGCTAACCTGTTTAGCTGAGTTTGTAAATTCATGCGGCACCCAACTGCTTATTTGGATACCAACTTCTAAGGATCACATCTTAAATTACAATGTGTGGCCTATCGCTTCAAACACCAGACTTTTTTAAAGCTCAGACCCCTTCCTTGCTGATGCCCCACTCCTGCAGTGACTGAAGCTCCTGCTCAGAGGCACTGAGTGCTCTCAACTCCCAGTGACACCTCCGCATTCAGTGAAATCATCCTTTGTTGTAATCGTAATTTCCAGCTGGAAGCAAAAGAAATTAGCAACCTTCCCAAAACAGATTCTTTCATTTTCTCCTGGCAAACAGACTTGCTCTAGTTAGATATAGCCAATAGAATAAATGGATATTCGGTGTCACTAGTATGAACAGGCAGAAGTCCTGGTCTGAAGACGGGAGAGGGATGAGGAAGAGTATTTATATGCTATTATTCTGTTTTCTCTGTATGGAACATGCTGACAACAATCTTGGAAGTGTTTTTGTGGCACGCAGATGGGTTCATTTCAAATATCAGCCAAAACAACATTACGACTGTGAAACAAGAGCGATGTATTTGATAATACATAACCATTGTCGGCTTCCTTACAAATAAGCACAGACTCAGAGATGAACATAATTTCCTCAAACCACATCTTGTTTCCAAATTCTCCTCTTCTTTGAGGACATAACCTTAAAAAATAGGAGAGCCCCAGAATGAATGGATCTGATAGCTAATGTTTCACCACAAAATACTCTCTCAGTTTCAGAGGCAACATCCTACTACACGAAAGAAATAAGAAAGTGGGAGTGCCCACTCATCTGATATAAAACTGTTGGTTCTTTCCACTGAGCAAGAGCACAACATGGCAGACAGAGTCATGGAAATAGCTCTTATTCCAAGGCTGTACTCTCTTGCCTTTGTAAATTTTTTCCCAGGATAACAGTTCAGTTCACGAGCTCATCCAGCAGGTTAAGTTTTCCCAGTAAGTGGGAAGTGCTAATGAAATATTCCCATTCATATTTCACAGCAAATTCACAGTTTTTCTAAAGATGGACCTAATGAAGAAAACACTACTCTCTGACTGTCATATCCCACACAATCAACATCACCATAAAGGAAAGCACATTATTTAATACTTTGTGTTATAGCCCCAACTACTCTATCAAACTACCACACGAGACAGGCAATCTCAACAGTGTATTTGCAGTCCAGCATAATGTGCCATGAATATTTTTGGAGCACTTTGGTCACTTTGGAGGGACTTTAGAGAGATTATACTTGTCACTGCTTGAACCCCACAGGAACTACTTGATATGATACAGACTCTAAAAGGGGGCTGATGTCTTGGTGTGCAGGACTGAGTATCTATTTCTCCATCTGATTAATGTAAGGAACCTATTCCTAGCCCATCCATCAACAGACTCTCTACCTCCAGTTCAGTTAGTGATAACCACAAAAATGCTAAATAGAACAAACAAGGATTTACCCTAAAGTAATCTGCAGGTGCCACATCAGCCAATCTTCCCTTCAGATACGTATACAGAAAAGATAACACACTATATTTAGCAATCCATTTTTCTGTTCTGTTTCATTACCACCTCAGTGGAATATATATACACAAATATATATATGTATGGGATGGAGTGGGGGCAGGAGGAGTGAAGATACAGGAAAATGTAACATTAAAGTCCCTATAGTCAAGCTTATTGCTGCACAATAAAAGCAAAAGTAAATCAAAGACTTTGGAAAAAATTTTAGCTGAGATGAAAACTGAAACTTGTTTTCTTTCCCCCAAAACATTGTTTGACTTCAGGGCATTGTACTCTCGACCTTCTATACGTCCTGAAAAAAATTAAATTGTGTAAGGGGAACAGGTGCCAGTAATAAAGCCTAGAAACTATTTGTCCTTGTAAGAAATTGTCATCTCACAACATAAGCACAGCCTGGTCCTGTCGATAAATATAAACAGCATCCTAATAAAGATAAATTGGGAAGCAGTGCTTTGGTCTTCTAAAGAGACCGGGTATTGTGGACAGCTGTTTGGCTGCTGGAGCTACTTTTAACGAGATTTACGCACAAAATTGTTTGCATGTTTGAGTGATGTATTTCACAATGGCACTGAAAACAATTGGGTGTTGTGGGATAAGTACCTTTTACAGTATATCAAGGTCAAACCTTTTACTTGATGTACTTAACTAACCATGTAAAATATTACATCAGCAAGCCTATGAGGCACTTAGAGATATATTCATATTTGCATAATGTCCTCTGTAAGTTAGTCTGCGGTCCTTAAGGGTGTTTAGAATAACTGCATGCAAGAATATACTTAATCCAATCTCATTTTAGCTTTTGCTCTTTTAAGATTTCAAAATTAATAAATCCTCCTGATACTCCAAATTACCATGAGCTTTTATAAGCATAACTTTGTAACTTTAACCCATTTATGAACATACCCTACAGGCATATGTACTAATGAATAAGAAATAACATTAGAAGTTTAAAGATGGTCTCTTTATGAAGTAATGTAAGAAAATCCTGTTAGCTGGATCAAGTACAAAAGTGTGATTTCTTAAAAATAGAAAATCCTTCACAAAATTACTTGTAATTACAATAACCAAAGGATAAAAAGTAAGAATAGTTTAAGCATTGTGCATTATTTAACTTGGTACATGAAATATGTTTTATGTACATGAAGCATGCAAATAGAAATCTGATCTAAAGTGTGCTTCCATGGCTACAGGATTTTTATTTATTTATTTATTTTCCTATTGTGCTTGACTGTTGTCAAGAGTACTGACAGATAAAGGGTTTCAGATTACCTTAAACACTTAGTGCTTCTTCAAATGAAGCAAGCTCTTCTCTCTCATGCTTGGAAGATGTGTGGAAGAGATGGGGAAACCATCCAGGTCAGCAATTCTCCTGATATCCTGCAAGTTCTCCAGGATCCACAACCTAAACACCTGTTTTTGGAGAATGAAAAAGACGGTAAAAGCTTATCACAATAAATGGGTTAAAAAGTGAAGTTTCTCTGACTGCTCACCACCAGGTTAGAGCAGCAACTGCTGTCTGCCCATCCAAAGCCACTGAAACCCTTGCAAAGTAGCCCTGAGAGGGAAATATCTTGTGAGCAAACCCTGCAAGGGTAGGGGAAGGGAAGGGGAATGAGTCCCTGACACGTATGCCAGTGGCTCATGCGAAAAAAAGATCATGTGGAGACCATGTGGAAGTGGGAAAGAAGGTTCATTTTGCCCATCTACTTAATACATGCAGGGAAAAAAAAGAGAGTATCCCTTCGTTTGGGGATTGTTTTTTTTCCCCCTCTTCCTGTTCACATTAAACATTAAATGGCCAAACTATGAGGACCTCCCCCTTTCCAGTTATTACTTATTATGATAATCCATTTTGTTCTGTCCCCAGATCAGCTTTAATCACCATTCTCCTTGCACAAAATAGCTAAAAAAGGGATTTTATCTGGTATGAGCAGTCGGTGTGTATCATCAGAGCTGCTTTAGATCAATGGAGCTACGATACTAAGAAAAGCTGAACAGCTGGCCCCGAGACCTCAGTGTTCCCAATAGATTAACTCTGTTGATTTCCTAAGAGTGGCATTTCAGCATATCGAGAATGTATTGCTTTCAGAAGGAGGACAGGTGCAAGTCCCAGACGTCAAAGGAGTCACCCTTTTATTGTACGGAAGCTGAAGTGTATTGACAGGTCTTACAACGAAAGCCATTTCATTCATCACATGTTGACTTTGGCAAGTTTTTGCCCTGCTCAGTGGAGCAAGAATAAAATAAATTTAAAGCAATAACAACAGAGATTTTGCCAGGTGGGTGTGCTATAGAGATGCTCTACCGCTCTTCCACTGGATGTCACTCTGACATTGAGACGAATTCTAGACTTTCCGCAGACCAAAGTGGCTTTGTTCAGGGAATAATGCAAAAGCTGGTGGAGAGAAAAGCTAAGTGACTTCTTATTAAAGCAGTTTCAGATATCCAATAACTCTCTGGGAAGTGGGATCGTCCTTTGTCACAGGGACTGATGGTGCAAGACAGCACATAAAGAATAATTCCTCAGCCTTAGCAAAACAAGGCTGGAAGGGGATGGATCTGCTCTCTGTAAATAAATCTGTAGATTTAATGCCTAGAGGGAGAAACTACTGAAGCTAAAGAACAGTAATACCCATGAGTATAAAATAGTCTTGATCTTATTTAGACTGGAAATTAGAAGAGGGTTTAGAGTATTAGATCAGAGAGGGTACAGAGTTGCCTGGTAAACTCAACCAGCAGGACAGCTTTCCCCCTTCACCCAAGCAAATAACAAACCCCAGCTAGGAATAAAATGGAGCTGGATCTGTTTATGAATGGCACTAGAGCATGGCATCGCCCGGACTAGGAGATGACCTAACTCTGTGACCCAAGAGGTCTCTTCTATTCTTGAGTTCCCAGCAGCACCTGCATGGATCACAGTCTGCAACTGAGAATGACTGGAGATCATTCCTGCCTCCTGGCATTCTCCTACCTCCCCTGCACTTGCCCCATTACATTCACCATCAAGAGAGGACTAAGATAGCCATCCTGAAAGGGGCAGTTTTACATCACCGCTGAAGAAACTACTGGGTATTTTTTGCCCCTTCCTGCTGCATGTAATTCTCTCTCTCTCTCTCTCTCTCTCTCTCTCTCTTTTCTTTTAAAGAAGATAAATACATTGCATTTATCTCAAGTCATTAATATGTGGTCTAGACATGTGACTGAAAGCGAAGCAATACATCAAATAATGCTAAGAGCTGCTGGGGATGTAAATTCTTCAATAAAGGCAAGCACTACAGAAGCCTGTTTTTCCTTCAAAACCAGAAACTGCCTTACATCATCTCCAGCACTGAACACCCATACTTCATTATCAACAATTCATAGTATGCATAGATACAAGTAAGAGGTGGCCTGGGCAAAGGATGAAGCTGTGGTCTTCTGGGTGGCTGAGAAAGCTGTTACCCACTATCTCATCACCGTCCAAGTCAAACAAGAACCAGGGCAATGCTTATCGCTGCCAGCCAGCCTGCTTACTTGAGAGTCCTTAACCACTTTGTGAAGCAGGGAGCAGGTCAGACATGAAGGCTGCCCTGGCAGAGGAAAGCTTCAGCCTGCTCTGAAAGCATCTGTCACAACAAGCTGCTCAACGCACAGCGTTCAGGGCAGGTCACAGGCCTGCGAAGACACCCACTCTCTGCATAATAAAGCAGCACAGTCAGCAATGGATCAAATAGCTCAGCAAGTCCCAAAGAGTTAGAGAAGAAAATGACTGCCTTCTATGAAACAAGATTTTATTTGATATGTATGGACAACTTGTAGAGGTCATTTCAGGAGATCACTTCCCTTGCAAAGCTTCAGAGGCTTTCTGAGGTGATGAAAGTTAACTCAGGTGCTCTCCACTCTTCTCCTTGCTCCTGCTCTCCCACATGGATCTAGCAGGTGAGATGCCATGACACAACTCAGCCCAAGCACACAGGGCCTTCAGAGGGCTTCAGGTCCCCTTCTGCTTTCCTCATGCAAGGCTGCCCTGGGGGCTGGCAAAGCTCTCCTGCAGGATCTCTGAAAGCCAGTTACAGGCAGGGCAGTGTACAGACTCTCAGTGGTCCTGCAGTGCATCTGCTCAACTGCTAGTGGTCCCCAACAGCACGAACGGCCAGGGCTCTTTAGGCTGCTGTTCTCACTGTGCTTGCACAAGGGGTCCCACATGTGTCTCACCCCTTTCTCCACCTTCCCAGGCAGGATACTGGAAAGATAGCCAACTAAATCGCTATCCTAATAATGAAAGGGAAGAGAAACAACTCCACAGAGGAACTCACACCATCTCTTTTAAACAATAATTAAGAGTCTAGCCATCCAAACCACTGCTCTGTTCTTGTAATAGTCCTAAGAAAACTACATTATCATCACCAAATGGGTCTTCTCCTGGCCTTCAGAGTGAGCTTCTACCAGAATACAATGAAGTCTGAAGAAATGGCAAGAGACTGCTTGGAATTAGAATAAGCCTATCTAGCTCTCACTAACCAAAGGCACTAACAATTTAGGTAGCTTGCATTCCCACTGCTTCTATACTTCAATAATACTTGTGCAAGGGAATAATTTAAAGGAGTCCTGTTAGTCTCCTGACAATCAAGAAAAAATGAAATCCTTCCCCTCCACTACCTGTGCAGCAAGACTTTCCACTCTTGCGTCCACCAAATGTTCAACCTTTTGCTTGTGACCATGGATTCTTATCCAGGCATTAAGTAGGCCTTGCAAATCTCAGGCAAGGTCAGGCATCTTCAGACTGCTATCACTAAGATTAGAAAAAGACCAAACCGCAACACAGCAGGGCTTCTTGTTTTCATCTGGATGGTTACATCTGGGTGTTTACTAAGCCAAAATAAATACCTTTGAAAATGTAGCATTGATACGAATCTTGGGTTCAGACTGTGTGTCTGCACAGATTGAGAAAGGCCAACTAAGCATCTCTGGGAAGGCCATATTGCAGGCATTCATCCAAGTGGACAACCAAGAAAAGAAGGAATAAAATTGAGCACCTACAAAAAATTGATAGAGATCTATGAATTTTTACAGAGAACTATCAGCATGCCCTTGACAGAGAGAAAAGAGGGCAAACTTTTACAGCAAACAGATTTCTACTGTCTGCAAAGCTAAGAGAAAAAATACTATGTTGTGATAGGAAGATTATTCTTTACAACCAATAATATGGATTATTGTCCACAACATATACCTATGTGTGAGTGCATATTATTTGTATGTACACTCGCAACAGTGTCAAACGTATAAACAGGGAAAAGACATCCCTGAACCTTAGTCATAAGGCAAGTTTGAAGAAACTGTGTCCCCGTATTACTGAAATTATCTAGGAAAGAAAAGTCTGACATTACTAAATTTCTTAAAGGATGAATATTTTAATTTAATTCCTACACTGAATAACAGATCTACTTGTAAATGCTCAGACTTTCATTCTGCACTCAGGGTAAGCACCGTAGCTTTGGGGAAAAAACATTCTATTTTCTTTTATACACAACAGTAAGTTTGAGACAACCCTTCAGCTGTAAGTCTCAATTCCCCTCATTTATTGGGTCATTACTGATGCCTCCATAACAGCAGAAGGCAGAGATTTGAGAATCTTGTAAAGGGTTTAGATACACGAGTCCCATTAGACTCATGGGAACTGTTCATGTAAATCTTTCAGGCAGCTCTAAAATCTTAGTCCAAATTCCTTCTCCCTCCTCCCCCCACCCTTTTTTTTAATATGCAAAGATAAAGTCTTGGAAAACAGAATCAAGCACAGGGGCAATTATATTATTATCAGAGGTACCACTGTTAGCAAGGTAAAACAAGAGGATTGGCTTTGCATGGTAGCAAAGCTTAATAAAAGTCATTCTTAGAAATGCCATCACATTTGTCCTACACATGTAGCTGTCACCCATGATATCAAGCAAGTGATGTTGCAATGCCATGTGTTATAAGGTAAAGTCAGCTACATGCAGAGGTTGGCCAGAGATGAAAATGCTTCTGAAAGATTGCAAGTTACTGAACACACCAAGAAAGATAAGTTCAGAAAGCTGAAGAAAGGAAAGAAATTCATCCCATTTCAATTAACTGGAAAGGCTGAATGGAAATATTTACTCCAAAATAGCACTATCAGCTTCAAGTCTGATTCTCCTTTAGGGGACAGAAAGTTTGATAAAAATGCAACACCCTGGTGCTGATTACGATAAATGCTCATTGAAGACATATTTTGGTGGCGATAAGGAGCTGCGTGACCTTGTGGAGACCCAGTGCTCAAAGGCACACACTTGCAGTGGCAGCAGCCGCACCTTCATGCAGGAGCAGCCCTTCTGCAGGGAAAGCAAATAAAGAAATGAGCTCAGTGCTGACACAAAACATCTTTTAACTCAATTACTGTTTACAAACAAAGCTGTGCTCCTGTCTGGGGAAGCAGAGCCCAGATACTGTCAAACTGGATAATGAAATGGAAAAGGAAAATGGGGAAGGAAGGAGAAGAAAGGGAAAAAAGAAAAAAAACAAAAACAAAAAACCTTTGCCCCAGTATCCCTCCTATTCCTAGCCCAGGTCATTCAGAGAAATACATTCACTCGCACCCAGAGATGCAGGCAGGATTGGCCTCCCAAGAGGAGCAGGCAACATAAAAGTCTGGAATGTACGCTGTTCTACACCCATCACGGCAAGGCATTTGAATATTGGATTTAGTGTTGTGCTTCCATAGATATAAAATTAGGCCGACAGAAGTCTGGATGCAGGCCCTTGCTCCATACTGCTAACTTGTAGAGAGCTGGTAGCCAAAAGCATTTGGAACGGTTGTCTCTCTCCAGATGCTGCCATTCATTTCTATGGGAACAAGACCACTTACATCTAATTACAGTTTCTGCTCAAATTAACAGGACAGAAATGACAGCAAAAAAAACTTCTCTGGACTAACTGGGAGACCTTTTGCCGACACGGCTTATGAAGCAGTTGACTTTGAAACACACCGACTTTTAAGTGATTTAAAGTTCACGTTTCAACTGCTCATTTTGTGTCATCAGCATATTAAAACATTAGCAAAAGGGGGCAAGAAGACAGTTTTAGTAAAAAGATCTCTTGCTCATGAAAGATTTGTTAAATGACTGTGCATTCAACTATGGAACTGGGATCATTGTGGCATAAACCGTTGCTTTCATTATCAAAACAAATGCCAATTGCACATTACGTTGTATAACTTATAGTCTGCATCATATAAAGACATGTTTTCAGCAAGTATTATATATGGACCAAAACATATGTACGTAGTCTTAAAAACGCATATGCATCTGTGGAAATCAGGTCTAACTCCACTGGAGAGTAAGAAAGTTACTACATGGTCTGCAGGTTTCAGACAAGAATCAAGCCACACATGTACACCTTCCTTCTTGCATTACTCTTACCATCAAGACCAAACTGGCAGTCCATCAGATGTAGAATATTTCTGCCCACTTAAGCCCATGGGAAGAGGAAAGTGTAAGGATACAAAACTCCTTCCCTCTGTCTCAAACAAAACTAAGGCAGGAGTCCTATCAGGGCTCTCTACATTCTGCTGGTGAACCAACATCTTATTCAGGTCTCTTCCCAGCTAAACAGGCAATCTGCTCAGTATCTCTGCACGTGAAAATCATTCTGTGCTATTAATCACTATTGATTTATTCTTCTGCTTCAACCTTGAATATTTGCTGTATCTCTTGGATCTTAATCGATGCAGCTAAAATCATTCATAGTATTCCAAAAGAGGGCTTACATCAACAGAGTTAATAGCTTAATACATGCAATGGAAATTTCTGTCCCTTTTTTAACACAAGTTCATTGGCAGATAGGTTCTTTTGCAGCTCCTTAACAGCAGTGCTACTGCATTTGTACATTATATGGAGGAGCAGGTGCAGCTCTGTTCTAAGTAGGAAAGAGGGACATTGAGCAACGTACAACAGTCATTCAGTGTAGGAACACACACTGACCCACTTAGTCTTTCTCTAAACTCTATGAGTGAATTTACATCTGATACATGCAGATACATACAAGCAAACACTTATCAGCTCACAATGAGCAAATTACAAGCTTCAAAAGAAAATGGTTGGACTAGTAACCATGCACAGAGATTATGGCTTACTTACTGCCGGCTATGGGCCCTTTGTCAGATGTTACAGGTAAGTAAGGGCCAAATCTGAGCAGTGACTTTCCTATTATAGGACACTAGCAACCCATCCTAAGACCCATGCCAATCAAAAAAAATTAAAATGAGTTGGTTGCTGACTTGCAACACACCAGCTCCTGGATTTTGAAAAGCTATTTCTCCTCCAGACTTCACAACTGGTTCAAAATTTTATAGGATCTGATAGCCAGGTCCAGCTCCTGACCTGTCCCAGGGAGCTAAGTGAAATCTCAGTAACTGTCCGATATCCATTTCATATGTGCAGTTGTGAAGGCAGCTGAATATGTAATGAGAATGTACAGAAGATTACAATACACAGAATTTGACTTTTCCTTCTGCTTTAGCAGCACAGCTCTTAGGACACGGCAATCCAAGCAAGAATCCCTGACTAGAAATACGGACTTTACCTTACACTGAGCGTATTTTTTTTAAAGAGAGATTTCAAATCTGAAATGAACAAAAAAAAAAATGAAGAAAGTATTATATGACGTAGATCTAGACCAAATTCATGGGAAAAATATGAATTAGCTTTAACTGCAGCTTTTCTTCCCTGTCCCACATTTCCTTAAGAGAACCGAAGGCTCTCCATTTGCTTCTGCTTAATTATTCTAAACACACAGACATGGCGTTTCAGCACATTATGCCTGTTTAAAAGTGATTTTCAAACACACACTGTAAAATCTATTGGACATGCATAGAATTTCTTGCTAAGAGTCCAATCCAGCTTCCATTGAAGTCAGTACTTTGAGTTCAATGGCAGATGTACTGGACCTTTAAGGTAAGATTTTCAAAAGCTTCCCAGTGACTCACAGTGTGTCTACACAGTTAGTTAAGCTTGTGTCTGAGCCCAATCCTTAACTCACTGCTCATCTGCGCAGTTAACCCTCAATGCACCTCGTCTGATGCTTGAAGGCCTTCAGGAAGCATAGGGTAGGAGAAGAACCAGCCCTTCTGGGGAGCTGTGAGGGAAGGGGACTTGAACTCCTCCCATAGATGGTGCAGTCAGAAATAGCCCACTCAGGATGAAGTAGCAGTTTCTCAAGATGCTTCTCAGCTACTTCACTAGTCATGTAAACCACACCATTTGACTTTGCACTGAGAGAGACCGTGAGCATTCACATAGCTGGCAACCGCAAAGTAGAAACTTAGAAATTTTTGAGGACCTCCTTTGCAATGGAAACACTATTAACTAAGAGCACATGAATATTGTCATTAGTGCTAAAAGGCCATTTACATATTTTAAATTAAGGTTTAAATTCAGCGGAACAGTTGAACAATCTCCATAATCTTTCCAAAACATTGCTACTTTCAGCAGAATATATATCCAAGCCTAACTTTCAGGGAGACTCCATGGATTAGGGGAACCATAACAGCATATTTCCACTTTTTTTCAATTTTTTTCTTTAAACAAGTTAATAAAGTTAAAACACTGAACTGTATCACAAAGCAAAAAGGCAACTATCAGTTTGTGACTAGCTTGCACCATCCTAGTCTTACTCAGAAGAGATTTCTCTCTAGCCAAATATTAGGGATATTGTCAGTTGGTTCCAAGGATAAATTCCTGGAATAACAGCCACAAAGCTGACAGGATGCTTTATCTAGAGGGAAGATGATATGGAGTATGCTACAGAACAGATTTTTCATTTGAGATGCATTCCAAAAGCTGCAAAATTACAAGTTACCAAAATGTAGGACAGATTTCCTCAGGTCATTGCCTTACACACAACATGTCTGCACAGCCAATGATTAAAAATTCACAAGAACATCTTGTCACACTACTCAACATTCAACTTGTTTTCCAGTCTTTGAATCTAATCTTACCTTGAGCATTCCTTGTCTCAAGAGGAAGTTAGTCTTGCAGTTATGACAGGACCAGGCTGCAAAGGCACAAGGTTCAAGTCCCAATTCTGCTTCTGAATTTTGAAGAACTTGTTTAATCTCTCCAAGATGCAGCTTTCCATCCGTAACATGAGGATAGTACCACTTGGTTTTGGTTGTTTCTTCAGTCTCTTCAGATCCTAAGTTATTTGGGAAATAGCATCTTACCATATATTTACAGTTTGCTTTGTGCAGTGGGACATGAAGTGCAGTCGGAGCCCTTGAGTAATGTTAATATTGTATACGTAATATATGTATATGTATATATGTAATGTTAGAAAAGATATCGAAGCAATGAAATAAATTGCCCAGGGTTATAATGGCATATATAGCTTTTAAAACCAGGTTAGACAAATATCTCTATGGAATGGTTTAAACAGAATTGGTCTTGTCTAGGAGGAGGTGGTTCAACTGCATTGGTGCTTCTTAATTTTGTTAGCCAATTAAGAATCCTTTCATGTCTCACCCTGCTGTGTGGCTCTGGGGTCTGAGGGTCTTTCTTTCCTAACTTAATGTTTATTGTACCTCACAGGCTGAAGGTTGCGGGACTAGTCAACATCCAAAGGTCCCTTTGCCATGAAATCATGCTAAGTAACCGCAGCATTACATCTCAGGAAGATAAAAGTAACTGTGATACCTTTCCGTAGACAGAACTGCTTTCCCCACAATGGGATCTAACTCTTGGATTGCCCAGGTTAGCCTCAGCAATGGCATCCAGGTCAAAACTAGGAGGGAGCAAGAAGGCATGAGCAATCAGACAAGACCTGCCCAGATGTCATGGCAGGATGCCGAACACAGCGCCTTACTTTCTTTTTGCATCCATTCTAACCATATGGGCAACGAACAACAGGAGTTGTATCACTGAAGAAGAAAGTCAGTTTTGTGGCACCTACCCTGACGAAAGCTAATCTGTAATTCGATCTGAAGTTGATGGGCCTGATGCAGAAACTTCAGGATGAAATTCTGGCTCATGTAGGCTAGAGATCAGGACAGGTGATTATAACAGATCCTACCAGTCTTACAAAAAATTGGCTAATTTGCTGTGACCAACCTTCAGCCAGGGCTCATGAGCAAATGGTGATTTCTTTCTGCACCAGCACGCAAGCCATGCAAGGAGTAGTTATAGGGAAGCTTTTGCACAGTTCTGAAAAGCAAATATCTTCCCAAATATTGCAGAGCATTCAATGATTTTTTGCATATCAGAAGAAGGGATACAGTTTGAAGAATAAAGTCTGCAAATTGTTCACCCCGTTCCACTAAGCCTACTAAATCATCTGGAGGTGTCCCAGTTAGGCAGAACTACAATCCTTATTAAGTGGCACTCATTGCCACTAACCATCATTGGACTTACATGCTTTGCCTTGTAGATGTCTGGATTAAGTGGTTTTGCCAACTAAGCACCTCCTTTTTCTGATTCAGCGGAGCGTACTGAATTGTAGGTATTTTACTGCTTTATATATTTCAAATGGCATGAAAACTGGCTGGTTTTGTGGAAATTAAAATACAGTTTATCTGTTGCACAAATTCTCAATACACGTGAGCTCCCAATGCATGTGGAATACATTTCATCCCATCTATATATACAGTCCTGCATTATGTATATAGCAGTTTTCAGAGAGTAGCGAACAGCCTTCCCATGCACTTACCCTGGTCTGATAACATTCTTATGAAACAGAAATCGTATGCTGAATGTTGGAATAATGTCAGCACATAAAGAAAGGGAAAATAAATAAATAAATAAAACCAAAACCCAGGCACCTTGAAGCAAAGCTCTGAGAAACCGTCTGTCTCAATGGAAAATCCTAAGGCAGGTGAATTTGGCCACTTTCAGAGCATAGTTCAGCAAGTAATGCTTCTTTCCCTGGACACTCAAAGCTCTAGAGTCACATCTGTTTGTGCTGGCGTGAGATTGGCACACTGCTCCCGCTGATGAAAGCTGAAGCAATGGTGCCAACCCACAGGGAAAAGCATGGCTTTCAGGATTTTCCTTTCTTTCCTTTTGCTGCAAGTATTCTAATATAGTGCCAAGGCAGCAAAAGAGGCGAGCAGGCACAAGTTTTCTTTGGACGACAAGGGGAATGGAAGGAGGAGGGGGTGAAGAGGGGAAAAAAGCATCTCGTCTGAAAGCTGAACCTGTCATAGATTTCTTTCTTTTTGATGATAACAGAACAGGTCAGCAACGATCTGGACCACAGAAGGCAACAGAGCGGTTGTCACTGCCTTCTACAGAAGCAGTCCCTGCGCCTCTGTGTTGCAAACACACATATCCCCGGTCAAGCCTAGCCTGCAGTGTGAAAATGCCTGGTTTTCAGAAAATTGTTTCCTTTCCAGGAGAGCCAGACCAAGCCCTCACAGGTGCTCAGACTTGCACGTTTGAGTCATTGAAGCATTTAGGCACTGATGAAAGAGGGGCTGCAAAGCCTAACATTCAGAGACCCTACAGCTCTACAGTACATGCCTCCGTTTTGTGATAGGTGGAGCTAGATGTCTCTGAATTTGGCTTACAAATCTTTTGCAGCTTATGCTCAGGACAGTAACCTTGTCACCTTTATTCAGCCCAGTTAAAAAAAAACACATTTCCGCTTATTCTCCATCCTTTCCTCAGGGTATTCAAGGAACAACATCCATTTAGGCTAGTGCATAGCCCGAGAGATACAGACAAGGTCCCAGCTGCTATCTCCACCCAGGATAGCAAGGATGGGTCAAAGAACCTGCACTTTCCTCTGAGGTAGGCTCAGATTAACAGGGAACAGTACTATGGCCCACAAGTTGAGTCCCAAAATAGGGAACATCCAGGAAGAAGTGGGCAGAGCAGAGGCTGCAGGTTGTTTGCAACCCAGGTCTCTGATACAGTTGCCTCAATATCAGGCGGAAAGCAGAACCAGGAAAGCAATACCCACCATACCTCTCAAACAGTGTCACCAGAAGGAAAACAGTACATGAATCATGAGGCCAGCTCTCAGGGAGGGCTCTCAGCTCCTTCATAGGAAAAGACAGGAAAAATAAGGGATTTGGACTTAGAGCAGGACTGAGATTTCAGCTAGCCTCATTCACATGCCTTGTAAAACATCCGAGAATAATTAAATCTATTCCTTTTCTTTAATTAGCCTTGCGTCTCATTACAGCAGTTCACTGCCACGTCTTTATTTGCTTGATAATATCTCCCCCACACACCTTTGCTTCCCTTGTTCACCTAATCTTAACATCTCTCTTTTCTTTCCCTTAAAGCTCTTTATTTTAATGCTTTGATGTTATATTGGCTTTCCCCCCCTCTCTTTATTTAGAAGAAAAACAAAGAAAGAAAATCTATAAACAAAACAGTAGTCAACTACATCTTGACAAATCAAGCTTTTTAAAAGTCAGTAAAAGCAGATTTAAAGATGAAAGCTCATCCTTAACCCAGCTTCCTTCTTCAGAGACCTTAATATGATCCCTTTATGTAACTGTTTGCCAATTAATTCAAAATATAATGCAAGCTGAAATTTCTCATAGACATGCATTCATTAGGTTTGTGGAGAGTGTACAGTTTTCAGACTTTGATTTTTAAATCTTTTTGAGATTTACAGAACAAGACAGCTTTTAAAAACATCAATTATCCAAATAACCACTGTTTAAAACTACAAATTTACAAGAAGCACGTGTTTTTCACATGGGTGGAAAAAATAAAGTTTCCCTAGACAACTGTGAATATTAACATTTAGTCTTTGAGTGGTGACAAGCCCTGTTCAAGTCATGACCTACATACAGAGAAAATAACAGTTCTTAATCATCACAGAGTTCACTTTTCTCAACATATTACCAAGGCTTATACAAGTACCATGTCCCAGGCTAAGAGAGATCAAATTTCTGAATATGTAGGTTTATAATTTGTAGACAGTTCCTCTAGGCATTTCTTGAGGTTAGTTATCATTTTTGTCCCCTTGAAGATGCCCTTGTATTGTACTTCAGGCATAAGGACACTTGGTTTTACAGACAGGCACACACCAAAAAACAGTCCCAATAAATACGAGAATACGAATATTATTTCTCACAAATTCTGTTTAAGAAATACACAGCTTAAACTGAAGATACAATAATTGCAAGGATGGAGGTCCCATGGGCACCATTTGAAAGGCCTTTCAGATTTCACTCCTAAATAGTGCTGCTATCCCAAAGTTGCTCAGCTGATCTTTCATACCATACCTCACTGGCATACTCTGAAACACAAGGAAAGAGAAATAATAAGCCATAAGCTGTGGAATATGGTATTAAGGTTTACTGGCATGTGTTTGCAGTGCCCAGAGTATTCATTAAAAAGGAAAGGGTTTAATTGAGCTCAACAGATTCAATTTTCAAGGATTCCTGAGTGAAATCAGGAGTCCAAACTCTGTTGCCTTTCAGATCTTTCCACTCCTGCCCCATTTAAGCTCTTCCAAAAGTCCCTGCCCTGCTTTGCCTCCAGCTGCAGCGTTGTTATTAAACAGCGATACTGCAACAATATGCTGCAGATTCAGTCTGTTCAAGATCCCATCCAAAATGGAGGCACTGCCTGAAAAATATGCCAGACATCCAAATCCTGATACAAACCAAATTATTCCCTGCATTTTTCATATGTAAATGGCCTGAAACATCAAAGATGGTCCCATAGCGTCATGTTCAGCAGGGCTGGGCAGGTTAATGGGCAGGACCTTTCAGAGATGTATTGCAGTATACATCAATCAGCTTCCAGTGAACTCTCCTCTGCAAGCTTCAAGTTCATCTCCCCATTCTGGTATTTTAAGAATTCCTACCCAGATATGTTTGTTACATCTGTTAAATGTGTAAGTGCTAACAGTCATGCACGTACAGAAGAGTGAAGCCAAAATAAACTGCTAGCTGAGCATTATCACTCATAGGACTTGGTTGAGATCATACCAGCTGTGCAAGCACAGAGACAGCCCTCGTACCCTAGTATGTTCTTCAGTTATGGTGAAAACTCCCTTAACCTTACTGATACTTTGGGATCCGATACTTGCAGGATCACATGTCCAAGATAAGTACCGTTTTCTGTTCCAGCAGATGAGGACAAAGAAATAAATAAAAATAAAAAATAGAAAAAAGCAGGAGCTGATTAACCTTGTGGAGTAAACAAGTTGGAAACACAACATTTAGGTGAACGTAGCATAGGGACTGCACACGTGCCAGGATATGTAATGGCTACATTACACGGTGGCATTTCTAACTAGTGACAGCTTATCGATAGTTTTAGGATAACTGTGCATTATGGCCACACACTGGTTTTGGAGGGCAGACTCCAGAGGAGAGCAGGAAATGTAGGCATAAGATTAGAAAGGATACAATAATATGTCTGTAAATGGTGAGCAGACAGCTCTTTGACTGCAGCAGGATTCAAACTTCATATGCCATTAGTCCTTAGGTGAGACACAAGCCAGGTGGAAAATGAAAAATAAGCTGAGAAGCAGCTTATTGACAGTGGTAGAGGGGAGCACAACACAAATAAATAGAAGAAAAATGAAAGCATGTTGCTGTTGAGTGAAATGGTCAACTTGGCCGGACCAGTAGAAGAGACGAGGAGCAGAAGAGAAAGGCTGTTGCTGGAGTCATGGGAGCAAGATGCAAGACAAACACTTGGATTTTGGCCCAAACATTCTCCCTCTCAAGCCTGGAGGGGGCCAGAGGTACTCGCACATCCTGGTTGTTCTACCTTACGTGAGGGGATGGAGCTCTGATAACAAGCATAGCGAAACCGCAGCCGGGTATGCTCTGACCAAGCCCCCTCGCTCCTGCGACCACCACGTTCTTATCCCAGGACCTCGGCGTGGACAGCAAACAGCTATTCCACAGGCACTCACCCCCTGGACTGTATTTCTTAGTAACAGACCTCTCGGGACTTTTCTTCCCAATATGTGACATGCCACAGGCATGATGAAAGCTGAAGCAGGAAGGAGAGAGCAGGACAGGGCTACAGCACTGCACACGTATGAGACACTGGCTTTCAGCTCAGGGGAGTGAGAGCCAACTCTGTGAGCCTCACATTCAAAGCAGGAGACCGGAGCGGTAATAAAAGAGGTGCTTTTTGCAGACTGGAGAGGCAACAAGGAGGTGGTTTTTGCAGGGTGACGAACGGAGGCCAGAATACAGCCTTCCACCTGGTTCAGAGAGGGCCCAAGGGTGACCCAAAACCTGATGCAAGTAGAGGCTGTGGTAAAAACACCAAAACCTATAGCAAGATCGCGATATAGATGGGTCCCTCGAGGCTCCCTGGTAATCAGGATCCTGGCCCTGTACTCTTTGCTCAGAGAAAACTACTGAGGAGAGGAATTTCCTCTGCGAGAGTGCGTGCTGGAAGAATGCCCAGGCCCACCACGGCTCCATCCCAGTAGTTCAGCATGGAGCCCCCGGTACTATTCACCGTAAAGAGACTGAATTCTATAGCCCCCTGCTTTCCCCTGCCCCGCTGGCAGCCAAATTCCAACACCGGCCTTATGCAAACGAAACCCAGCCTCCCTCCCCCCCCACTCCTTAGCTCTATGCAATATTTTATTGAATTATTGTTTCTCTGGAACAGTACCGCAAACATCACGTATTGTCCTCTACCGACAGTCTCGAGCCACAAAGGAAAATACGCCTTCCCTCAACGGATGGGTTCTGCAAGCACAAAACACGCGCTTACGCCCCATTTGCGGCAGCACGCTCTTACGACGTACGGGACGCCAGAGGAACCGAGTGCAGCGTACATCCCCGGCGGCGGTTACCCGAGGCACCGTGCCGTCAGCGGGCGCCCCCCGCCAAGCCAGCTGACAATCAGCTTCTGCAGCATCCAAGGCGCAAAACCATGCACCCAACGTCATCCGCTAATTGGCCCACCGCAGCCTACGCGCAGCTGTGTTCCTCCCGGACAGGGTTACGTAACCGGGGTTTGCAAACGGGTATCCTACGGCGTCTGGCTCTGCTGGGATCCTCTGCTGACTTGAGGAACCGGTGCGTGCATCCAAAGCAATTACGGAAGCGTGCCTCGCCCAGGCGGTTCACTGGTGTCGCAACATTTTATTTCTCCCACCTGACAAAATAAAAAGCAGGAGAGAATTATTTGTCAGCTCAGTCCCTGTGTTAATCTAGTTGCAAGCATAATGTGATTTCCCTCCTGCCCCACTAGTAGGTATTGCAACACCTTACATATGGATCATTTTAATCTAATATAATCTGGCTGTCTGGAAAGAAGGTTTCCCTCCACTGCAGCTGCTTGTGATTAATGCTAAATATACACGCCAAGCTTCAATCAGCAAGAGTGTGCATCTTAGCCAGCCTGTGTTTGGTAATTCAACAGTAAAACCTATAAAATGCAGAAGATATTGCATGTATAAGTCATACCAGCTTTTCTCAAATGCTTGCTCTATTTGCCATTTCCAGTGTATCATGATCTATTACTTTTTTTCTTTAAGGAAAATTGATTTAAAGGCTGCTGATCACAGAAGATAAGAAGTGTCACCTCACCTTTACAAATAACAAATGTCGGCAAATACTTATTAACTGTTTTGTCCTTTCACTTTACATCCATTCACTGCAAACTTAAACAAGAAGAAAGAGAAGCATTTCTGTGAAAACTAAGATCAAGCACATATGTTATAATAATAAAAAACCCCAAAGCCAATAAATGATAGCTTTTTAATCATTATTAAATGCACAGATGTATTCTTATTTTACTATAATTATCAAACTAGGATTAATATAATCTTGTATATTGCTTCCCTTCATGGTGATTTAAATCATGTAAGAAGTCTCCTACTAGTATTCTTACCCAGCAAGAAACATTTTAATTGTAAATTTGCCTTTTAGAGTCTTTAAATTACTCGCACATGCACATTAAAAAAGGCAAGTACTATGGATACCATGTATCCACTAATCTGTAAATAGACTCCCAGTGCAGGACTCATCTCTGAAATGTGGCATCAATTGCACAGGCTCCTATTTAGTTTTAGTTGAATAAAGCCATACTAGATACGCAAATAACATCAAACTTGCCGGATTAGAACGGGGCACCTCGTACTCTAAATCACGATTGTCAATCATCACCCAGGATTAAGGGATATAGTTTAAAAACCTAAAAGCAAGCACTTCCTTTTAACTTCTGCCTACTGTGCATTTTGGATTATCGCCCAGAAATACTATTACTTGAAACAAGACTGCCTCCCTTCTACCATCTAAGGGAAGTGCATCGCTACCATCTGCTAACCTCTGTTTGGAAAAAGCCTCAGCAAAGCATACAATTTAGATTTGAGATCTACTGCTGACTGTGATTATATTTATAACTTGCTTTTCACAGAAAAATGGGGGGTTATTTTTGGCTTAATAAGTGCTTTCTGAACACAGTCACCATTCTGATCACAAAGATGTAAGGCAGTTAAAAACCAAAGCAGCTACCCTATTCTTATACAAAACTGGCAACCTTCCTGAACCACTGCATTTCACAAGAAGGGTTTTGAGAGAATTGCTTGGAATGTATTTCATTGTACTCCTCAAAACCGAGCAGCATCCCCCGGATAGCTCCACCTTTTCTGCTGCGCACACGACACAAAGCACACAGCTATTCTGCGCCCTCCCCGCTACATGCCGACTTTTCTTGCATTCCCCTGGTTGAGCTACCAGACACTTTTGCAAAGCTAGAGTTGCCACTGGTATCAAAGTCTCTTCTTCACTATCCAAAATGCCACAGGAGAGGGAAGTTGGTCAACAAATGTTCATGTTGAATGTGTACGACAGTCCAGCGAGCTCGGATCAGGACTGGGTCATAAACTGGGAACAGTGGCTGGCTACTCTGGCTTTTGACTCATCACTTAGTACCTGATTTTCCAGGCAAACATATGTATGGTTAACCGTATTTAGTGTGAAAATTTAGATCATTCTTGGACATTCACTCAACAGCTGTCACGCTAATTGATGTACCTGCACATGCAAATTATATGGCAAGTTGGACACAGCTGAACAGACATGGGACCCAGTAGCATGGCTGAATCCACGTGGAAGGGAAGGTGCAGGAGGAATCGGGCAGAGCGGGTAGGTGCCTGCACAGACGATGACCTGTCTGCTCTGTTTGAAAGCGTTTCCTTCTGTGGCTGTGCGTCCCCTGTAGCAGCTAGAGAAATGGAAGCAACAATATGCATCCCATCCTCAGCAGCCTTTCTTGAGGACCTAGCTAGTGCTTGCACAGCTCTAAGATGTGCCACACTAGGGCCGGGATCCACTAAGTTATTCAAGCATGTAAACCCCCTTCTACTATGGGCTTTCGACACTTAAACAGGGAATCGACACCCATATACTTTTGCGGATCTGATTTTCTAAGCTGGATGCAGCTGTATTGAGTCTACTCAGCTTTCCATTGCAGGTACTCAGGTCTCCTAGGCCATGATCCTCCATAAGTAAAGCTATGCTTGTGCACCTGTGTATGTGTGTGCCTATATCTATATATGTGTATATGTATCTATGTATGTGTATATACACACATACATTTATGACCTTTTTAAACACATGGGGTGTAATACAATCGGGTTAAAGGAAGAAAAGACAAGCTAAAAGAGACTAAAATATCATTGCTGCAAACCTATTCTACAAAAATAGGATTAAGTCAATTTCTATAGCTAATCAACAAATTGCATTTTTGGAGTATCTTTATAATTAAGATCTTCACCAGAAACTGGGGACAAGAGTCATATCCTCAGCTGGTGTAAACTGTCACAGCTCCACTGACTTCATCTGCACTTCCACAATCTAAATGGGTCAGTGATCTTGCCCCTAAGGTACAGTTTATGACTGCATACGGATTATAGGAAATATACACTGGTTCTTTAAGCAAGAAGGGGAAAAACTCAGTTAAGGCTAATCTTATCAACATATAACCTTTTAATCAGATTATTGAAACAACATGCTAATTTATGAAAAGTTCAGCATTCTATTAAATTGCAAACTACGTACTGAATTGCAACCCAACAGGCTGCTTCATTGAATTCATGTAGCCACTCCTGGCAAAGGCATTCCAAATTTGAACTTAATTAATATTCCTACTCCTGGTTTCCATAGTTTCTTTTTAAACATGAGTACCAGCAGAAACTGGCAGTAACTTTACCCATATTCTCAATAATAACCCCCCTCTGGCTGTCAATATGTATGAAAGGGAAAATTTTTTGCATACCCCAAACAGCCTGTCATTTTCCTGTCTTTTGTCAAAAATACGTTGGCAACTTTTTTTTTTTTTTTTTGCTTTTTTTGCTTACACAGCTTAAGATGCTTAACTGTTTCTCTGCTTGGGTTACAAGCGAGGTACCATCCCCACTTTGCGCATTAGAAAGGGAGATCGCTAGCCATGCTCCTCCAGCTTCAGATGACAGCCACATTGCATTAATTTGATCCTGTAGCAAATTTCATACAGGTAAAAAATAATACTAATAAAAATAATTTAAAAAAGCTCTCTCCGGAAAATCAGGAAGTGGCTAAAATGCTGGGGAGGTGTTTCATATTTTCCTCCTTTGCTTAAAAACTTCAAAAATGGCTGGCCTCCATCTTGTACCAAGGGAATGCTTACTCCAAACATGCTTTAAAGCTATCTTTCTATTATTACAGAAAACGAGATTGCCCTTCATCCAAGCAATCCCTGAGCTAGCCTGAACATCTGTAATACAGACCAATCGAGTCTCACTCATGTAGCATCTGGATGCAAAGCAAGAGAGAAGCACGGGGAAGGAGACAAGGAGAGGAGACATTCCTTTCAGGGTCTCAATCTCATAGTAATCTTGCTAGAGGGCACGACACCTTCAGCTTAATACCATTTCCCTTTCTGCATGACGGGGCCCCAGAACACATCCTTCACTGTCATAAGAGCCAGTGCACCAAAAAACCTCTTCATCACAGTATGCAAAGAAGTATCCTGTCTTTTGGAGAGTATCCTCTGTCTTCCGTGCTGGGAAAAGAGAAACATGAAAGGTCATTCAGGAGGGTACCCAGACAGCAGCGGGCTCCATGAAGAATCTCATGTAAATGTCTGCATTACAAATCCACTCAGCTCTGCGCTGCTGCAGGAAACCATTAAGATTGAACCCTCAGGAGCGGGAACCAGTTAGTTCGGACATATCTTATGTCTTTGGACTGCATGCAGGAATAACTCTACATCACTTTCCACTGGGAGTTTTGTGTCTCTGTTTCATCTAGTCCAGTAAAAAACAACTATTTCAGGCTGTGACTGACTGAATGCAGCTTACAAGCGTAGCTGGTGGACTAAGCTTTAAACCAGGTGATACTGAGGCGATGCTGGTTGGCAGCTGGAGAACCTAGTGAGAATTGGAGCTGGGTTCTTACCTGAGGATTTGTGGTTTGTTCCAGTTCACAGTTCTATAGCCCTATAGACCATGCTTCTTCTACGAGACCCGGAGGCTGCAACAGTCAAGTCACTTTTCAGCAGTTATCCCATAAGGGCCTAGCTGTTACTTAAACATACGAATCTTGTGATGCCTTGTGTGTCACTTCCATTACAGACTCTGCAACTTCTTCTCTCTGGGACTATACCTAAAACTCTTCCCAAAACTGTAACCAGCACATAAGCTCAGGGTCTCTCCATGGATATATCCAAACTGATTCTTGTCTCTGAGTTTCTAATTATTTTTTAACTCATTAGTTCACCTTAAACAAACAAGGCAAAGGGACAGAAGCCAACCATATTTTATGCCCCCATAAATTTTGTACAAAACTTCCAACACAGACCAGAGCTACACATTAGTGCCTCACTGAAGCAAATGCTGCAGGGTGAGCTCAGCAGTAGCTTGTTGTTAGCCTGTCTGCTGACTGCTCAGCACAAATGAACTGGTGGTGAGTTAGCATGTAGACATCTCACAAGCAGCCACAACACTGATTGCCATTCATCCAGCCAGAAGCTGGGAGGACAGAGCATAGCACAGAGGGTACAGAGTGAAGTGACTTAAGGAACACGGAAAGTAATTTGGGTGCATTGCAACACAAAGATTCTAGGAGTCATCAGGGGAAGGAAACTGTTGGACATGATTCCCCAGGAAACCAGACTTCAGTGCCTCCACTGTTCAAAGAGCAACTTTTCACAAGACAACCAAAAAAACCCTGAAAACAGGACTTTGTTACACATTCAGCAAAACAGCCTTCTGCACCTTCTTGCCAGGGCTGTTGGACTCATTTGCTCTCGATGGTCTGAACTCAATGTTGACCCTGCTATAAAAGCAGAAGGTTGGACCAGATGAATTTCTGAGGTCCCTGAATTATCCTGACTCTATGATGTAACTAGAAATACAAGCCATAAGATCTACACCTGCCATGCAGCTGAGTACAGACACAGTTGAACTGGCCAATTACAGAGGTTAGACTACAGAAAATTCCAAGCTGATAAAGATTAAGCTCACCTATGAAAAATGAGCACAGCAAGCCTCTGGCATACTCTCAGCAAGCACAGGAAACAGACAGTGATCCCATGAACCAATTATCAAATATTAAACACAACAAGGCAACCTTGGGCTGGATGGGAGCCCTATTTCATTCCATCAAGGCTGATATCAACCACAGTTTCCAAGATTTTGCAGAATAAGAAGCCTGCCTTCAGGGTACTACAGTGTAAAAAGGTGGTCTTTCACCCTGTCACTCCAAATCCTTCTATTTTATTGAGCAGAATCAACTAGGCTCTGTTAGCAGTTGCCTCTTGCACTGCCAGACGGGAAAAGCTCAAAGCCACCTGTGAATCAGGAGGGGACAAGATGACAAGCAACTGTTTGAATTATGAAGATCCTATTCTTGGAATAGTTCCTGTCTACCCTGCCAAGTATGCCTTGGCTGAAGCGTGTGTGGTGTCTTGGGAGGAGGGTAAAGGGAGTGCTCAGGATCAAAACTGTCTCCAGGTAAGGTAGGTCCAAGGCAGAGTCAAAAGAGGATAGTCAGATGGAAGCACCCTAGGAGAGACTATGCTATGAACCATGAAAGTCTGGGCATCGGACAGGATGTCCGACCAAACCCACAGTTTTCTTGAGGGAAATTGGTAATTTCTCCTTGATGTGGGTGGTATCCTTCAGCTTTCGGGACTCTCAGAGTCACCAAGTCTTAACCTGAGGGCAACTGGAGGGGGGAGGAGGGGAGGCGAAAATCAGCTCAACTAGCTAGGTCATCTGATGGGGCAAAGAGGTGTTTCATGGTTGGCCACTCACAAAACGGACAGAGAGGAGCAAATATGATGGCTAAAAATCACATTCCTTATTGCACAGGAAAAGATTTCTCTAATTCCTCAGATGCCTTGGGAAGCAAAGCAGACATTATAACTATTATGACCTGATGAGCATTAGCTAGAAGATTAATCCAGGAAAACAAGATGGTAAAAGCAGCAAAAACATATGAGGGCAGCTCATAGCCAGAGCCCTGTAGAAAGCGGACAGACAAGAGGTGCACCCCATGAGACTGCCAGAATAACTCTCAAAGATCAAAAAGTCTGAGAAGTCACTCAGGCTGGGACCGGCACTGCAGAGCTCTGCCTATGAAGAGTTCACTGTCCTCAGTGTAGAAGAACAGATCCAGAAAAGAAACTTTCAAGGGCAATGGAGGGAAGTCATTTTCTGAGAGAAGCCAGTGATGGAATAGATTGATGGCATCTGTAGATTGTCTAACTTGTACAGTACCTCATTGTGCAATGTTAGAGAAATGCTCAATCATCAGTCAACCAAATGGTCAGACAGCAGCTGTCACTCATGCAGGCAGAGCTGGAATCCAAGAGGGAGCAAAACGAGAGGGCCTGTTCTTCTGTGCCAAGGACCAGCAGGGGTGGGAGCAGAGAGATGCCAAGCAGAAGGCTACCAAGCTAGAAGAAAACTCATTTTGTTTGAAATTAGCCAGTGTCAGATTATACAAATCAAAGACTTGTTTAGAGTAAAGCAAAGCCAAATAAAGGAAACGTTTCTCAGATTTCAGTCCAAGCCTTTTGTCCAGTTTTACCCTCTTTTCTCTTGTTCCTACATTTGCTTGTTTTCTTCATCAGTCACAACAGAATGACCACTCCAGAAAAGTCTCATCCCTTGGCCTTCGAACCACTACAGAGACTAAGACCAGAGCAACCTGGAAAAGGGTTTCAATGCCTGCATCACTACGTACACTAACACGTCTCTTCTCACAACAGTGGCACTGGAAATAAGGCCATAAGTAGTGTCATGCCATAGCATCCAGAGCTACTGTGCAGCCTTCATAAAGACAACTACCGAACGCTAAAAGGCAGCTTTCGCCTCTGATCAAATTCTCTCTTATCTCACTGACTTCCAAGTGACACAAAATCATCTCTAAAGTCTTCCACTTGCAGGGGAAGACTGACTTCCAGTGGGCCAAGCAGGCCAACTGAAAGGGCTGAATCCATTAGAGAGCGCCTTCAGGAGTCAAAATAACAAGTATCAGTAGGCTTTCTTGGCCTCTGCAGGTAGGTGAAACAACCCTCCCTTCAGGCATTGCATTTTTATACAGCTGATCTAAACAAGTTGCTTGCATCTCCATGTATCTGACGAAACAGCAAAGACTCTTCTGGAAGACAAACCATCTGCCCTGTTTTTTTTGTTGTTTGGTTGGTTTGGGGTTTTTTTGTTTTGTTTTTAAAGCCAGGATGAATCAGACTGGAATTGCTTCCTCTCTCTTTGTCCATGATATAGGGAGCCTGTGTAATTAGCATGCTGCACATCTAACCTCACAGAGTGGGAATTCGGTGGTATCAATCCCCCTCGATGCTACCATGCTCTGAGAACTGTTCTACCTTTGCCTCTTTCAGGAGTTCCAGTCCTGTCACACATTGCAGTGACCACGCTGTCTTCTACACTCGTTTCACTGCAGAATTGGCTCCATTCCATTTTCCCCTTGGAATCCACATAGCTCTATGTCCAAAAATAACATTCCACTGAAGTAAAAAAAAAAAAAGAAAAAAAAAAGATGCTGTTATGTCACTCTCTCCTCTGGTTTCCTCAGCACATCCAGTTCTCTCTATGTCTATTTTATAAAGAGCAAGTTTTGTGCAAGAATGAGAGCCATTTCTTGTCTTTTATGGCATGAAGCAGTTTGTTGGCACTTAAAATTAAAAAAAAGAAAAAAAAATACACTTTCAATTCAAAGGTCGCCACAAGCATAAGACTGAATCTGACACCACACTGCACAACTAACAATTTTTTAAGCCAAGCTGACACTCTTACAAATACCTAAGAGTGAAGGACAGACACTTCCCAAGCCTGATTAGGACCTCATTCAGACCTGGAAATAAGGAATCAAGATGAACTCTCTCCCTTAGCTAATACTGCTCTCGATTTCTGCCTTCACAACATGACTTAACAGTTGAGTAGTAAGCACTCACGGTGAATTATTTTTTGCTTTCTCTTTTTAAGCTAGGCCCCTAACATTTCTAAATGTACTTTTATATATATAATATATATATATATACACACATATATATACACACACACACACACACACAACACGGAACTGCCCACCTTCCTGTTCTTTACCTCACATGGTGGGTCTGAATTGAAAACACCAACACGGATTGAATTATGAGCTGCACAAAGAATAGCTTGGGTTTTCTCAACATGTGCAGCATCTTAAATGGGAAACAAAATACATTTTGGATCATATCACCACTGTAAAAGGCATTCTCCCCCTGGCGGTCTGATCTGAGGGTACATTTTGAAATAATTTCCTAGAGAGGAACTGACAGCTCTTTCACACCCTTCTCCATGCACACGCACACTGCAATGTTACACTTATAGGATTGTTATTCAATTTATCAAGACCAAAGTAATTTCTTTTAAAGCAAAGTGTCTTTACACTGTGAAGACTTCAAACGGATCTTTGCCCATCTTGGTGGGGACCACCATGGACTGCACCTCAGGTTTATTCCTCTCTATCCCCCAAAAGCCACTTTAACCTACTTTTCAATTTGCAGAAAAGGGACATCTGTTAACAAAAACACCGTGGCACCTAACTCACCAACAAATTAAGGACTACCAGCTAAATGTGCTCCGCTGTTTGCACTGAGTTATACCTTATTCATGGTAGGTTTTAATTTGATTAGTGATTGGACTAAAAGCAGCTAAATAAAAATTGTAATGCCCAAGAGCCACTTAGGCTTCTTCAGACGCCTTAAATAGCAAATCCCTTCGGCAATAAAACATCACCTTTATAGACAAAACTGAGTTTAGAAGTAGCAATCTAATTGATTGAAAGCTCATTGGAAGCGCTATGTTTAGGCACTGGATTGTGTACTACAGAAAGCCTCATGCTATGCAAGCAACAAAACTAATTGTAAAGAGACAGAGGTATATGTCTAACTTGCTTATGGATTTTTAAAAATTTATACTTTCATTGAAGCTGGCAAAGTTATAGCTGCTCACACCGGCTTTGAATTTGGCACAGTTCTTTATACTCTGAGTGAACACAAGCCAGTCATTTCTGGTCTCTTTGAGAAGATCCGGACTTCAAGTCCTGCCTCAAAATTGCTATTTAAGGCTCACTGCTGCAAATAAAAAATTAGAAAAAAAATTAGGAAGAGCAAGTTGACTCTCAACAGCTAAGCAAAACTTTCTTTTCTTTAGTCTTAACTGGGTGCTCAGTTTGTGCAGACAATTATAGCAGGTGCTCAAACACTTCATAACGATCCCATTACACTTTTAAAGGGGTTTTCCAAGTGTAACACTATTTCAGAATAAACAAGTTACTTAGACAAAAGGAAGAAGTGAACCACGCCTTCAGCCAAATCAGAGATGAACACATATATCAGCACATACTAAAATAAAGACACGAAGAGGAAGAGATTCACTAGTCCAGCTGAACATCAACTTGTGTCCGACTCCACAGCGAAGTCATTTTAAAAGTCTTTGGGCAGATACATGGATTCTGGTTGCTTTGAACTCCGCTGTCCCTGAGAGGGAGGAGTAACAAGCCCATTTCGTCCTGAAGATGAGCCCTGCCCCAGGCCTACATGTCACGAGAATGTGTTTCAGAACAAAGCAAATGTCAAAAAACACTCACAAATGTCATGATACAAGATATCCCTGCAAAACTTAGTGGCTCATCCCATGTTATGCTTTCTGCTTAACATGAAATTTTCCAGTGACAAGAAGGACCAGAGAGCAGTTTCTCCTTATGCTCCTCCATTATAAGAGGAGAGACATTCATAGGCTAACAGGCTACCTTTACCCTCCAAGGCTTCTGGAAAAATGCATTAAGAGGGAAAAACTACAGTCAACATAGCACAGGACAGAATAACACTTATAACAGTGATCTCAACCAGTTAATTCAGAAAAATGCCTGTCAGAGGAAATCCATCCATTAAGAACTAAAAGAAGGTGTATCTCAGTATTTATAAAAGGGACTGGATTTTGGAGGTCTCATTTTAAGATGGTACCTACCAGGCTGGAGAGAGCAGAAGAGAAAGTGGTTTGGAGCAGAAATTCCACACAGGAGCTAAACAATCTTTCTAGACTGAAGTTTCATCAAAATATTTTTTCAGAACTTTTTTTTTTTCCTCCACTCATCCCATTTTCCAGGTGGAAAAAAACATGTGAAAGGAATCAGGTGACATTCACAGCATCCAACCTTTATTTCAGCGCATTCGGTGTGCGAGTGTCTGGCATCTCCATATGTAGATGAGGAGAAAGGCTCCTTCATGGAAGCAGTTAAAAACAAGAGATTAACTTGGAACATTAAGTTACCTTCTGGAGATGCCTAACTCTTTTCAGTGACTGCAGAAGAAGCCTTGGGGATTAGCCTCCTGCATCAGTTATTTGCGTTAGGTGCTCAGAGAAGACTGACGTGAATACTGTCCTCTTTACTACATAGACATCAAGCACTCCTTTTTTTTAATTGCCATTTAATTAGAAAATAGTATTGAGAGAGAGAGACAGAGAAGTTAGGGCGTTCTTTTTAATGAGAATTAAAAAAAACAAAAACAAGAAAACACACATTCACACAGAGAAACAAAGTTAAATCTAGCCCAGGTTTGCACATTTTAACAATTCTCTCTCCTCTCCGTAGAGCACAGCAATATAAATATTACCATCTCTGTTAAAACGAATTATTGACGATTTTAATACATGTTGCACAGTACATATTAATATAGAAAAATACATGTTATCAGCAGTGTAATGTTGACCATGTACTAATCCATTCCACCTGCTCAAATATTAGTGCAAATAATTATATATTTGTAATGCATCATTGCTGTCTAGTTTGAATTTATGCCTCCAGAATAAATGTCTCTTCTCTGAAGTTGTTTGCTATTATGAGTAAAATGTTATATATTCATACTCAAATTGACTTTGGGTGGATAAGTAGAATGAGCAACCTTCAAAAATCCACTTGTCTAAGACTTAGCAAGTTATTTTAATGAATTGTTTACAGTAAAATGAATGTTATAAAAATGTTTCAAACAAAAGCTCATGTTAGCTGGCTTCTCTACAGCAGCCAAATACCACATGTCAATACAGTGCAGAGTTCAAAATGACTGACTTCAAACTGGCAGCATCAGTTGAGGTGAACTGCAAACTTCTCTCCAACGGGAGTTACTTACCTTGATTTGGTTCTGATATTGTGCAGTTTGCCTGCTTGTGAGCTGGTTCCGGGGACACCTTCTCTCCATAGTCTGGCCTCACTTTTCAGGTGTTGCTCACCTTCTCCAGAAGCTGACTTAAACAACTCACACCACCAAAGGACTGTTTTTTCCAGACCACAGGAAAAACACCATGATGTTTGACAATACAAGCTCCTTTCTCAACTGCAGAACTGGGCAGGGAGATGACTGGGAACACATGTGAAATTGCAGAGATAAGGAAATGCTTCCTAAGAAGAATATAGGGATCATGAGCTCACTGTAAGATGGCCAAAGATGTGGCCTTGATGAGGCTGGACATTTGGAAGAACAATAGCTTCTGTCCCCAAAGGACTGATGGTCAAAACGGGCAGAGCAGACATGCAACCAAGACAGGACGGAAAAGACTTCAAGCACTTGTTAATGCCCTGATTATCCTTGGCTAGAAATGAAGTTGGGATAGGGCTGAGAAGAACAAGGACAGCCCTGTGACTCAGCCAGTTTTGTAGCATCTGTTCCAAGGTCTCCTCCCTTCACAGAAGGGAAATAACAGTAAAGATGAGCAGGATTTGGGACAGCTATCAGGAAGTCTACAATTTTCATCCCAAATCAGGATGAACAGTTAAAATTCCATCAGAAAATTCAAAAACATTTTGACCCTCAGTTATCGAAAACATTTCATTTTTGTTCATCAAGCTGTGCTCAAAGATACCAACTTTACTAACTCAACTTTAAACCTCATGTTACATTACTAGCACATTACCTAATGGGCATTGCAGCTGAAATACCTGACACTCTTCCTCTCCCCATTTTTCTTAAGGTTGGTTCCTTACATGAAACATCGTGTATAATGTGCTATACAGCCAGGTCACAGGGAGAGCATGTGGACACAGAGACCTGCAGGGATGAAGGAGAATGGGGACACTAGAGGGATAAAGGGGAAGGGAGCCAAAATCCTCCTTTCATTAGGCTACACGTGGCTAAAGGACCACTAGATGTGGAGGTTTCCTAAAATCCTGCTGCAAAGTTAAAGGGCTCCCTCTCTGGTAGTGTGGTAACAGAGGGGAAGAGATGCAATCCTGAGGGATACTGGAAAGGAAATGTAGCACAGGGAAGAAAAGCTCACAGAATAAAGGTAGAAATCAAGGCTTCCACACCCAGTGAGGACTGTACTGATACAGAATAAGAGATCACCAGTAGTACCCCACACAACTGAAAAAGAGAAAAGACAAGAAATCACAGCTCTTCCTCCACTCTAAGATAAGCAGAAGACATGGTATTAAAAATGCTCCTTTTCCTTCCTACTACAAAAAAAAAAAATTAAAATGGAGGAAAAGATAAGCAAAACAGTGAAAACAACAAGGGAGGAGATCTAGCTCCCTCCCATTCTTAAAACAGATGTAGAAACAACCAAGAAAAAAAAAAACAAACAGAATATGTCAACCTGCCCACTTCCCTCCTGTGATGTCTAGAGGAAATACAACAACGTTGATAGTAAAGCACAAGTCTATCTCTACTTACAGAGTGCTGAGGCTGAGTATCAGAGGTTGAGGTGTGTGTGGGGGGAGTAGCCTTGAAGCCAACATCCATCAGGAAAAGAGGACAGCAAGGAAACCTCTACCTTCAAGTTGTCCGCGCAGATCCTACTCTTCTAGAGGAAGACTAGCTTATCCTCCCTACTGCTCCTGAGACAGGTAGTACAAGGAAGAAGAGCTGCCATCTGCATCTACAATTAGACCAGGGATTATTAGATATCAGCATCCTTCCTATAGGAAGACTATCACCTCAGCCTGGAGTGTTTTCCCTGTTTATGACTGGTTCAACTTAAATCCTGATCCAAGTAAGATAGTTACTGCCATGAAAAACCCAAAGAACACCTCTCTTTTTCAAAACCTTCATAACACCTAAAACAGTGTACCTTAAATTTACTATCATGCATATACTGACTTGAGAAATCTGGAACTAGACTTCTAAAGAACAGGCCAGTGGTTACTGTGCAGGGCTCTAAATGAACTGAACAGCCTCTCCAACCTCAGGGCACTTTGAGATGCATCTATTTGCCGCATTTCCTACGAAAATGGAGGGATCAATCCACACAAAACTCACACAGCACCCCAGCACCAACTAGATGGTAGAGGATTGCTCCTTAGGCAACTGAAATTTTATGCTATCAGTTAAGCACTGAAGCAACCAGTGATTTAAAGCAGCTTAGTGGAAGCTGAGAGAAAGGGAATGGAAGACAACCCAATTTCTCTTATTGATCACAAGATAAACTGACTTGCTCAGTACTGTGCAATTCTCAAGTTAAACAGTCACTTACCATTATCCAGATCACTGTAGTCTTGAAAAAAAAATAAGCTCAGCTCTAGCAAATTCCTTTTCCCTCCAATTAGACTACATATTGCTGATGCATTTTTACTCACAGTAGAAATAAGCAGAGCTCACATTCACAGCATGGCTATGTATCCTTCAGAGCAGATACGCACTTAAGTATGGAAAGCCTTTTCCTGTTGAATCCAGAGGTTTCAAGATGAATGAACAGCTCCAAGGCAAGGTATTTAAGCCAGTCTCCCTCCTCCAGAAGCTCACTTCATTTAAGGATGGGAATGCAGCTGTAAAGAGATTTTAATTCCAATCTCGCTTATTTGCCTGTGTCATGTGCTTGCCAGGTTTCCATTAATCACATTTTAAACTTCTCCTACAGTGTGCTAAGCTACTTCATTTAAAACCACTTGTTCTCCAGATCCAAATATCTAGATCTTCTCTTTTTCCAAGCACTTCCATTTCCCAAATTTTATATTTTATTTGTGCTGAGAAGTAATCTTACAGAACACCAGCTCCTTCTTGCCCTCTGTGCATATGCAAACAGAATACAATACAAAGCCATGTAAATAAATTATAAGACTTGTAAAAACATAGCTTATTTTCCAGCCTGCAACAGTTTACCACAAAGCCATTTTCACCAACTGTAGACAACATAATTACACACACATGCACACACCTCCTCTCAAGCATTCCTTTGGCTGCCAGCCTGTTAAATGCCAATGCTCTAGAAGTGAATATTAGAAAGGTAATACTTTAACTCATTACATGAACATTAAAAGCCATATTTGTATTTTGGATAGTACTTTATTGTATTCAGAAGCCACTGGAAATATTTTCCTAAATTACACGCTATAATAGCTATAAACTTAATGTGTGAAGATTATAGTCCCATCCCAATCCAACTCATATTGTAAAGTAAACTTACTGACAACTTGTTTTCTTCTAGAAATAGAAACTCTTTCAGTGTATGCATGAAGACATTTTTCAAAGACGACAGAAGGGAAAGCTCACACCAATGATAAGTTTGGTCAGTAAAATTACTTTTATTGTTTTGTTTTGTTTTTTTAATAGAAGGGTTTATACAATTGAATATAAAGGTATTTGAAGAATGTGGAAATGAAACGAAAAAAGTATCTGGAGGGAATTTTTTTTAATTGAGGAAGAGTTTACATATCTAAGTATTCACCTACTTTTTGCTGCCTTTTCTTAATAGGCATAATGAAAAATATTGCACTGAGCATATGTGTGGGAAACACAGCTAATAAAGCAAGAAATATGGTAAGTACATTTCATACAACCTTAAAATAATTCAGAACAACCATACAACAAATTCTGAAGCACTTCTGTGATCTGCAGTCTTAAGATGATGTTCACTGTTCTGAAGTGTTTACAAATTGACACTTTTTTGTATAAAGAATTTATATGAGTTAGTAAAACCACAGCCTCAAAATTGTTGGCTTTCAGTTACAGAGGTAACAGAGAGGTATCATCTGAATTCACATCAGAGCTTTTGGAGAAAAAAATAATAATAATAATGGCAGCAGTACAAGCATGTGCCTCCTCCAGTGTCCAAAACTCTTTGTGGCTTTGCCATGGCCGAGGAATAGAGCTACGCAGCTGAACAAAGCACCCAGTCTCCCAGAATACTTGGAGAAAATCTGGCACCCATTCTCTTGTTTACCAAAATAATGCTCTGCTAAATATAAAAAGAAGCAGAAAAACTTCAACCAACCAAGAGAAATTCCACACAAGTCTGTCAATATTGACTACGCCTGGTAAATCATTAACACAAGGAAAATAATTTTATTTGACCCATAAAGTAAATTTATAGAAACGCTGCTCTGACAATGGGAGAGAAAAATATTTTCATAAAGTATGCTGAGCCCACAGTAGAAATAAAACGAAGTGTTATAGATGATCTGCTTAGGGATGAAGCGAGTCAGATTGAAGACACAAAACATGGCAGTTCCAAACCGTTTTCCACAAGAGCTCACTTCCAAACAAAGGTCCATTTTACAGCAATTTTCAGCTGCTTGTGGAAAAGCTAAATGCATTACTGCTGCTTCAGTTCACTACACGCACACTATGGGTCATCTCAGAAGCACCCTGAATAAATGCCGAAGCCTAATGGACACAAAGGCTGCCCGTCTCCAATGTTAAAATTACAAGCAATGGAAGAGAAGCTTCTGCACACAATATTTTATATTGCTCAGGCACTGAGGATTAACTGTCTTCAGCACAGGAAGTTTTGACTCCAGAATCTTCTTAGAACTACTCTCCATTCCTCCCACATACAAACGTACGCTTGAGCTACATTTTATCCTTTCACTCTGTTATAATCTGAATTTATTTACATACAAAACAAGAGACAGGAGAAAAAGTTCTCTTATGTGAACCCAGCAATGGGCACCTTCACCTTGTAATATGAATGCCTAAGACAAGGCAGCTGCATTAAGTTTAGGAGCATATATAAAATTCAGTGTGCCAGTATCAAACAGAATAAACAAGAATGTCAGATCATACAACACTAATATATTCCAGTGGGCCTGTGACTCTTAGGTTAAAAAAAAAAAAAAAATTTTCCAAAAAACTAAAGAACCAAAAAAAAATTTGTTTTTACCACTTTAGTTCTGTTTAGAATGCTACACAATGAATAAATTACATCTTTCTGGGACAGTGTTTCTGTCACTCCTACATCTCAAAGAAATTCCAAGCTAATTAATTAGAGCAAGAAATTACATTGAGCAGGATAAGGTTTTAAAAGAAAGAATGACTTAGAAACACCAATCAAAGATAATTTGATTATGATTAGCTGTGCTGAAGTCTAAGTCATTAAAATTGATGAAGAATGTTTCTACACTGGTCTATTCTATGTAATCCATTACCTATGCTATGCTCTGTACTTAAAGTCTAACAAATGGTATCTGATAATTCAATATTGAAGACTAAAATACTTTCAGTGCACCACTTGCTTTCCTACACCAACATGTTCCCAATACAAAATTAGTAGCAAGTGGTTTTGCAGAAATTCATCACTGGGAGAACTTTAGCTTACATGAAACATCACTCAAATTTTGATCTGCTCACATTCTACAGAGTCATGTTTAAATACGGCTGCTGTTTTATTCTGAACAGTCATTATCCCACAAAAATTACAACCACTGTTTAGTAAGAAACCATTCCCTGTGCTTTCTAACAGCTGTGGCCTGCCCAAAGGTATAACATTTCTCTCCGTGCTCTCAGCTGAAGTGACGAGCAAGACGAGCAGACCTATAATCAGCACGCAGCTGAACAAAGGAGTGAAGGATGTTCTTGTCCAGATTAGCAAGTTGTTCTCCTGAGCAAACTTGCTTTAAATTATCCGGGGCTACAACCAGAAGATTGCAAAGTGCATGCAAGGTATCAAAGAGCTGTAACACCAACGGAATCTGCGGTTAGAGAATAAAAAAGAGACAGGTATTAAGAGTAAAAACTTGCGTAAAGTCTTACAACATGGACTCCACAAAGCCCATCTAGATTCTCAAAATACTGCTTTCCCTAGAGGATTCACTTTGGTCATTCTCTTTCTTCATATATGTGCATAAAATATATATAATGGATATATATATATATATGCATATAAGATCTAAGATTTATTTCTTTTAAAAGAGAATGGACCATTGACAAAAATGTATTGAGATTTTTTTGTTGTTAATGCATCAGACTAGTGGTATTTATGATCAAGGTTCTGCTTCTTTAGCCCCTAATTGCAACATATGATCTTTTTGAAAAAAAGTGGATTTGGAACATTTGTGGCCTCCAACCATACAAAGACATGTTAAAGGCAACAATTTTGAGATGATTTTTATGCTCCAGAATGCAGCAAACTCACTGTAAACCTATATTCTCCTTAAGGGCAAATATCTGTAACATTGAAGAAGCATTGTGTGAAAACAAAAATGGTTTCCAAGTATGTATCTTAGATAACCAGCAATTTCTCACTATATTTAACATGAGATAGGCATACAACTCTACATTATAAAACTGAAATGGAGCTGCTTTCAAATATATGAAATGAAGGCCAGAAAGAAGTTCCTGATTTGTCTCCTAATGGAAGGAAGACGCATTGACAAAGCCACAAGACAGCATTGACAAAATTCAGAAATGGACTGAAAGTTTTAAGACTATTCTATGGGACACTCATCAACACAAACACGTGAAGACTCAAAAAACCTACTTCAAATTTCAAGAGATCTCATCTCTAAACATGGTTAGAAAAGACTTAGAGAGAAGATTAGGTCATACCATATACCCCAAATTTAGGTTTCTTGAAGCTTTTGGCAATAGTCAGTAGGAGAACACAAAGTACTGAATGCGCAGGGACCAAAAGTCTTGTCCAGAAGGGCAATCCCTAGATTTTATTTCAATTCAAAATCATACACAGAACACAAAATAATGTAAATACTCAATACTCCCTCATAGCCTGCAAGCAATAAAGTGATATTAGGAGACAGCTCTTTAGGACATGATAAAGAATTGCTGGTATGATAACAAAATATATAACATCAGTATATGAATTGCTGATGTTCAAATAGAAATAGAAGATTTTATAAGCAGATAACTTTTGATTAAAAATAGTCTTCTACTAAATAATTTCCACATGAACATACATTACTGACTTACACATGCTTACCTTGAAGTCTTTGGCACACTTCCTATATTCAGCCACATCACAAATAGCTAACATTCCTCCCATGCAACTGTAGGAATATTGCTGTAGATGTTCATAGATCAGTCGATGAAAACGAACTCCAAGCTCCATCAAAACTGTGTCCACATTCTTACCATCCATAGAATTTCTAATTTTTTCCACCTGCTTTCTAACATAGCCACATACTTTAACACAGGCCTAAAGGAAAAAAAAAAGTTTCTTACTAGAAACAATTGGGGAAAAGTAGATATCAGTTCTTTTCATAAAGTGGTTTCTACATCGTAAGCTGAGCATTAGATGCTATGTCTTTCAACTTTCAGCAGCACCACGTCATTGAAATTAATAATTTCTGATTAATTTTCCAACAGTGCTTTTCCACTGCCACATAAAGGCATAAATATGCAAGTAAAAAGACGGATGCAAGACAATGTTCTATTAAGTTATAGTTCGTATCAGTTCATAATAGAGCAGTTTAATTCGGGCCTTTTGGAAGGGGAAAGAATTTGACAGGTTGTCCAGCACCTACTGGTTTGTGTCTGACACTATACACAAAACTGCTAATGTTCCTCTTCAGCTTGAGAAAACAGCCCGCAGCAGAATTTGTAGGTGTTTAGTAAAAAATGGAATAGCTAAGCATGTTAATCAAATGCACATGCTGTCAAATGCATACGTCTATTAAACAGCATCTTCTATCTGATATGACTTAAGCAAGTTTGAAGCTATACTGATGAGTCTGGGCTTAGTTTACTTACGTTAGTATATTGAATCAAAACATTGTTTTCATCTTCTGGTTTAAAATCTGTCTTCTTTTGCTCTGCAGCCAAGATGTGTTTCATCTGTCCAATCATACAATTCAGTGTCCTTTAAAGTTACAAATACAGACCGTGTTTTGAGGGGAACATTTTCATTTCCTTGATTTTTATATTTATAGATACTAAAGTGATTTTATACAAAAGTAGATAGCATAAAGCAACAAGGGGAAAAAACTCACTACCCAGCATTTGAGTAATCTACCGAACATATACGAAAAGTGAATGATTATCATAAGAAACCAGGGGTGCTAGGAAATGTCAAAGGAAATACTTCATTTAATAGATATGCACACAAAAATACACACTCTTCCAAAGTTGCTATGCAATTCTCTAGAGAAGAAAAGCTTGATTTTCTGTAAGTAGTTAAGAAAGGGAGAATCAGCCAAAAAAAAAAAAAAAAGGCAAAAGAACACTCCAACAAACAAACAAAAACAAAACACTAAAAACTCTGCTCTAAGTTCACTGTCTTGGAGCACAGCACACAGCATGCTGGCCAGCTGGTTTTAAAGGGGACACATTAATTGGAAAGTAATCCATTTAAATCCAACTCTTCAGAGAAACTGGATAGCTTTCTTCATTGCTGAGGGAATCTGACAGCAGAAGGAAGCATTCCAAAGACTTAGTTTAGTAGAATTAGATTGCATTGCACATTATTCAGAAGAAAGCATCAGAAAACACTTGCAAAATGAAGGTCCCTTGCCAGGGCTTGGTACTTCTCTTGTTCTCAGAAATCTAGTAGAGTTTTACAGTGTCATTTCTTTCTCCTCCACAGGATTTCTCTTTTTAGAACATTATCTAAGGTCAAGGCACTGATTTACTTTAAGTCCAACCCAAAGGTCAAATAGCAGAGCAACTGAAACAGGCAAAACTCATTTTTCCCCCAGATCCTTTGCTGGGAACTCCCCCATCCTGCAAACACATCTTTTAAATAAAGCACTTTACAAAAACCTCCTCTAAGGATGGAAATTAGCAACAATGAGGCTATCGGTTTTGAAGGATTCAAGTTCTGCAGGAAAGGGGAGGAGCATACATGTGTCCGAAGAGAGAAAGAAAATTGTTCTTTTCTATGCATGGAGCTCAGACTTGCATTTCAGGTATACTTCATTCAACAATCCACAAACAGAAATAAAAGAAAAAATTACACCCTGTATTCTCCCCAGTTTCTATTTCTGATAAAGATACCCAGAAGGCCACTTATACAGAACACATTGAAAGAAAACCAGTTGAACTAGTTCAGTTCAGCTAATAAATCACTTTTATAGGGGTAGAAAATTGCTTTGAATGCCATTCAAGAATCTGCTGTTGGACTTCTTCAGATTGGATAGTGTTGAAACCATCAATGTTTAGAAATTCCCTTTCCCCACACCTTTTTTTTTTTTTTTTTTTAAGTGAGATCATTCCTTCAAGCAAGACAATCAATTCTTAAAAGCATCAGCAGCACCAAGAAGTGGCATGTAAGCAGGCACACAAACATGTTTTATGTATAATACTCATCTCAAAACTAAGCTTTCTTTTATATATACTGAAGCACAGCTGTTTTTAAAGTCTCTATCCACAAACCTTTGAACACACTGCCTTCCAAGAGAGACTTTTCTCCTAAGTCTTACTACCACTTTTAACAGATTATTTTATACGAATAGTTACAAGCTATTCTGATGTTGATGACTGACCCATGCCTGTCTAGATTTGAGCTTTCTGCCTCAATGGATCAAGTACTTCAAGTTTTCTGTTTAAATCACCAGGTCACTTCCAGGAGGAGCAGCTAAAATCTCAACTGTTATTTGCACATCTTCCATCTCCATCTTTCTTTTTGCAGCTAGAGAAAATGCTTTTAAGAACCAAATCCTTGAGCCCTCTGCAAATATATTACATCAAATCTCTTCCTCATCTCTCTGCAGAAAGCACCCAGTAGGACCCAAATGCAATGACTGCTTTCCCTATACAGTGCTGTTCCCATCCCTCTCCAGTATAGGGTGATCTGTATAAGAACTTTGACGACGATTTCCAAAGTAGTCCTCAGTTCCCAGGGGAAGCTTTATTTCCATCACCAGGGTGAGAAAACAGAACCACAGAAAGCTGAGGTAACTTGTTCTAAGGTGAATTACATCGTTTGGAAACACAGGAACACCACATGCTTCTTTGGGCAAAGTAGGGCAGTCACAGTACAGTTCTGTTTCCTAATATTTAGCCCAAATAACTAACAAGCTTATGGAAACAGACTAAATGAATCACCCACAACCTCATCAATCAATCAAGTCAATGTCAGAATGAAAATTACTCAATGTGAATTACTGCATTCTCTGAACAGAATCAAAATCCTTTACTGAAGTCCTTCCAAAACTATGTATATCAGGTCAGAAATCTGCCATGAAAAATATGAGCCTCCAAACAGACAAAATCTGAATTTTCTTGGCAGAATAATGTGTGCTTATGGATTAAAAAAAACAAAAAAACAAAACAAAAAAATCCCCCCCACACACAATTTTGTGTTCAGAAAAACTTCACTCTTAAAAGGAAAGCTAATATACATCACAAAGGAGTTTTACGAGAATCAGTGATTAATAGAAAGTTTAAATCTTTACTTGCCTATCAATGCCCATATCCAGCTTCACTTCCATTTGTTCTATGATATCCTTCTTCTTCTGAAGGCATTCAGATAATTTAGGAGAAGAACTACAACAGCATAAAGGGTTGGGAGGCAAGAGTTAAACATCAAAACAAGTTTATTTTGCTGGAGCTGTTCCAACAAAATTTGCGAAGATTTCCCATTCAGTTGTTCTCAGAAAGGACTAGTTTAGAGGAAGCTGTCTGGCTTCAGAGTAACAAATCAACAGCCTCAACAGCCAGCTGACCCTGAGTGGGATTTGCTGAGTGCTGATGGGCAGCGTTGTCATATGCTTCAGGCAGCACTGTCCCTACTGAGCATAATGCCTCTCTGCTGCTGCCAGCCCCTGGCAGGTTAGCAAGCAAACCCAGCTTTTCACACACACACACTAATTCACAGTACATCAGTGTGCTCTGCCTCAGGTGTATCTTGCTCTGTAGTTCTCCAATGGAGAGATCTCCACAACTTTCCTTCTTCCTTTCCCCACCCATTGCTGTTGTGGGAAGATAAAATGCTGTAATCTGAACCACTCCAAGAACAAACTCCTCTTAAGAGAGATGAGAAATGAGGGGAAAAAAAAAAATTTGCTTTGTTCACCAAAAGTGACCATTCACAAGAGAAATGCAAATCAAAATAAAGGTACCTGATCAATGGCATCAGATGATCATTAAACTGCTTGTCAAATAAATGGAAAATAGTATTGGCTTGGTGGACAACATCCAGGAAATAGAGATTTGCGCTCCTTGAATCAGAAGAAGGAATACCTAAAGCAAAGAAGGTTTCATTAGGATCACAACGATATGCAGTTCTTCTAATTAGCATGATGACTTCTTAAAATATGCAAAATTTTCCCATGAATGACTAAATCACAGGCTTACACTTTGAAATAATTTACCATGATGCCATATATAGAATATTTCTCAATGATACATCAAGTAACATTAGCATGCCTTTCCGGGGTTAACAGGAATTCTGTGATCAGTAAAAAAGGCAACAAGCTGCAATAAAATTACTAGACATATAACCATAAGCATAGGTGTGTTTTGCTTTTAGAATTTCTAAAAGCAAAACAGAACAACCAACTTAAATATTTCTTCAGAGCATGAGTTTCACGCTTTCATTCAGGAAAGGTTCTCACTGTCAAGATATTAATTTTTTTAAATTACAAGCAGTGTTCTTATTTGCTGCCACTAGCCTTTAAAATACACAGCTATACAAATATACATGAAATCCTTATAAAACATAAAACACTAAGTCTTAATATAAATTTTTTTCCCTGTTATGGCAAAGAGAACAATTAAAAGAGGTAGGGAGTGCTGATGTCCTGTTTTCCGTGATACTAATCTTTCTGAGGACAGTGTCATTTTCCCACCAGTTTCCCAAATGGAAGTTACACTTAAGAAGACACTAAATGCTGACTCCCAAATACACAAAACTAGTTTTTAGCCAATGGGTTTTGAACAAGGTCAATCAATTAAGCACAACAAGGATCTGTAAAGATCATAAAAGGCCAGTGAGATGAAGTGCTCAGAAAATATTTTGATTAAGAACCACACATTCAAAGCCACTTTCTTCCCACCAAAAGCAAAAATATACTCACCAGCAAGGCCTGTTTCTAATGCATAATCAATGTGTTCAGTACATAAGAACTCTACAAGCATAGAAAAAATTCTGAAAGCGTTCTTCGGTAAGTCAGATGGATCAGAGAGCTTTAAAGAAAAAGAAAAGTTTTGAACCTAATGGTCAGTTTTACATACATTCAAAAGTTTCTGATATTAGGTAGGGGATGAGCTTAAAATGTAACAAGTATTCCAGAATAAGTGGAGTATTATTCCAAAGTAGATGTGTCCACACAGAGAACTATTCAGGAACAGCCTTTCGTATCAACAAGCTCTTCAGCATCAAAAAATAAACTGAAGCTATTTCTTAGTTAATGATACCCAAAGAGTAATGTGCCACAGGATGCTATGGAAGACAGAAGTATACGGAAGTTTCAAAAAAGGAAAAAAAAAAAAAAAAAAAAAGGATAGATTAAGGAAGATAGATTCATGAAGGGTCGTTAAAATGCTCTGGCTCAGGAAGTACCAAAACTGCGTACTGCTGGATGCTGAGAAGAGGTTCACGGAAAAGATCACGCTACAAATGCTCTGTCTCTTTTCTCTTTCCCTAAGCTTCTGCCACTGGCCACAGACAGAGACAGGATACCAGGTTAGACGGACTTCCAGTGTCACCCAGTGCAGCTGCTCCTTCATTGCTGTCACACTACTACAGAAAAAATAGCATGGACTGAACCTCGCTTACCACTTACACTAAAATACCAGACAAAACAGCAGATAAACAGCAGCAAAACCAGTGATTTAATCAGTAGGAAAACATATTTTTGTTAGATGTAAGCATTTAAAGAACAGTAGAGGATTACCAAGGTAAACAATGCAAGAGTAAAGATTACTCCTCTCGACTCCTTACTGATGATATTCTCCAATATTAGAAGATATGATACATTTGACACAGGAGAACATTTGTGGGGAAACTATTCTTTATATTTTTAAAATAAGAACAAAAATTTTTTACACTAAATCCTTCTCAGTTCTTGGGTCTAGTTTAGCAACAAAATCAACAGATACACAAGTTTAATCCTCCCCACTTCTTCCAAGTAGTTCAAAAAATACAGGGTATTAAAAACCACAAAGTAAAATTAGATTCATGTTTCAAAAGCAAATCCTTAGCCTCCACCATGACCCCCATTCACTGAAAAATACAAAAGACAATTCATTTGTCTAATAGGCTAAAGTTCTTCCTTTCTCCCTGTTATACTTCAGCTGAACACTAACATGGACAATGTCAGAGTCAATTTGATGCACAAAATTATATTACTAACACAGATCGGAGGAAGCAAACTTACCCTGTGACACCTTTCAAAAGCTTGTTTAGTTTCTTGCAAAAGGTTAACCACCACTTCTTGTGAGAGAAAAGTTTCTCCGTGGGTGTCAATACTTGGACCCAACGGTAAGTTAGTACGCTGCCTTATCCTCTCTTTGAGGTCTTGAATGCTACAACACAGATACACCAAAAGATGACTTCACTGGATGGAAATATTGATGTTCAAATTCAACAACACGTTTAAGACATTTTAGCTGTTAACTTACAAAAACAGAACCCAAGACACAGTTTAGGATGTGCAAGCATAAGGACAGTCTTACAAAGCTTAAAAACATTGCTAGTAAATGCTAAACTGTCACCTCTAATCACACAATCAGATGTGTTCTACTACGGCACATTCATAGCATGGGAACAGCTCTACCCCCCACTGTGGAGTAAAAGTAATTTCAGTTGAATCCTATAGGACATATGCTCTGCGAAGGAAGTTTAGCCTCCATATATTCCGTCACATTCTACTTTCTAAACATTTTTGCAAATTTCCCATCTCTTCCATACCCAGAAATCCTCTCATCCACATCCACTGTCTAGGCAGTCCTTTTTTAGTCAAGCATGCTCAAACACGTTTGCATGCATAAAGCAACCCATAAAGTCAGTCACTACCATCAATTTAATTTCACCCAAGAAAATTAAATTTTCACATCTTTGTTTTTTACTTCAATTACTTCGCTGTTGTTGTCATTCTATCCAAATCAGTTTTCATTCTTGACATACTAAACCTAGCAGCTCTTTGAAAGATGCAGTAATCTCGCCACCTCTGCTTCACACAAGTTTTAATTCTTCCTTTCCCACCTCTCACCACTCCTTTATTAGAGTTTCTCTACCCTGAGAATAACAAAGTCGTGTTTTACCTTTCTCTCTAAGAATCATTGCATCTTCTGGGCTTATTAAGAGCTTTTTCACTGATATTGCTATGGTCTTTTCCCCTTCCTAGGTCTTAGGGGGGGGCCACAAGGCCTGGGCAGGTGTAAAAAAATGTATGCTTTTAGATACAAACATACACATGCTTTAGGTACCTTAATTTTGCTTCAGTCCTTTTGTGGATCTGGATCCTAAGTTAAAACATAGGTTTAACTGGTATTTTTCATTTCCCATGAGTGTATAAATACCATGCATCACCTTTCACATGTATTGAGAGCAACACACTTTCACCAGAAGGTAATACAACAAATAAAGTGATAGCAAATTATAAAAAGCTTTAGGTCATTTTACAAGCCTGCTTTTTTGCAATTGATCACTACACATCTGACAAGGCAATCATTGTGTTTCTCCCCTTACCACCTCCCTTCCACTTTAAAAGGGAAACTTCACAGAAGAAACTCACCCTCCAGTGCCAATGGACCTCTTCTGGTGGTTTTTGGAATCATAATAGCGTTGCAGAATCATAGCGCTCCTAGTTTTCAAATAGCCAATTTCCACCTCAATGTAATTCTCCAAGTAGGAAATGAAAATGGATTTGATAAGCTTAGACAAGAAAGTCTGCTTATCTGTACCCAAGTTAAATTCCATCAATTTGCTTGAAAGATTAGTAGTTCTTTATGCAAAAGAAACAAAGAAGGGGGGGAGGAGGAGAAGGTTGAATTTGTATGAATTACAGCATTACATGTTTGTAAAGCACATAGCACAACAGAATACTGATCACAATTAGGACTTCTAGCAACTCTACATTTAAGTAAAGAACTTTGCATAATTCACATTTGATTATGTACAATACAACTGCAATCACATAAGTCACTAGGTGAGATGGCTTTTGCATAATTTGAAAAGAAAAAAAGACAAATTACTCTTTCTCTCAAAGATCACTATCCTAGATATTTTCCATTGAAAATAATAATAGCTATTTTAAATTTTCTTTAGGAATGAAATCATTGTAAAGGCTTTTTTACGAGTAGCTTACATTTTTGGCCTCTCCTCCTCTATCTTGATAATAAATCAATCTATTACAAGAGGATATCTACAACAATAATTTCATCACCAATGTGTAAATACCTTGTATATAGATCATAGAGGTTCTTAAGGTACTGTTCTGCATCTGATTTCCTGTGTTCTTCTAGCTGGTCCTTTACATAACTCTGCAAATTTAGGTACAATATCTATCTGTTAGAAGAATAAGCGTCAACCACAGTTCATTTCCCCTACTTGTTAGATTACATGGAATTTACCCCGAAGTATGCATCTTCGTAATGTAATTCATACATTCTTTCTTTTTCAACCTCTAATTCACAGATCTTGCTTTATCTAGAGATACAGATTTAAAACTCATCTTTTACAGGAAATAATTTGAAAACACAAAGGAGTAGCATGTAAGTTAAATACAAAAGACAATGCTTTGAAAATATGCTTTACCTACAAATACAAAAAACTGTAAGAATCTAAAACGCTGGAGGACTAGAGGCATTTCTGTAGTTCAGACTAAGCAAAGGAGATGTGCAGGTCCACTTACATACTTAGAAAGCAGTTGCAAGCTTATAGCCTCCATGTTGTTGAACATTTGGCATAAAATACTAAGTCAAAACTGATGCACAAATTTGGGATGAAACCCAAACTCAATCTCTACGTCAGTATTATTGTTGATAAAGAGAATAACAACACTGGGCTGACTTTACACACATAAGTGAATATATTCACAGGATGGGAAACAGCATTTTCAACTACACCAGACTTTCATATAAATATTGTATTAGCTGTGGGACAATATTCCCAGCATAAGTTATTTTTGCTTACTCAATGCTAACCTCACACATGAAAACCCGTCCCAAGAATGAACAGATTAAAGCTATTTGTTACATGTAAAATTCTCTTCCTGACATGTTTTGGGTAGGGGGGGGCTACAGAAGAAATCAAATGTCTATAACATCTTATAAACTAGCTAATAAATACACTGATTTCCTTATAAGTTTACATAACTGAATTTGAGTTTTTTCAGTCACACTGCATTCAGAGTACAAGCAGCTTTATTTGCAATAACCCTGATTATCTGTCTGAACTGTTATAGAGCAATCAGATATGGTTTTACAACTTTATATAAGATTACAAATACTATAAATTCTCAGTAATTGTTATTACTAAAAATAACACTTATGAATGAAAGCTTCCTCAACTAACTTTAGCATGCTAAAATTTGAAATACCTGAAGTTTAACTTCAAAGATATTTTGAATGAGTTTGGCTAATACAGTCTCTGGATTGCTAAAGACTTCTCCAACTTGCTTGTTCACTCGCTGGCAGAGGATGGCTGCATCTTCAAACACATCATTCCTCAAAAATGCACCCTAGGATTTTAGAAGCACATTTCAAAATATATTTATAAAACCCTGTAAGACTAAATAAATCAACACCCAAAGAGATGCATGTAAAATGCATTACCTCTTGACACTGTTTTATGTACACATCAACACAATGGGAATAGCCCTATGGAAGAAGCAAAACAACTCAAAATTAAAACACATTTTCTATGCTTTCAATATAGAATGAAATAAAGGAAATAACTCCTATGAATTTTTTTTTTTGTAGAAAAATGGATTCATCAGAAATGTGGACTCTTTCAAGCCCATTTTTGTCACGAATCTAACATAACTATACTCTCGCCACTCTCTATGGATATACATTGCAGGTTTTAACACTCCCTCCTCAAACCCCAAATTCAGCACGCACATACAAGACAAGATTATCTCGGAAGTAGGTCTCTAATAACGCCACCTCTGATCTCCCATAAACTGCCTCCTTTATCCCCCTACATTTGATTTCAGATGGAACAACGGAGTAATTTTAAATGCACGTTATCTGATATAGGGGTTGCGCCTGTGGAAATATTTCACTTAGAACAAGCATGTATTTTAAGCTTTTTTTTTTTTTTTTTTTTTTAAGCATTAAAACTTTTAGTTTTTACCTTAAAATGAAGTAAAACTGCTGCTACTTCTCTCATTCTGGAGATTTCACCTCTCTGCTGCGCATTGGTAAACTCCTGAATTAGCTGGCACTCTAAATCATGGTACTTACCTGGAGAGGAATGGGGAGAATAACAAAAATCCATCAGGCTATGCAACACAAGCACTGACAAAGATTGTAATACTGACAGTATTGCAGATTTCTTTAATCAGCTTTAAAAATTCAAATATAGTAATATGGATTGAACTGCATAGATAACTTACTTGCAATCTTCGATTTTACTTCAGAAAACCTGTTAACATCAAAAATATACCATGTTTAAATTCAAATCCATATCACAAGAAATCACAGAAACCCTAGCACATTAATAACAGGCACTCTATTTAAAAAAGAAAACGCATAACAAAGACGATAGAAAAGTCGCATGGTTTATATCCATAGAAAACCTACAGGCATCTAATTTACATCTAGCATTAAGTCAGCATGCTGAAATTATCCCATTAGAAGTCTGTTAAGCAGTTTAAGATGTGTATGTAAAGAAGATCCTAAAACACAAGTATGCGAACACAAATTCAAGAACAGAGGACAGAAATAAGCACACAATCCATCTCAAAAGCTACTACATGAATCATTTAATAAAGTAAAGCACCAAAAACATAGACAGGAGAAGCATCGGAAAAAGTTACAGCATTGGAAAAAGTTACAGCTATGTAAAGGTGGGGGTTTTTTTTGTTTTTTAAGATGCTCAGATAGGATTTTACCTGTCGAAAGGCAGTTCCTGTGCAATCAGATGCAGTTTCTGAATAATATCAGCTGCCTCTTTAATCTGTTAGGAGGAAAAACATGACAATTACTAAAGAAGGTCTGATGATGCAGTATTCCTTTCTTCTCTCTTCACCATTCCATTTTCACACACATACTTTCTATTTCTAAAGTTGGCTGATGTACTTATGGAAAGGATCACCCCATTCAGGTTCCTGATGATTATTTTTTTAATACAAAATTATATAGGCCAATAAGAAGACAAAAGCTTTTTTAAAAAAAAAAAAGTGTTCACATTTGGCACATCTCTGTAGTTGGGCAGAGACAGACGCAAGCTGCCTGGACAAGTAGCTCATCATTGCACCATGCCAACATAACTATAGAGCTTGCAGACCAAAAGTTTCCTCATGGCCGATTAGATCCAAATGTGACTAAAGCAATCTCATGTCATTTTGCACCCTTCTATTTAGGAATACTCTATACAGCTATAAAACACAGCTGGCTGAAATGCAACATCATATTTTACAAGGGATTAGGATACAAGTCTTACCGACTCACACCTAACGAGAAGAAACTACAGAAGAGATCTTTCTTGAACTCAAAAGTGAAATGGCTAGCGACACTTTTGGACATGTCAGGAAAAGCGGCAGTGAATTATTTTCATTTGAAGAAGGTAGAGAGAACAACTGTATCCAGAAAAGCTGGACAATGTGGGACATGGGGAGGCAAGGGCGGCGCAGGGGGGAAATCAAAGCAGAGCATAGCTGGAGTACCTAAATCCTCCCAAAGAAGCAGAAATGGAAGTTACAGATAAAAATCAAACTCTGAGTGTCAAAGCAGAGACTGAGACAAAAGCTAGTTTATCTTGCATCTACAAAATACAAATAGTTTCATTGATACAGAAAACTATCAAACAGAGTTAAGGCAGCACGCAAATTCCTGCTCTGTCCTGGATGGCAAAACCTTTTAGCGTTTCTCTTTCCACAATCAGTCAGCATGGGAAGTGCAGCCAAGCAGCATTTAGTGACTGTTTCGCTAGGTTAACTAAAACTACAGAAGCAGCAATCGCCACTTTTGGAAGTGTGCTGAACACAGCTGGTTGAGACTGAAGTGGATTTATCTCACTGAATGTCGACTGGTCCAAACTGGGCATGCGTCTGTGACGGCTTTGGAGGCTTTATTCTTCAGTCTTGGGGAGGGGAGCAATGGAAACTAACCCGGTTTAGCTTCTGCATCCGAGCAAAACTTTTACCTTGCGACTTGACACAAGGGAATGCATGAAGAACACGCAATTTATCTTATTTTCCTGTTAGTCACGTTCCAGAGAACTGGAGTGACAGGGAAGGAAGCAATGAAACCCTATTCTCCCACCATTTATGCGAGGCTTGGATTGAAACTTTTCAAGAACAGCACGAGGCACATACACAATAACACATAGCACAGTCACACCGGTTGGGCTGTTCAACAAAAACAGGAACTCAGGTATACCCATACTGCTTATTAAGAGAAGCTTATGTCTTGAACCGTCACCTTACAATAGCCTCTTAAGTCAAAAGCAGCTCCGCTCCTCAAATAAATTCAGTGAAATAGCAGTTATTTCTATTAGCTTGCAGCAACCTTAATACCTAACTAACAATCCTGATCAATACTGATGTCATTAGGATGGCCTATATATTAGCAGTTATTCGCCAGTGTTACAAAAACGCATTTTCTGTCTTCTTTTCAAACAGTAGCTGTTAACTAACTTCTTAGATTTTATTGAATTCAGGGTCTTTTCTTATGCACAACAGAAGCCATGACAAATCAATTTTCCATGGTTTCTGCTTAAATTCAAACATATTTCATTTTTAATTGAATCAAGCTCCTGTAAACTGTTAAATCAAAATAAATACGGATTCTGTAAAACATAACTTAAAGGCTATACCATATCTGGGGGGGGGAGGAAATCAGAAAAAACAGACAAAGAACAGCAAGAGAAAAATTTTAACAGATAATATTATGAACAAGAAGTTAAAAGGCATAATAGAACAACACTGAGCATTGAACAGACATGGAGAAAAGTATTTAAGAACAATAGCAAACACATTAAACAAGAACACAAGACAAGATCGTTGCATGAAGTACAAGTAAACTGCTGGATCACTGAATTAACTGGTGTAATTTGCTCACTTCAACGCTCTTCAGCACAGAGGACTCATTAGCTGGCAGTGCAAGGGCAGTAAGGAGCCCAAAGAGGATGAAGACATGCAATACATAGCATGGGATGCAACAGAAAATAGAAAACAAGTCACCACAGACCATAGAGGTTAGAAATTGCTCAGCAGAGCAATCACTCAGAAGAAAGTAATGCGGGAAGCAACACCACAAAAAAGAAGAAAAAAAAGAGGAGGTAAGGATCCAATAGTCTGTACAAACTACATTGTAATTCCTTTCTTGCCTACCATTTCTCCATATCCCGTCCTCAATGCCTTAGAAAAAAAAAAAGAAATGCTTTTTTGAGGGACCGCACAGTTCAAAAAGTCATAACATCCTCCAAAACAATGTCTAAAACCACACCAGCTTGAAGATCTGAAAACACTAACACAGCACTGATGTTTTACGTTTAAGCATATTTGTTACTATCTCATACTATAAAACTATTTTTAGTTCAAAGACGCATTAAAATCTCATAGCACATGTGTAGGCAGGTTATTTTATAAACACTATTCCTATTTACTATTTAAATTAGGAAGCAAAAAGCTACTGAACAGAACTAACCCACCTTGACTGAAAGAGATCTGCACAGGACAACTTGTATCCAGAAAATCTTGTTTGCGTTCCCACACACCTCCTTCACAGCCCAACACAAGACGTCTGGCTTTTACTACACTTCTTGTCCTTCAGATTTGTCAAATGTCTTATTATTTTTCAGGATATATAAGGATTAATTTGTGTCACTTTCCAGGCTTACCCTATTAATGTACCACAGTCTTTTGAGATCCTCCACTAGAAATTATGAATCTTTAAGTTACTAGCAGAGTAAAAGCAGAATTTTGAATAAGAGACCCTTCAACAGACTGCACATAATTCTCTTGAACTTGTGCTATGTCATTTAAAATCATGTTGTCATAAAATATTTTTCACAGGAATAAAAAGCATTTTACTCTTAAAAATGCATTTCATTTCTACTAAAAAAAAAAAAAATCTTAAGCAGATCTGGAAAAAGACTGCCCATACAGTAATTTTTGTTACGTTGAACCTTTCCATTTTCCTTGGGAGTCAGAAATGTTTTTTTGCGCTCTCTCTTTCACTAGGGCAAACTATCAACCAGCAATTACCATATATCCACAAACCATCATTCAAAAGTCACTGTGGAACCGACTGCTTGGTAGTATAAGGATATGAAATGATTAGCTTTTCATTTCCCCGAGAGACACCTTCAGCTAAGTAGTGGGGCAATGACTATTAACCTATTCTTAGGTCCTTTATGAGATATATTTCTAGTACAGACATATTATTTGCTGAATGTACAAACTAAATTTTTACTGTTCCCACACACTGCAAATTTTCCTGACCATGATCATGTACACCACTGCACAGGATTTAAGGAGAGCAGGAAGAGTCTTCAGGACACACCTCAAAAACTTTACTTATTCATCTTATATACTGCATAGGGGAATCTTATATGCGTCCTCCTACCTACAGCCGCAGACTCTTTCTTCAGCTCCCTTCTGGCGGCCACGCCATTCAGATTCTATTTGGTTTACGAACATACTCTTGAAGCATAAGAAAAACAAAATGCTTAAAGGTTTCTTTGAAGTTTTCCTGCCCAGTTCCTCTAAATCAGAGGGTGGAGACATAACCACAGGACTATACAAAGCCCACAGGCATGCTGTGACAAAAAGGTATCCAAGGCCAGTGGACTGACCCAACGCAGTGAAGTTTCACAAAGGAGTTGCATTCAGAAACGTTCTGCGTTACAGGGTGGATCTGAGGCACGGGGTTCAAAGGAAAAAGGCAGATATTGTATGCACTTTAAAGTTGCCCTCCCAGCTTTTCTCAAATCTCTGATAATTTCATAAAATGAGAAATGCCACATTGCCACATTAAGCATCACTGAATACAAATGCTTTATCAGCGATCTGCAGCCCAGTGTTGTTAATTTACATTTCAGAACAATGCAACTTTAACAAGTCAGTCACTCACTGGTTTGAAGTCTGACCATGGTAAGTCATGGTAGCAGCTTGTAATTAGGGCAGTCCTGCTTATTGCTTTGAACTGCTTTCATCCCGCTGACAGCTCTTACCTTTTCAGAGTTTGTAAAAACATCAGACTTCAGCTCTCCATCCAGAAACTCATTAAAGTATTTCATCAGCTTCTGAGCCTCCACAGCCCGTTGCCGTGGCGTGTTTACCCCCTCCAGTTGGTCGCCAAGGTGACAGACCTTAGTTGCTACATAGCTGATGTGCTCATCTAGTTCTTGAAAGTGTTGGAAGGCAACCTGGGAGAACGCAGACACAAAACTCATGATTTCCATTTACTATACTTTAAGAAACACGAGATCACTTCGATAAGCAGCACAGTGAATCCAGGCATCAGCTTCTTCAGTGCTGTATCTCAGAACTACAGAACTACTCAGAACTACCAAATTAAGTACATGCAACTGCTTAAAGTTCAGTGTCTTCCTTTAAACTGTTGGGAAGACTTTTAGAAACACTAAGTCATTAACAGAATTTGCAGATAAGCCCTGTTGACAGGGGAAATTGTTTTCCATCAAACCTTCTTTATTTTATCTCAAACACTGGCTCACTGTACCAAGAAATGTTAATGGAGCATATGATACTTTTGAAACTTCGACAGCTTAGCACTGACTATATGCTCCGGATTTTACCTGATTGCTTTTCTGCAGCTCTTGTACTTTCTTGGCAAATTCCTTTGCTTCCTTCTGGCATTGCTGTTCTAGCTTCTCCACCTTTCTCTGAATCCTTTCATCCATTACCTGTAATTCTTGGATATGATTCACAAATTCTTCCAATAACCTGGTTTAAAATAAAAGATAGTAAAGCAGGCTTTAGTTTAAAAGACATTTTTTAAGCTTTGGGCACAAGACAAGCACTCACCTACACAGGCTGATACAATCATGCCTAACCTACAAATGGAATTTTCTTTTAAACTATGCTGTCCTAGCTGTGCAGAACTCTCTCTAGGTTTACATAGGAGCTATATGATCACAAGTGGCAGGTGGTGGGGAAAAAATGCTAAACACCAGTTGCTCAAGAACCTGGCTCTGGCTCTGGTTAAAAACAAAAAACAAGCAAGCAAAAAAAAAAAAAAAAAAGACACACACCACCATACTTCCTCAGTCTTCCTCAAATAAATCTTCTCATCAGGGCAAAGAATAACTTGGGCTACTACATCCCTTCAGCTGAAGGGCTATAGCAGTAACATACTTTCCTGCAGACAGTAACATACTTTCCTTTTAGTCTGTCCTGCAGACTAAAATAATCTTATAAAGTAGCTTCCTATTAGCAGGCGATGCAAGCAATCATATTGTCTCATAATGTTGTTCCAGTTGTAACCATTTCGCTTCCCGATTTCATTCCTTTTCTTCCTATAACATATAGCAATTTATTTTTTTTCCTCTCACTTCCCATCACTTGTTTTTCTTTCAGACTCACATTTTACTCATTCCAAACACAGTATATTCAAATGCACTAAGTTTTGTCTATTCTTCCTCCTTTCATACTCAGCATGCCTCTCCCTCTCATTCCTCTTTTTGTCCCTTCTATCCCATTCCAATCATCTTTCAGCTCACACTCTTCTAAATACATCCCAGTCACTGATGCACAGGGTATGCAGTTATTCCCGGATCCTCCACAACCATAAAACTAATGCTAAAAGCTGAAAACATATTAAAGACTGAAGAACTCTGTCATCAAAGTTTAATGTCAAAGCAGAAGAGGGGGAGGAAAACTAAATCCTTCCCAGGAAGCTATTTCTAAATTACTCAGGATCCCGCGTTTTCACCCAACGCTGTGTTCAGAAGGCATGCAACGACTCCGAAGCCCTTCCAACCTGCAGCACTGCTCAACGGCAGGAGGAGCTTGCTGTTCCTCTGCTGGCTCCCCACGCGCAGGCTAGAGACTGAGCCACCAGAAGGGAAGAGGGGAAGGCTGTTGATTTATCCTCACATGACTCCTTCCCAGGGAACAACTACAGTACCTCTCTTTCCAAACACTTTGAGCTCTCTCCAAGCAACACCTAAATGAGACTAATGTGAATCTCTTTAGTTGCACACAGGGTCACTGAATTTTCAGTATTTACTGCTGCTAAAAATGACTGGCTTTTACTCTGCTGCTTGGAGCATATGAACTGTGGCAGCATATGAACTTTCCGTTCACTGTGTTAGTCTAAAAATCTCAGTATTTCAAATGATATCTTTAAAACAGCAAGCAATGAAAATAAGAGTCATAACTCATTAAAGAAACCTTGACTGTGCAGAGGCGCTTGTGACTTCTTTCCTCCCTCTCCTGCTTGCCAGGAGCCCAAGAGTAAGCATGTTACATTAGATTCCAGAGAAAATCATGAGAAATAAATTTACAAAAGTATTTTTAAAATATAATTTGAATGACAGTCAGTGACACAAACCTTAGTTTCAAACAAAAGCCTACAGAAGTGCAAATAGCTTCTATTCATTTTAATGGGCTGTTCAATTCAGTTTGGGGTGTGGTTTTTTAAAAAAGGTATTACACTAATACACTTATTCAGCAATAGCAATCAATACAGAGAGAGCAGAAAGAATGCTCAAGTAGAAGAGGTAGTCGCTGGTCAGGTTTCTGAGAACAGAAGTGAAGAATTCAACGACCTTTCTACAAAATTAAAAAAAATAAAAAATAGCATCACTTTCTAAAAACAGAGAAGGGAAAACATGTCCTTCACACTAATACCAAAAAGAAACAGAGACCTTGTAATCTTGCCCCCCCCATACTAGAAATTCCCAAGAGAAAAATATTTACAGCGGTAGGAGCTATAGCTCCCACTTGTCCTAATAAACATGAAAGTACATTGCAGAAGTTAACACAAGCAATCCAACAGAAACATAGAAGATAGTTTAAACCGAGTTGGTATCAGTACAGATCCCTGACTGCTCTAAATTACACTCTAGGGACAATTACGGAGAAAGAGCTAGAGGAAGTAATTCTGCATAATTCCAGGCTTCTTCCTGCTTAACTCACATGCAAAGCTCTTTTAGGATGCAGACCCCACTATGAATGCTGAGGGTTCAGCATCTTGCTAGAAAGTCCATCATCGTTCTTCTTGCACACCTCCAAAGAGCTGGACTTCTCAAGAAAGTGTGTCCTTTGACCAGGCTAGTGAAGCTTTTCATATCTGCCCTTGAATAAAAACAGCTTTTCTACAAAGTTTCTAAACTTCTTGAGTGTTCTAGTTGAGGTTACTGCAAACAATCCCATTCTGCAAGAAAAGTGTGGGGGGAGAAGTCACTAAGAAACAGCTATTGCACTTTGAATTCACACACTACCGTCATCTAAATTAATGTTCAGGTACCTAAACCTTTTGTTGAGCCAACTAGCTTATAAGCATTCCAGGAACTCTAAAAAATAGAAAGGTCAAGCTCATCTCCCAAGTTATACTCATTTGAGAAACAAAAACACTTATGTCAATTACATCTCTAGAAAGAATACGGGCAGTGAGACAAAAAGCTTAAAAGTTGCACTATTTGAAATAGCAGCTCTTTTCAAAACAAGAGAGGATCCAGGAGTTAGGAATACAGAAGCCTAGGTGTTTAACTCTGCCAAAGAAAATCGTGCATCTGAGTTACCAGTGCACCACCCAATGCTGGCCCAGAAACCAGGCAGCTGGTTTCTTGACTTAGGGTGAGGTTTCTCAGAAGAGCCATGCCAAATTAACAGCTCACCACAAACAAGAGAAGGTCCTCCTCTGCTTCCTCCTTCCTCACTTCCCCTACCCTACCCTGCCCTTGCTCCTTCCTCACTCACATCCCTCCCTCACCACCAGCTCACAGACGCACAGCTTCTTCCCTTTGCACTTGCTCTGAGGCTTCTCCAGTCACAAAACTTTGCTAACTCTGATTTTAAAAAAGCTGTCTTTTTTCAGATTAGTTTTCTGACCTTTTAGTGAGTTAAATCAGCTTATCATGAGATAAGAGAAGTGCCTAGACCTAGCTTGAGAAGAGCCATTGCAGCGTGCAGCCAGGAGCAAGGAAAGGGGCCCAAGACCATCTCCATTCAGCAGCAGCAAACTGTTAGTTTGATTCAGACTATATCACACAAGCCCAGGTTAAAACTACCTGAATCAACACTGCCACATTCCTGTCTTTCTTCCCATCTCACCTGTTTGTTCATGCCCTTTCATTTGCACCAGCACTGGAAATAGGTCCTACAGCAAGTCAGTTCAGGGAGCTAAACTAGCAAAAAAATTCATTAAATTCACTTAAACTTTCATAGCAGTGAAGCTTCACATTATGTTTGAACTAGCAAGTTGAGTGCTTTGGAAACTTTCATGTCTGACCACGACAAACAATATTAATTCTCTTATTCAAAAGGTCTAAATCAGAGAGTGACTTTCTCTATTCTTGTTACTGAATAATCGGTTCTGAATAATTGGCTGATGGTCACAAATTCCAGCAATTCTCTCAGATGAAAAACTACCTGGACACACACCAAAACTACATACAGGCTTTCTGTTATACATGTAATAAAACAGTACAATTAGAGAGACATTCACTTTGACCATTATGCAATTTTATTTTACCTTTTCGGATCAAAAGCTTCTCCACCTCTGGATCCTCCTCCAGGTGTTCTCCATGCCAGGCGTTCAATGTATTCATCTGCCACAAAAGGCTCCTAGCCACAGAATAAAAACTCCTTACAATGTGCCACAGTAGGTAGTTTCTTAAGCAGCTGCTTACACACCATTTTGAAAGCATTTAGAAGCTTTACTACAATCAAGAGTAAGTACAGTGTCGACAATTACCCCATCGCCTCTAATGTTCACATATTTAATGCAGAGAACACTCTTAATATAGCGGGTTTGGACATCTAGCGCAGAGGTTGCCAGAGGGCTAACAAAGAATTTGTTGCTGGTCTGTTAAGAGTCGGCTCTAAACTACCTGTCCTCATTTCCAGGTGAGCTTACAGCTTGTCATTACAAAGTATTCGAAGCATGCATCGGCTACACTAATTCAAGATACTACATCACCAAGCCCTGCTGTGGCCCGCCAGCCTTCAGCTGTGCGGCAAATCAGAGTGGAGAAGTGATCCGGCTAAAAAATTATGCGCCAAAGTAAGTTTTCTTTGCATTTGCTCCCTTCTCCGATTCAGCTCAAGCTGAACTGACCAGGGCACTGCCCTGCGGCAAGAGCAACACCAGGATTGCCTCTGGACACTACCTAACGTCAAAGTGCAGCTGCAGGATCAAAGCTGATAAAAGGAGAAAAAACATAAAGGAAACGTAACTGGACAACGCTTTCCCAAGAAGGAAAAGCAGTGCATTAATGATGCTAAAAACACAAGGTTACACAAACTTCTACAATATCTGCTGAACCTTCCAGCGGAATGCTCCACTCGACAACGCTATCGGAGGGCAGAGACCTCATTATAAACCCTAGAGCTCCTACTTCAGTTGACCTAATACTTAATCAGCTCAAAACACTTTCACATAGTCAATATTAAACTCAAAAAAGAAACACAGTCCAAGAACACCTATCTTTAAAGAATGTATCCATCACTTCTACTTCACTGATAATCTAACAGCATTGCTACATGCTAACAACACTAGCATACCTATGATTGCTAAACCAAACATCCTCACAATCCCCAGGAGTTTTCGGAAAGCTTTTAAATTATATGCAGCAAGAGCTCTAAAACTTTCATACACAAACTGTAATATACAGCCCAGCACAGAGCCAGGAACAGCCACGGTTAATAGAGGTGCTTGCCACCACTCTCATTTCTCATAACGAAACCTGCCACCACTGTGTTCGACAAAAAACAAACAAACAAGAAAAACTCACAACAACAATGAAAAAACTTCACAGGTATCAAACTGGTTCTAGTACTGACAGGTGTAAAATCTCATCAGAAGTAATCAGGAGAGAAATAAAAGTATTATTTTAATATCTAAAAGCAGGGGTTGGAAAGCAAACATTGCCAGTTCAAGATTATTGATTACTCACACTAGCAAAGCCACTTTAGTATTTCTCCCCAAAACACATCATACCCTGCCTGATCAGGCCCACCTATCAACCAAAGTATACAAGCTTTTTTTTTTTTTTTAATATAATTTGCTGTATGCTGAATCCATCTAGACAAGACAAAAACTCTGCCCTTTCAAAGACTGACCAGAGTAAACATGTCCTGCTCAGCCCAGTGGGCGAGTTTCCAACATAACTGGATGACACGACATACATTTCTCTACAAGTCACTCATCCCTTTATCCCAGTTCTTCCTGCTACACAACCTGAGTTTCCCTTAGGTGAATCCTTTCCCTTGTAAGTTATAATGCAATATTTTCATACTAGATATAGATTCTCTCCTTATGTCATCTTCACATCTAAAAGTTGGGGAACATTTCTGCAACTTTAATTATAGGTTAAACAAACCACTCAATACAGTAACATTCCCTTCAGGGGAACCCTCCAGCTTCCCAATTACCTTATGGCTCTTCTCTGCACTTTTCCTTTATATGAAAATCGTTACCACAATCTTTTCTGAAGACTCTGTAATCCAGATGGAGAACCAGTCTGCGTGCAAGGATACCAATGCCAAATACAACACTACAGAAGAACCACAGGTAAAGAGTTAGTGTTCACTGATGCTATATATATCTAATTTCCTAGGTTTATCCCTTCCTTCAGATGAACACATTAAAGATAATTCCTCACACACTCATATGACTTTGGGGTTTTTTGTTGGTGTTTTTTTTCCCCTTCATAAAATGCAACATTTACACAGTTGTTCTGCAAGCCAGAGTATCGAAGCGTGATCCTCTACGGAAATCTGATAAACATGTTCTAACCCCTCAAAGAAAAACAATACCAACTTCCCTCTATACACGTCTATATGGAGCGCCGAGAGCTCCTTCCCCTACATCCGATTTGTCTGGGCAAATGGCAACAAGCATCGTGATGGCCACCAACCCACACCGTGCCGCCGGGCCAGCCATGGCCAAAGCGGACTGTCCCTCTGCAGTCCTTCCCGCGGGGCAGGCACCCACCGGCATCCCTCTCTTCTGCAACACTCATCCTGTCTCCCAAACTGCCTCGCTCCTTCTGCAACATCCGCTATCCTGCGCAAATTAGAAAACCTGCATCTTATTTTAACAATTTTGACACATCAGCAACAAGCGTTAATTAGTTTAATTGGGATTAAATTATGTCAGAATCACTACTGTATACAGCTGTAGTAATATTTCAAAGAGTGGCATAATCTGGAAAATGTTTTTCAAGCATATTTATATAGAAGATCAGTCCTTCAGTTTCTCTTAGTACTTATAATATGAACCCCATTTTGCATTAATTAAGAAGTACTAACACATAGGGGATATTATTACATGCAGAATACTGACCAATACAGAAACAAAATGAGTTCTTTCCTTCCAAATTTTCAATGTCAAAGGTTGCATTAAAATCATCTATTCGATTTATAAAAAATAAATGAAGTTTGGCAGCATCACTTTAACACGCCACACATTCTACTGCCAATCTATAAGCTCATATAGTTTTGTTTGTATAATCTATTTTCTTTTTTTAAAGCAATCTTGCTAGTATGATTACCTATAGCTACCTGACAGCCTCTTTCCTATTTTAAATTTCCCTCATAGCTCTGCAGAAACTGCTGAAAACCATCTATTACAAGTGTCATTTGCAAGTCCTTTGCCTGTTATCAGATGAAGTCCAACAGTCAATTTCTTTACAGCTTTCAACTTCCCTCTAGCTCTATAAACGCGGCCCTATCCATCCAGCCAATACTACCGACTTAATAAGAGATATGCCTGAAGTGGATGATAACCTGGTTCGAGCTGGTCTGTATAAATGAAACTAAATTGGACCTCACCACATTAAAATCCAGTTTAGCAACAATCATTATTAAATTACATTTTGGCTTACTGGAGGGAGAACGAGTCCACATTCTGTTCATTTCCAACATAGATCCTTCTGCACAGTTTCACGTATCTATGTTGCAAATGACTTTCAAACACACTTCTGTGCAAACATGGCAGCAAAATACTGCCCTCAGCACAGAGCCAGTGGTCACTCCCATAATAAGCACCTTCACGGCAATCACCTCAAATTAATTTAGTGATCTTGGATATAACCTCTCTCGCCTTTGTGGTGAAAGAGAAACGAGAGCAGGAAAGAAAGAAATACTGGTTACCATATTGGAAAACAACTTTTCAAACCCTATCTCTAGGCAAAGGCCTCACCTACTGTGCAATTTTATCTTTATTACCATCAGAAAATGGAACCGATTGTTGCATGATCCAACACAGGCAAAACATACAGTTTTCTTTCCACGCCCAAGGTATCTCACATTCAACACCCCACAGAGAGCAGAACCACATCAGCGTCACGTTGAGAAATCAACGGGCTCCTGGAAGGGTCAGGGAGGCGCAGGGAGGGTACGAAGCCTGACACCTACCCACCTTCAATAAGGCATATCAATTTTGCTATTTTTTAAACCATGCACGCCGAAAGAAATGAGTCACAAGGCTCACGTGTCACAGTACTGATTCAGAAATACGAGCGAACACAATGCCTTTATGTAAGCCACAGATCCTGCAGCGGAACAGGAGAGCAGCTCTCCCGAAGGCCGGGGAAAGCGCGTCCCGGCGTTAACACCCCGAGCGAGCACCACGCTCCGGAGCGACTCACGCAGCGCACACGGGACGCCCGATAAGGGCTGATCGCCACGCGCCGGCGCTGGGAGACAAGCCCCGTTCGCCAGATGCAGAAGTCCAGGCCAGAGGAGAAGCATTTGCCCGGCGGTGGGCGAATCTCCTGCTCGGCTCGCGCCTGGCCTTGGCGGAGCCGTTCGGCTCGCGGGGCCTCGCGCCCACGGCTGCTGGAGGGAGCACAAGCGTTATTTCCCTCCTCGAGGGCGGCACAAGGAGGTGACAACGCTCGGTGCCACGGTACCGGGGTCAGCTGAACCTGCGCCTCGGAGACGAGGAGAGCGACGTTATTTGCTTTTTCGGTGGCGCCCACATCGCCGGTGCCGGCTCGGACTCTGGCGCACGGCAGCGAACCGGCGCAGGCGGCCCAGGCCCGGCCGCCACCGGCGGAGGAGGCCCGGGGGCCTCGCAGGAACGGGGAAGGGCACAGCTCCTCGCCCAAACTTTCTCTTTCCCCTGCGTTTTCTCACCTTCCCGCCGCTCTCCCCCCACCCCCCCCCCAGCCGCGGCTCCCGCCCCGGGGCCTCGCAGCGCCGCCCGCCCCGCGGCTGCGCCCACGGGACCCCCCAGCCCCGGGCCCCGCACGGAGCCGGGCCCCAGCCGCCGCCGCCGCCCCCCGCCGCCGCGCCCACCTCGAAGAGCTCGGCCGTGGTGGCCATGGCCGCAGGGAGGCGGCGGGCTCCTCAGCGGCCCCGCGCCGCCCCGCCGCCGCCGCCCATTGTGTCCCGCCGCGCCGGCACCGGCACCAGCAGCAGCAGCAGCAGCGGCCGCCGCGGCGCCGCCTCCGCCCGCCGGAAATGGGCCTGCGCCGGGCGGCCGCCGCCGCCGCGCGCAGCTCGCGGCCCCTCCCCGGCCCCGGCAACGCCGCCGCCGCCGCCGCCCTCGGCGCCGCGCCGCTCCGGGGGGGAGCAGAGCAGAGCGGAGCGAAGCGGAGCGGGGCGGCGGCGGCTTCTCCGCCCTCGGCCCGCGGCGGCTCCGCCATGGCGCTGCGGGCGCTGTGGCTCGTCAGGCACGACCCGGCGGCCGGCGGCGCCGTGCTCTTCTCCCGGTAAGGCCGGCGGGGCCCGGGGCTCCCCCGCTCGCCGCCGCGCCGCGCTGCGCTGCGCCGTGACGCGGCGGGGACAGGAGAGAGGGGCGAAATGGCGGGTGCGCCGCCGCCTCAAGGCCGCCCCGAGGCCGACACGGCCGCGGGGGGGGGGAGGGAAGGGAGAGGCTGCGCGCTCCGCGTCACCGCACGCGGCTCCCCAAACTCGCAGGTTCTGCTGACGCCGCCTTGGCGCTCCGCTTTTTGGGTTTTTTTTTTGTTTTGTTTTCTTTTGTTTTCTTTTGCAGCTTCTGCATTTTTGGGAGGTGACTTTGTTTTCTCTCTTCCCGTGGTGGCCTCGCCGCCCGGTTACGAGCGGTGGTTACGGCGCTGCCCCGAGAAGGAAGCAGGCGCTGTCGGAAACCCACACGTTTTGCTGATCTTCCCCTTTAATATCGTTCGCAACTGTGCTAAAAGTACAGTATTTTCAGACAGAAATTTAACTTTCCGTTGGATTTTAATTTTTGCACGCGAAGAGAGGGTGGTTTTTTAAGTCAATGGACCAAAAGAGGGCTTATTTAAAACTCCGCAAAGAGTTCTGAGCGAAAAGGCTTTAGGCCGGGCGAGCTGGTTTTGTTGGTCTGGCAAATTTTGTGCCCGTTTCTCTGTATTCGCTGCGATTGCGGAGGTCTGTATTCCAAGGAAGGAGAGGGAAAATGGGAGTCTGGGAAAGGGAAAAATCCTGGCAGCTGGGGACAGGACTTACGGTCCCAATCCAAGCTCAGTAAAACTGAAGAGAGAACTGAGAAAGAGGAGAAAAGAAAAGAGCAAGTAGTGTTTCTTCAGATGCAGGCAGATCTTGACATCGCATGTTCCTCTTATTTTTCCAGGATTAGCGTTAGAGCGCTTGTATTACCTGCAGGAGTAGAGATGAGGCCTCCCCTCTCCAAACACAGAAGGAGGGAAAGCCCCTGTCCCCAAAAGCTGAGAGTGCGATCAAGACAAGAAGGAGGGGGGCTAGTGACAGATATCTGAAGTAACCTGTCACACAGGCAGTGGCAGAGACAAGAAATACAGCTCCTTTGAAAAGGGCAGACCAGACTTGATACTTCACGTGATTTCCAGATTTAGATCTTTCAAGTTCCCAGAGGAAATAATAGAGCTGTGGAAACCCCAAGTTTATCCTCCTAACCGACCTTAAATTCAACAAAGGACGTGGACAATATAAAGAATGCTGGATCACGTGGAAACTGTTGGTTTCAGGACTTAGGCACTCAGCTGGAGATACGTGAGCCCTGATCTTTAACCTTAGAGAAGACATCTGGGACATCAAAGCATTCCACTTTTTTGAGCAGATCATAACTTAATTCAGGCAAGGAGTGTGTTCTCTCTCTTGAATCGCCAAAGCTCGTTCATCCCAGGAAACTTTCGTCTTTTTAAGTTTTCATCACTTTCTAGAAGGGAATACTGCATGGCCAAGGGAGAGCAGAAGGCCTAACTAACCACCTAGTGACTCAGCTGAATCTGAGAAGGTTCACTAGCAGTATGAGAAGATTGCAGCGGCGTGGGGGAGCTTCAGCAAACGGAGCAGGCAGATTGGGCTGTTAGCACAACATCAGGCGGAAATATCTTCCCTCCCTTTGTTTTAGAAACATCGGCTGAAAATAAGATGCTCGCCAAGCTGACAAGAAGCCTCTTATCAACAGCCTTGCTCAGGAAGTCCTCGTAAACTTTCGAGCTGCAAAACCGTTCTGTTTCCTTGCTGCTCAAAATAGACTGGAGACTGCGGGGATGCATCTTGCTGTCTTCTGCATCCTGTTTACGGATCTCGTAGCTCTGGCTTCTCTCCGCTTAGGTTTGCCTTTTCCTTGCTGAAACACTCGTGATGCCTGATCAAGAATCAAACAAAAAAGCACAGTGACTAAAAATAAGCAGGAGGAAAGCATAGCTGCCTCCAGTAAGAAACTCTGCTACTCAGTTAAGAAAAAGAGATGTAAGGGGGACTTTCAGCTGATAGGATAAGAACCATGCGAGTATTCAGGAGCAGAAGAGGAACATTACATACAGAGGCCATAGATGTACTGCATTGCTGTGATCACAAGTTCCATAGCAATTTAAGAAACAGACTATTGATATGTCTTTAAAAAGATCGTATAAAAAGGGAGCTAATCGAAGGCATTTACAAATGTGTGGATTTTTCTCCCGTGTTTGGTGTTTATAAATGTGGGCCTAAGCACAAACAAACATGCGGTCTGGGAAGAGATCTGTTACAAGGTGATTAGAAAAGTGATTTAATTAGTTCCATGGTGTGTAACCTGTGATAAGGATTTTGAGGATTCATGGATAACTACTAAGGAAATCCACAGCTTAATTTAGAGACTCAGGGGAGTTCATAGTTCCAAAAAAGATGAAAAGCAGTGCAATAGTAGAAATAATCATTTTTCTTTTCTTGGCTATTTATTAAAAGACAACTCTTCAGTTCTTTTTGATAGATTTAGGTTAGCTTGAGAAGAAATTCATCCCTCTTTTCTTGAAAAAAATAATACTAATAATACAGAGAAAAAATCCCCAGATGTTGCATTAAACAGCTAATGTGATTTTTCTCAAACATTATCTGTAGAAAATTTAAAGTGAAATGTACACATTGATACAACATAGCCATTTTAAAATACACAAAAACTTGTGTCTCTGTAAGATTATGATTACATCTCAAATACTCATAAGCTGAAAAATTAAATGATGAACCAGTCATAGCAGCTTTAAATTACACATGTTGCACATATGCTGTAGAATCTATTTAACCCCCCGCAAAAAACATGCAGCTGTTACTGGAAAAATGGGACTTATGTGCAGTGAAATCTTTTTGGACTTATAATTTTATAAAGATTTTTTAGTAATCTTGTCAGATCAGTTAAAGCAACCACTGCAGATCAGTTGTGCAGGCTCAGAATGGCAATGCAAAACCTGCATTCAAGTAACTTGAGTGATACTGTCTCATAAAACCAGTATTTACTAGAAGTAGCAGAAATACAATACTGTATATATACAAAAAACTCTTGTAATTGAATTTGGTTACATGGGACATCTGTTTTCTTAGATGTCTGAAAACTAGTCTTCAGTATGATCTGGCCTCTTAGAAATACTTAGCTGTTGAAGTTCTGCTGCACGGGCGTGAATCATGCTTGGTTTTAGTAGGGTTGTTTAAGCATCCTACATCTTTGTGCAACAGGAAAGGTAGACAGACGGACAAATGTACATTTCATTAAAAAAATGAGTGAATGTGTTTGCTCAAAGTGCCCAGTAAAAATCTGCCAGCTAGCGTGAATCCAAATTACATGTGCAAAAGTTTTATTGACAATGATTTTACATTTTGATCCGAAGAGAAACCCATCCTTGATTATATCAATATTCTAAAGATTTTTATAATGCTCCTTGCATTCTGTGACAACCAGCAATGGGATTGTGTGGCTCTGCTTTTAGGAATTATGTTTGCGTGATGTTCTGGGCGGGCAAAGGTGAGTAGCATTAAGACACTGTTTTTTCCATGTCACAGACGTTACCCCACTGTCGAAACACGAGCAAAGACCTTCAATGGATCAACACATGTGACTGTGCCAGACGACAACGCTTTTCTTAAAGCCTTGCTTTTTGAACTTAGACTCACGGATCAGAATTTCGTGGAGTATCGAGATACCTGTACTCGCATCAATAAGGCATCAGTATATGCGGTGCGCACTGAAGGAGGGGATCTCTGGCCCGTGCTTGCTTTCCAGAAGAGTGGTCTGATCTATGTGTGTCTTCCGCTGGTCGAGCAGGCCTTGAAGCCGCGACCGCCCCTCCTTAGCATCAGTGGGATCTCGCAAGGACTCGATCTTTTGTCAGGCATTCTGGACTTCGTCTCTCCCAGTCGGAAAAATGAAGCTGAGTTGAGTGCAAAAATAGGCCAGCTTCGAAATTTGCTTCTACAGGCCTGTCCTCTTGGCACCCCCTTACAAACAAACTTATGCAGCTTAAACAGCTCATTCGATGACATTCAGGATTTTTCTACAAATCGCGATCCGAAGCAACCAGCTTGGAGAACCAACACGTATAAAGGCAAACCGCACGTTAATGTTTGCATCGCAGAAAAAGTCAAGTGTATGCAATATGACAAAAGAGATGTCGTGGACATGTGGCAAGTGTATGGAACTGTAACTTGCAAGGTGAGAGCCTTTCTTGTGCAAGTCTGACCAAACTACTGCCGTTCAGGCACACTGAGAAAGTAAATATTCGTCTCATTTTACTTTAGTACGTGATCTGTGAACTTCCAATACTGTAATATTGGAAGGTGTAACAGACTATTGCATACTAGCAGGGAATTTTATTTTGATCTTTATTGTTACTTTCCTGCATACTTCATGCATTTTTCACTATTTGTGGGACTTAAATTTCCAGCGGTAGCTACATCCTATGTATTTCCCCAAGTTTTTCATTTTTTAAATGAAACAGGGAGAAATCATTTCATGCAGTGTTTGCATATAAAGACTAAGAAATGGTGATGATAATGCCAAGTTTACTTCCAGCAGTCTAATAGACAATGTGTTTAATAGTGGTTAGAAACTGAATTCACGAGTAAGTCTTCTGCAGGTGTCTTCACATGAGTGGGTTTTTTTATTAATTTTCTTACTAAACAAAAGTTTATCTTCTGCCTTGCTTCATTCTAGTATAACAAAATTTTGAATCCACAAATGCAGTTTTTATGACTGACATAAAAACAGTTGATACAGAGTCCAGTGAACAAAACCATTTTTATAATTATTTGAATATTTTTGTATATGACAAAGGTATTCATTCTTTAGGACTAAAAATCAGGGAGTGTTGATTAAAGGTATCAGTAATAATTATGAAATCTGTTAGTATAATACAAAATATGTTAATATTTGTATCTTCTACAATTAGTGTAGAGCTTTTATCACAAAGTTTAACACTCTTCTTTGTCTCAAATTGTGCTTAGGAAGCACACTACCTTATCACGGTACACTGCATTTGTAACTGCTGCTGTTTTAAGAGGAGAAAGACTTTCTAATAAAGTGGATCATGGTAATTTAATTATTAGCAAGAGGTGGTGGGATACTCATCTCCCAAGGAAGCCAACCTAAGTACGGCACTTCTGAAGACTGGGTTATTTCCCACCAGCCATGGTGGTAGGGATTATGTTGGCGAACAGCTTCCTGCTCTCCGAGGGACATGTTTCTAGGTCATCTTGCAGAGTGGATGGCCTTACATAAAAAGAAAGCCCTGGTGTAACCGTGCGCTGCTGAGCTGGCACGTGAAGGGACGAGGCAATGGATGCGCTGCACGTGGTTGCTGAGAGAAAGCTGACATGGGACCGCCGTGGCCATTAATAGCATGTTTGAATCTATTAAGCAGATGTTGTAAAAGTAACTGAATTAATTAGGCTGTCACTGAGTGTGTTTATATAACGTTTACAATAATTTAGCTATAACGGTAAGTTCTTGGCTTTCTTGTATGCTGTTTTCTTGATAAAGAATATTTGTAAATTAAAAGCCATGTAGCCAAGGCTCTGGGCCAGTAGCCGTGCTGTGTGAAAGTCTATGGAAGAGGGAAGGGGAGTTTGTTTTGAAAGCGTTCGTTAGTACTAATGTTTGAAACCGGTTGAAATCTCCAGTGTGATAATGTTTGCATTTGATTTTTAAACATGTAATTCGGATTTGAGGGAAATATTTTAGAATAACTTCTTGACTTCATTTTTTTCAAGTGTGATATAGAGGGAGCTGCACCAAATGTAACCCTAAGTTTGAATCTCCCTACTAATGGCTCTCCGCTCCAAGATATCCTGGTCCATCATTGTGTGACTTCCCTTGACTCTGCCATGCTCATGGCCAGCAGTGTCGATGCGCTGGATGATTCTGCGTTTAGTGGACCTTACAAATTTCCTTTCATTCCTCCATCAGATTCATTCAACTTATGTTCCTACACTTCCCAGGTAATAACATCCTTGATCCTCATTGTTTTCTGGTTTTCAAAGAGGAATAAAAATGTCTGTGCTTCTCAAGGGAATAAAAATATCTGTTCTTCTCCAGGTGCCTGTCCCGCCAATTTTGGGACGTTACCAACTGAATGAAGAGGGATCACAGTTAAAATTAACAGTTAATTTAAAACTTCATGAAAGTATAAAGAATACTTTTGAGTACTGTGAAGCTCGTATACCTTTTTTTAACAGGTAAGAATAGGAAATCATAAATACGTTTCTTACTTTTCTCTGTAATCTTCCTAAAATGAACCTGTCAGGAGTCAGTATAACAGGTTTTGCTACATCAAAACAATAGCAGTGGACACTGACCTAGTAAGGTGTCAAGAAACCCACTTGGAATTCTTGTAATTTCCGCTCAGAATATTTGATAACATTCTGAATACTTTTTTTTTTTTTTTTTTTTTTTTTTTTTTTAGTATCCTGTTTCCCCATGGTATTTTTTTTTCACGTTAAATGCAGTCACAATCCTCCAGGTGGATTAAGTCTTGAGACCACTTCCAACCCAGGGTTACCTGTTCCTTAAGACTGCTAATCCTAGCTACAGATCAGCTTATCAAAAATATAGTTATTTAGAATTAAAATGATCGTTTTCCTTTAAGCCTCTCTGACAACTGCCATGACTATATTGCCACATAATTATCATGAAAATTTAAAGATGAAATGATACAAAGTTGCTGGTGCTGATCATAGTGTTCGTAAAATACTCTCAATGAACTGAAGACAGTGGAATATCAACAGCTCTCTTATGATTACTAGGTTGAAACCACAGTGATTTCCTCCTGCTCTATAATTTCTTTCCATAAATTAGTGGTGTGTTTGGATTGGTATGATTTGTCTGTATGCACATAAAGAATGGCTTTCAGTATTTGTTACTTTCTTTAACAAAGTAACTGTTAACAAATACTGAATAATACGAATTCCAATGGCTTTATTACTCCTCTCCCATACTATAGGGGCCCAATCGCTCATTTAGAATACAAAGTTAGTTACGGCCAGCTGGATCTCTCACGAGAGAAGAGCTTACTGGTTTGGGTCATAGGTAAGCTATGTACCCCTACACCCTCCTACCTCCTCCCCCAATCAGTTTTGCATATTGTAAACACAGATGTATAATAGATGCTGTTTCTGGCTTTAGGACAAAAGTTCCCTAAGTCTTTGGAAATTTCTCTTACTGGAACTGTGACTTTTGGCACTCTAAGTGAAGAGCACCCAACTGATATCATTTGCACTGGGAACACTGCTTATGTAAAAGTAAGTTGCAATCTCTGTGAAAAGATGTCTTAGTAATCATTTTTTTATTGTCTTAAATTGGCTATGAAGATACACTGATTTTGACCAGACATAATTATTAACCTCTTTGTTCTCAGTATGGAGTTTTCTATTTTCTTGCCTACAGGATATGATATCCTTGTCATTTGGGGATACACTTGCACACCAAAAGCATGTAACATAGGTACAGCAAGCGTAACAGCATGCATCTGATCATGTTTTTCCTCTTTTTCTGCAGCTGTATTTTAGGATCCCAGACTTCACACTTACTGGATGTTACGTAGACCAGCATTCTGTTCAGCTCTTTTCACCAGGAAAACCAAAAATTAATGCATGTGAGTTACCAAGCATGTTGATTATTTAACTGAAACTTCGTATTGAAGTTATGAATTAGATGTCAATGACTAAAATTAAGTAACTAAAGTTGGGCAACTCTTTTCCTGGTTTTCTTGGGACATGCCAGACAATTTTTCTCTCTGCTTTGTATTCTTTTTTCCAGGGATGCTTAATGCACCTGTAGAGTAGAGACTGGCATCTCCCCTTTTAGATGAAAGCCCTTGTCACTCAGTTATAAAGTCAGGTTCTCTCTTGGGCTCTCTATCCTTAGCCCTGTGATATTTTACTATGTTTTGCAAAATGGTAGAACTTTAACTGGGGGGAGAGAGAATACCTCTGTATAGTCTGGTCTCTTGGTTACAACACTTTCCTAGGGGATGTGAGGTGTAAGGTTTGAGATACAAACTGCAGTTACGGAACTCGGGCCCTGCATGCAAGGTAAGGCTGTTACTGTGGGGTCCTACATTACATCTGTAGAGCAGAAAATGGAAACCAAGTCTGCTTATCCTTGAATTAACACATGACTAGTTCCAAGTCTGCACCAAAAATATACTAATTGGGAACACAGTAGCACTCATTAAATCTGAGCAGTAGTGTCTAATGAAAGCATTTTTGTGTGTTGCTTTGTATCTGTTGTAACTTCTGCTAGTCATGTTAGCAGAAGTCTGGAAATGCATTTGAAAACTGTGATCTACACTATTAATTTTGTGACAGGTCACATTAAGTCCTCAATTGTAACACCAAAAAGCATTACTTTCATACTGTATATTTTATATCAAGTATGCAATTTATATTCATTGAATAAAATCCAAGCCATCCACCTGCTTTTGACTTGACCTCTGTTTGAATTTTAAGCTTATGACTGATACATTAGTAAAGGTAATTGAAGCTGAGACTTTAAATGTCTCATTATCAGAAACGATTTTCAAATAATAGTAAGAGTCTTACAGTTTAAAGAGGCCATTATACCTTTTCTGTGAACTAGTAAGGATGGATTAGTAGTCTCTTAACTTTGATGAAGGAATGTCTGATTGTAAGACACCTCATAATGCTTATTTTTCTTGCCTGTTTTTTAGCCCGGGAACTGATTTCCTCTGATTACTACATCTGGAATTCCAAAGCATCGGCACCTATCGTGTACAAAACCTTATTTACTAATGAATGATTTTTGTATTTAAACAAAAAAGGTGGCTAATGAAAGTAATGTCAGTGATACAGTAAAAATAAATTTGCTGCAGCATTTTTAATGTGTATGTCTTTAAAAAAATTTGTTGTGAGAAAGACCAAATGAATTTGTTTTTCTTAACAATTTAAAACCAACTTATGTTTTTAGTCCTGGATAGCAACTTAGAGAAGGCAATCTGAAAAGTACTTGCCATGCCCATTTATATGTTCCTTCTAACATTAACTGGTACAAAATAAGTACCCAGTGATGCGGATGATGTCGACTGGCATGCTTGAGCACATCTTCCCAGGAGGACTTGCAGTTACTTCACTGGCTTTGTAAACCAAAGGGTTCACCAGGACATGAAAGCTTTCAATGTCTTACTCCAGTCCTGAAGTTACAAGAATCTTATTAAACCCCAGATTAACAGGACAGTAAAAAGCAAGAGAGTTCCCTTCTTTTCACAAGATGATTTTGTGCAGAAATGAGTACAGGATACATATGAGCCAATAATGTATGAGAATTTTAAGAGAGGCAGTAAGATATGAGCCGTGCTATTAAAAGTGGAGGTAATGCAGGAATCCTTATTGCTCCTGTCTGCAGAAGTAATGAGTTCCTTTTCATATCTGCCTGCAAACTGCATTGTTCTGAGAGCTGGTATTAGTGAGTATCCAGAAGTGTGAACCTGATTTTTAAAGGCAGAAGACTAACTCTGAGCAGACAAAAACAGCTAAGTTTGCTGGAGGTTCCAAGAAGCATCACTGAGCCATTTTCCCTAGAAAAAAATAGGCTTAAAGGAAAAGGACTCAGCTTACAGAGGAAACCTCTAATTTTGAGAAGAAAATTGGTATCTGCAGGAACACAGGAAATGGACTTTAAGAGAGTTATCAGGAAATGAGCAAATTCTGAAAGGCTGGTGAAAAACTGAGGGAACCTGGAGAGCAGCACAAAAGAAAAGAAGAATGCCGTCTAATAACTGAGCATGCCAGCTGCTCCTGCCGTACCTCTTGTTTAACTGTACGCTGTGTGATAAATAAGATTAGTGATTATGTAAGGGGAAAAGTTTTAAGCTATAATTTTAAAAATGCTTAGATTGAGATAGTAATCTAATTGGTTGGTTAAATGTTCTAAAGAGTGGATTAATTCATGTGAAACATGCCGTTCGGCTGAAACTGCTATGCAAACTTACCAAGGAGAGCCATGCTATGACCCATTTCACGAAGATGCTGTGTCCATTGTGATCAGCAGGCAAAAGGTGAATTAATGAATTTGCCCTGAATCCAGCCCCCACCCATTACAGTCAGCTGCATGCCTTGACACCACAATATGCGTGGGGAAAGGGGTCTCTCTGCTGAAAGGGTTCAGATCATGCTCCGTGTGCTAGGCACCCGCTGCAGAATTTCAGTATGCAGTGTTTGCTTCCAGCCTTCCCATGCGAAATACAGAAGCTGTCTACAGCACAGCAGCCCGGCGGAGAGATGGCTTTTCTCCTTCATAGGTGTCTAAAGGAAATGCTGTGCAATGATGGGACTGTGGAAACTCTCAGTGCATTAGAACAGGAGAGTCCCCTTGTACTTCAAAGCACGGAGGCCTTCCCAAATCATGTTCCTTTTTGGTTTTTCTCTTGCCCATGTTTCCAGCTTCTGTCAAGATTAGGACAGCTGCAGCACTCAGGAATGCAGGTGGTTTAGGTTACTTTGGGCACAGCTATCAATGTGGGTTTGGATGGAGGAAGAGGATGGGTGATGCTTCTCTTCTAGCCATGAGCAGCTTTATACAACTTAGGGGAAGCCATTGCCCATTCTGATTAGAAGAGGTTTTGCTCCATAAACCTCTGGATTATAGGCCTAGCCTGCTTTTGCTGCAGTGCTCTGCTCCTGCTCAGGGATAGCTCTATAGCAAGAGAAGAGGGGAAGAGAGGCTGTGTCTGCCCTCTAACAAAGTGCGGCTGAAGCCTCTGGCAATCTTGCACATGCAACATACTCTGGTCTTTGAAAAGGACCCATGAACTTGTCAGACAGCAAAACACGTTAAATTGGCATGTGCCTTAATCCAACAGGCATGTGCACCAACCGTGAGACACCAGCACTGGTAGAGAGAGAGAGTCTGATTAAGCCTTTCTCCTGACCTGGTGACTACACTTCTATTTTGGGAAGGGGAAAGGCTGAATCTCATGGATGCTTAGTAAGCCTGAGTCTTAGCAAGTTCAGGTGAGGGTGTCTCCTGTGATATGGAGGAGGTGGGTTTGCATCCTCGTGGAAAAGAAGGGAATTGAACATGCATTCTCCATCCCCTGTGAGGTAAAAGGGAAGGAACATACTGATTTTCTCTCTGGCACTGGCTGCTTTTTCCATAACACCTAGTCTGTGAGAGCTGCCTGAACCACTACCATGCTATGCAAAGGAGATAAGCAGAGGAAAACTTGATCTCATTCAAACTAGACAGCAAGCAACTCAGCTCTGTCATGACTGAGGTACCTTTAGTCATTCCCTGCAGAACACAGGACATGGGAGAGAAATAAGTGATGTGTGTAGAGGGTTTCAGGTGCCTCCAGAGCTAGGCAGCAAATAGAGACATCAGGGAGACTACAGTTTTGGTCTTCCTGGAAGCCAATGTTCAAGGAGTTACAAATGACTAAACCCTTCTGTAGATCTTTATGCATTCCCTGGTAGTTCCTCCAGCAGTTTCACTATTTCTCTGCATGCTCTGGCCATTTTTCATGTTTGTAAGAGGGAGAAAAGATCACTAAAAAACAAATAAGGAAGACGCGACTATAAGTTCACCAGAGTCTGAGGACTCTGTGGCAGTGGTGATATCTAACAGTAGTTCTGGTGGGCAGATGATTGAGTACTGTATCTGTGGTGTCCCTTTAGCTATTTAAAGTATCAACACCTTTTCTGAAGATAGTACAATTGCTTAAAAATATTCAATTTTAAAGGAAAAAATTAAGAATTCTCTTTTGTTACAGAGCACTGTTTTTTCCACAGGAGCACTTGCTGCTTCAAGTGCTCGGTATTTATAATTTCCTCACAGGTATAGATTGCGTGCAGATGCATGCAGATAGCTTTGCACGAAGAGTTTTAAAAGAGCTAGCTGAGGAGTTCTTCAGACTTAGTATTGCATTTCAAAGAACTAGAAGAAAACGAACATGCAAATCTTTGACAAGAATAAACAGAAAGACTTAAAAGTGTTGGCTTATTGACCTGATGTGGTCCCAAATAAAATAGTGGGTATAAATAAGCATAGAGTTAATCTAGAACTCACTTCATTAATAAAATGAACTCCATTTCATAAAATTCTGGGGTAATATAAGTAATGCCAATTAATGGGAATTTATAGCAAAATTTTTTGGATGAGATTGCAGGTTCAGTTGGTAAAGATAATAGATTTGATGTAACAGACGTCTAAGAAATTAAAGCAAAGCAAAGTCCATGTGTAACCCATTAAACACATTAAAAACTAGCTGACATTTCAGAGTGCAATAGCAATGGGGAACAATCATCAAAGTGTTTTGGATCCCAACTGTGTGACTTAAAAGTTTGTGGAAGAAAACAGAATTTGCATTGATGAAATTTGTGGCTGGGGCAATCACTGAGAAGCAGTGATTAATGAAGATACTGAAACCCTCATCCAGGATGAGCTGAATAGCTCAGCAAAAACAAAAGTAGATGTTCCAGCACAAACAGTCACAGTCACAGTGTCTGGGAACAGATGCCATCTCTACAGGGTGAGAGGAAGAGGGGGCCGAGAAGGATACAAGTGTCAGAAAGACTTAGTACAAGGCTGAGGCCGTTGCTGTGGCCAGAAGGACCAATAAAATCACTGAAAGTTTAAGGAGGAAAAACACAGGAGGACGAGTACTTGGCAACAGTGTGAGCACTTGGCAAGTCTCATGAACCTACAGTGTCCCCATTTCTAGAAAATGGTCCAGACTGGGGAGCTCCTGAGACAAGCCATGAGGAGGTCAAGGTCAAGGTCTAGAAGACATGTTTTAGGATGAAGGATTCCAGGAGAGAACAAATATACAGTATGTAGGGCTCAGAGAGGACAACTGCCTTGGGGTGCAGGGTTGGAAGAGGGTTAGAGAGTGCATCCCCTCACTCTGAAGGGACCAGTTCTCCCTAAACCTTCCAAGGGATGTTCCCTAACCTCTGCATCGTTCATCCCTAGCTGATTTTCATGTTCTTGTCATGGAAAAGATTTCCCCTAAATCTCACCTAAATCGCCTTCATCCTTCCATGCCTGCCCACCCCTCAGTCGCCTTGTTCCCCTCGGTATGGCCTACCTCTCTCTCCAAGTGTCATGTCCCAAGGATATGCTCTGTCCTGAGGTGCCAAAGTGAAGAGAGGGATCCCCTCCGATGTCTTACGTGCACTTACATCCACCAGTTTTTGCTGGAATAAAATGGTGATTTGGGCAGGAGAGCAGGATTTGAGAGAATAAAGGTTCTGTTCTCCTAAAAATGCTCTTGTGAACAGACTGGAGATAATAGCCCTGGCTCTCTCCGCTTGCACCCCAGATCCAGAGGACCAAAGGTTTATTGCTTACTGCAATCCCTCCCGCAGCGAGGACAAATAGCAGCATATCCCCAACAGGCTTTCAGCAGAAAGCAGCATCCTCGGAGCTCGAGTGCCGACCCAGAAGGGACTGACACATGTGCGGGGCGCCAGGAGGGACAGCAGCCACATTGGTGCAGCCCAAGTCAACGCAACCAGAGAGGAGCTTGGAGTTAAGCGTGCACCAAAGGTCCCAGGGGAGTCAAGTCCTTGACCATGAAGATCCATCTCCCAGTCTGCAAGCAGTCATTGCCCCTGCGATAGTGTGTCCAAGCAGCCTGGCAAAAAGCTTTCCATCCAAGCTGTGCCCACCTGTACAGACAGCTCTTCCTCGGCAAAAAGAGCCACATGCTGACAGGGAGACACGAGCCCTCGTGGAGGCTGCGTTTCAGGGGCTCGCCTCCAGTGCCGCACCTGGAAATCAGATGTTTCCATGCCTGCCCCCCTCCCTTCCTGGAGATTTCTAGAAACCTGGCTGAGCTCTAGATAATTTTTTCAAAGCCCGATGCCATCTGTAGCAACACGCAACAGCAGCGAACTAAACCCAACCCATTTTCTTCCCCTTGAGATCAGGTGCTCTCACTGCGATGCTTTCGATTTTCTCTAGAAACCTATCTCTTCAGGATCTCTTTTTTTTTTTTTTTTTTTTTGAAGTCAAAGTCTGTTTCCCGTTTGGTAGGTGACCTGTTTAATGTTTTCCCTGTGTCTGGGAACTCCTTAGTGTAATTAGCGACCTTTGAACTCCACAACTAATCCTGAGCTATTTTGTATTCCTTACTCATCTTTAAGGCTGGACCTTTCTTTTCTTTTGAGTCCGCTGCCACAATTAAAGAAGAAACAGCTGCATTTCAAAGGGATTCCAATTCCAGAAGCTTAATCGTGATTGACATGTTCTTATTCTAAGCTATAAGAAACTCTAAGAGTCCTTTCTTGGGTTAAAACTTCAATCATTTTCTAAAAAATTATCTCAATATGGATTTTATTCATTTTCTTTGATAACCATTCTTTGCAATTTTTTTAAGTTGAAAGATGCTTTGAGTTTGCAATGAATATGAACCGCTCCCACTGAAAGAATGAATGGTGTCAGGCGCATTCTAGATGCCAAAGTAGCTAAATTCCATTTATTGCCAAAATCTGATTATGAAATCTGACGTCCACCATGTAGCTTGACATTCTTCCATATGCCCAAAAGGTAGGAGAGGTGGAAGCGCTTGCAAATGAACCCCAGGGAGGCTTGGGAGGGAGATGACAAGAAGGCATTCTCTGGAAATCTACGTTTTTTTAAGTGTGTTTTTCCCCAGTTCTTGCAGTGCAGATTCAAAAGCCGCTGCCTGACAGCCACAGAAGACCCCTTATTTTCTCTTCCACTGCAAATGAATTCTCCGCAAAAAGTCACAGCGAAAACCAACAACAATAAAACAGAGATAATTCAATCAGTTTAAAAACGTTGGCACAGTCGCGCGACAAAAACTGAACAAGCCCATGGTGGGTAAAGCTCTTACGAGGGCTGATCCTCGAAAATGAGGGAAGCCTGTTGGGTCCGATTATTTAATTATATCCGTTTCACTTACATGTGAATTCATCACGACCTCAGAAAGACAGGCTTAAAAAGCAAATCCGTTTGCGTCCGCGTGCGTGCCCCAATCCACGCGCGCATAGCGTGCACGCAGCCGTACAGGCGTCGCTTACAGCCGTGCCTCCAAATCCCGACGAAATGATCATAAAGCGCCCCGGGGAAGGCAGCGGGCAGGACGAGCTGTTTCTAAGACAAAGGTCAAATAAAAAAAGGACGTTAATAAACAGCCCTCGGGTTTAAGGGACTTTTTTTAAGGATTACATCTTAAATTCCGACAAATCAGATTTAGGAGTTCCTGAAAGTGAAATTGATCCATCCCTCACGCAAACTTTGCAATACTTTCCTGTTCGGACATCATTTAGATAGTTAGCTGCATTATCAGATTAAAAACCATTGTACAGGGCCGCTGAAAGGAAAAGGAGCCAAAAAGCTAAACACTGGATGAATTCTGAACCTTTTAACCTGGCTGAAGCACGTTGGTCCCTGTTATGCAAATACCTTCAATCCGCTGCTAAGTTCAGTGGAAATAATTTTCTTGAATGACAGGTTTATTCAGCAAGGATTCAGTTGGCGATTAATCCCCCTTTGATCTAAGGTATTTCACTTAACTACCAGTTACCTCGTTCTGACAAAGTGCAACTGAGATTAGGGAGCTCACTAGAACGCTACCAGGGTGTGCGTTTATTCTCCATAACCTTTTAAAGCACGGGCCAAGAATGCAATCTATTTTCAGTATTTGAAGAGGTAAAGTCCTGTCTCCTAAGTTAGAAAGTCAATTGAATGCCGAATGGAGTTTGTTTCTTACGTAACGGGACAAGCAGCTCCGCTGCGGTGGGAATGATTTTGGCACGCCGGCGCCTACTCGTCTTCAGAAATGAGATATTGCGGCGAACTGTAATTCTTGCGGCGTGCCTAACCTACCGAAAGGACAGGGCCTTGTTTTACTGCTGGGTTTTTCCGTGGTCCTACAAAGCTGCTGTTTTATTGCAGAGTGGCGCGTGGTGCATGTATCAGATCCCCGATTTTGAAAAAGCTGATGGAGCACAATGTTTTTCAGTTTAATCTGTTGAAACGTTATTCCTTAGGATTCCCCTTGCCTTTTGCTAACAATCCCTTTTCTGCCTCTCCAGCTACGCTCCCATTAACACTGGCACAGTTCAATATTTTGTGCCACAACCTGCTCACGGAGGAAAATACATCGCAACAGATTACAGAAGTCTTTCCCTAAAACCAAATCTTTCAAACCCCAGGCAAGTGATCTGTGGCTGTCCGACGTTTGAGTAATCTCGTTTTTCTTTGCTTATTCGTTCACCAACGTGTTGCCTTTTTTCTGAATTATTGCATCATTTTGTAGACGCGTGATCTGCCAAACATCGTGGAGACCCAGCGGGCACGCCGGGAAAGAGGTCCGGATCCTGTGTTCGGCTGGGTCGGCCAGGGAGAATCTGATTACCGGATTGGGCGTAAAGCTGTATTTTCTTATTGCAAGGAGAAAGGGGGAGCAATATCCTTTGCAGGTTTTTTTTGGTTAAAGCAGCTGCCAGGATTTTCACTCTAAACTCGCTCATTTTAGGGGGGATTGTTTGTATGTAAATACTAATTAGATGATGAGGGGGAGAAAATTTATTTTATTCCCGTCTTAGGACCTTACCCCTCCAGAGACTTAAAGCACTTGCTTAAATGAATTCCCCGCCAGTAGGATCTGTTGAAATCAGCCTCCCAAAGTTAAACGGTGCACTCCTATCTTTGCAGAATCAGGATGGTCTTTGGGCATTTTTACAGTCCGCAAGCAACCTTTAATCCATTCTTCAAACGCATCATTTGTGTTCTTCTTCCCTTACATTAAATAACCTAGATTTTCCAAAAAGCTGCTCTGCAGGGTGAGTACTCACACGTGAAGGGCTGGTAGACTGGGCTGTGCCCCCCACCTGACTCCTCATTTACTTCCATTTCCAAGGAAAATTTCCAAAGAAAATTTCCTAAGCATTTGCAAGTGTAGCCTCCTGGCCCACAACAGCCGCAAAATCCCCCCCTCCTCCCGGCTCGTCGGAGGCCCCCATCACACTTTATCAGGTCAATAATACGCAAACTAAGACGGATTTACACTCTAGACAGTAACAGCTTCTTAAGAGCCATTACAGTGTAGTGGGTTTAAGAAAGAAATCCCTTTTTAAGAAATGCCAAAATCTGGAGTAACGTGATAGTCTGTGAGGCTGCTGAGGGAACACTGAGGGTCTCTCTGGCAACTACAACGTTACATGTACTCATGATTCGGGAAAAATAAAAGGAGAGGATTTTAAAACATTTTATATATTTACCGGCATGATTATATGAACTCCACAACATGCCAGTACGGGAGAGAAATTACACTTTGAAAATAAGCCAAAAATATTGTCTGCCTAACATTACAGCTTAAGAAATAGCGATCAAACAAACCAAACGGAAGCCCACAAGCCCCATGCTGATCACTGTACTGCATAGCTGTTGATAGATAACTGATGACTCAATTTAACTAATGACTAGATTAAATTATTTAGGAAGATTAGGTTGTATTATATGAAATACAGAAAATGCCTTGAACCGCATTGCTTTGATTTAAGGAAAAAGAAAAATGGGGGCAGGGGAGGAGGGGAGTCCTTTTTTGCAGTATTTGTGCATGTCTGTGTTTGTTCATGTATATATATTACATAAACATACATAGGTATATATTATAAATAAGATAAAGAGTATATAAGACTAAATAACTGAATGTCATTTATTGGGTTTGCTTGCTATTTTTCCCAAGTCAAGCAATAATAAACTTTCACTAAACACATGGCTTAGGACAATATTCTATCCTGATTACTCTAAAAGTTATTTCCTAATTGATCATAGTAATATGTGGTTTAATTTCTTAAGAAATAGGTGTTTGTACCCAAAGCAGAAGGTATCTCCAATATATCTAGTGTGCAGATATTTTCTCTTTCCAGTCCACTAGCAGCATTTCTAGAGCACAGACACCTTAAAACACCTTCCACTGCACAGACCTCTGTTTTAAGGTGCACAACAGGTCAACTTACTAATTTTCATAATAAATAGGAATAAATTAGAAAAGGAAGAACTTGACTGACTTCAGAAAGACTGCAGATTTCATGAAAGTGGCTCATCTTCTTCAAAGGCCTTTTCTGCCCCCCAGTGGTGGTACTCAACCACTACTTCAGCTGCAAAAAGTAGCAGCAGAAGCGATTGCTTCTTATATGTTGCTTATTTATGCTGCATAACTATATTCTGCTGGTTATGCGGCAGGTCGCTCGGCGGCTAGGCAGGGCACAGGCAGAGTCACTCGCATGTTGTTTCCATCGCACCTTTATAGCGTGTGAGCGGTGCCAGAAGCTACCACTCTCTTGCCTTGGTTTCGGCTGTCCCGTTCTTTGCTCTCCTTATTTTATTCATTCGTTGCTCCTCTGGTTAGAAACGTTTCAGCAGGGTCTTGCTCAGAGTAGCTTAATTTTGGCAATGGAAGCGGGTTGGGAATAGCTCTTGTTACCAACACTTGGCCTCTGCAGATTCTGAGGTCCATGCTCAGTGTAATGGCGCAGCAGCTTCGGTCCCTCCGCACAGGGAGCAGAGCTACACCATCCGCCCCTAGCTGGGGCTGGAGCAGCTCACAGGCATGGTCCAGGTGAGCAGAGGAGCATCCTGCTGGGAAAAGAGCCAATGACTAAGATGAGGTGTGCAAGAGACCTCTGAAATGGATTCGGAATTATGTTCTCAAATCGCTAGGAAATCACTTTACCATTTGAAGGACTTCTCCAAAAAGGACCAAACACAAATTCCAAAGCTAGCTAGACACCTAACTCCCAGGGTTTCTTGAAGCTCCTGAAGAGCTTTCAGGCTTGAGAGCACAATTTTATAGGCCTTTTGCTCCAAAATCTCATTAAAAATCCAATAGCAAGCATGAATTATGATTTTGTTCATTTACTGGTAGAAAAAGGGTGTCTATATTGAACCCTGTGCTTAACTGAAACTTAGTAGGCTTTGCACCAGTAGAAAAAAGGTCAGAATCCAGTTGGTATCATTTTATTTATCAATATTTGTGGGTGAGCTGAGATTGCAGATTAAGCAATTAGCAAAATAACTCTTGGAATTGCTAAAACAGACACATTTAGGCTTAAGTCAGAGGGAGACAATTAGCATGGAGCTACATCAATCCATTCCTACAAAATCACTTTTCAAATCACTGCACTTTCAATCTTTTTTCTAATTCACTGATTATATTTCTCCATCTCACTTGTGTTTGTCCAAAGAACATGTCGGCATATAATTGATACAGCCTAGTGTGCCAGCTTAGGGTACTTTTATTGTCAGACCAACCTGAGAAGAGAATCAGAGGCTATCGTCAGGGGAATAAGTCATCTCTAGACATTTCTTCACCTTCTCAACAGGTGCACATATCTGTTTCTGCAGCTGAAGGGAGCTGGGTTTTATACATGAAACCGTAGATCTGCATGCAAGCTCCTGGTGGCACTTCTAATTCAATTAACTTACTCAGTGGAACTACCGAAGAAACTAAATATGACTAGGACAGGAGGAGAGGCTGGGCCGAATTAATAGAACGAGATCCTTTTACAGGCTCTCTAGCAATCCTGACCAGCAACCCTGAAAAGCAAATTGGAACAAGCAAATTGCTGTTGAAAAATTCTTTCAGCACTATGCTGTTGCTACTCAGCTAGTCATTGCTGGGAGTCAGAGGTTGAAAAATCCCAGTTTGGTACTAACAATGGAGGCATTATTATGACAAACATTTACATTTTATTGAAGTGTTGGAGATAGATTAGTCTCTGCTCTGGTCAGACTGCACCATTCTGAGGAAAGACTAGTGGAAACAAGCATTTTATTGTGAAAAAAAAAATCATATTTCCCACTCCCAGCTTGATGAAAGGAAACTCAAGTTTTGAAGATTGCACTCAAGAGAAAGCTTTCTTCCCCCAGGACTCATTCTCTTTAGGAAATGCACAGTGCGAGGTATTTTTCCTGATCTCAAATCAAGTTCTCTTGAAAATAATGTCATTTTATGCATATGGCTGACTTGACATGTTTTTTATGCAACAGTCCTGCTGATTTTCTACATGGAGACCAGAGTACACAGCAAACAATCAGTTCAAAGTGTCCAATCAAAGCTTTATACAGATGCAAACTAGTGTGTGGGTATTGTTTAAGTGGATGTGTAATTGAATATAGTGATCAAATATGCATGGGATATTCGTTAGCTTGTAAAAAGAATAATTGCATGTTCATAGCTACAATTTCCACTGAACCTTTTGACTTTAAATCAGCAGTGGAGAAGGGGAAGGAGGAGAAGTTGAACTGGGGGAGAGGAGGCAAATCATATGCACATCATGAAACATCCTTCTTCACAGATCCTTATGTCACAGATTTTTTTTATAGATAATAAAGCACTAATGCACCTGTAGAATAAAATATTGGGGGAAAAAGGCAGGGAAATATGCCCAGTTAGAGGCCAGCTGAATGGTTTCAACTGGAAGAATAATTACAGTGATTAAGCGCAGTAGTTTCTCTCTCTCTTTCGTGGCAATAATTGCTCCAGCGCAGTGGTTCCCAAGCCGGGGCTCGTGTTTCTGGGTAGGGCTCTGACCTCAGCTGTCCAAATGGGGGGCACCATCTCCAGGAGCCTGAACTAAAAAGCTTGGGGACTGTTGCTATAGACGAAAAATATTCCATTCCTACTCTCTTCCTTGACTCTTGTGTGATGAGACACATGGCACACAGCAGAAAACAGATCTAGTGCTGATGTACTTCTCAGTGACGATCTCAAATTCTCCTCTAAGATCAAGCTCTGTCCTTGCCAATTATTTGGGAAAACTAAGCCAAAAATCCTTTTGTTCTCCTCTGCAGCTCATGCCTGCTGGCCCAAAGACACGAGCCAAGGGAGCACTTGCTCACTTGCTCACAGGAACGGAGGTTTTCCGACTTTTTATGGTTTCCCCCTCTTCTCCTTGACATTGGGGGCAGAGCAGAAGGAAAGAGCAAAGAGAGGGCAGCAGCCAGTCCCTGATCCTTGGGTCAGGCGAATGCTGGCCCTGGTTCCAGACTCAGCAAACACTCGAGGGGCAGGATTTGGCTGTAGGGTGCTCTCTGGCAGCAAGGCTGCTTGGTGACCCGCATGCCTAGGCCTTGCCTTTCTCCAGGAAGCCTCCAGTGCTCTTCCCACCCCAGGAGAAGCCACATGTGTCTGACCTGCCTTGGTGTGGGGTGACCAGGCAAGGGCTGTGCAAACACAGACATAATGAGAGGAGGGAAGAGTATTTTGGGAGGAGGGAATCTTTTGCCTATGGTCCCCAAAGGAGTGCCACAACCTCTCTCCTGCCCTACACTAGGGGTGCAGCTGTTCAGTAAGTCCCAAAGCAATCCAACAAGATGCATCTGGCAGCACAAACACATGCATTAGTATGAGACTTCATTCTGGATCTTCTCTAGCAAAGGCTAGAACAAGCCATAACAACTCCAACTTATGCTGGAGGCTTGGTGTTGCGCTCCACCAGCCCTAAGATCTGAGATGGTGGCTGAGGTCCATCTTGATCTCCAGAGCTGCACCAGACTGAATTCCAATGACACTACTCAGGCCAGCAAAGCTACTGCTGCAAGACTTGGGTGCCTACCAGGAGGCACTGCTTCCTTTTCCTCCTGATGGCCCAAAATTGGCATACGACACCCTTTCTGTGGTTCTTCTCCAGTGTTCCTACTTCCTCTCTTGTGCCTGGGTGATGGTGTAGCCCAGAAGCAAGAACCTTCTTTGCTTTGTGTCTTGCACAGTGCTACCAGAAAGTTTCAGACAAGCACAACCTAAAAACTTGCTCAAGCTGAAAATCCACAGGTGCTCCTGTGGGAGTCCAGTTAGTTCATATTCTGCAGTGAAACTTGAAGCATCATCATACACTAGGGAAGGATGGAGAGGAAACATGCCCACCATTTTTTTTTGCAAAAGTATGATCACATATGGAAGAGATTGTTCCATCCATTTTACTTGGGAATAGCAATAAATCTTTATTTGTCACTACAGAATGGATATAGGATCCCTTTAACCACCCTTGTAAGCCTGAAGCAACCCTAGCAGTGTGACTGTTTGGGCTATCGACATCTGGTTCAAGGAGCAAGATCACTGCATTAAAGTCACATCTCAAAGGCTCAGAGAAATTCCTTGTCCCTTTTTAATTTCAGTGACTTTATTTAAAGCCTTCAATATTTTCTATCATTTTTGTTTCAACTTATTTTTAGCCTTTTTTCACCCTCAAATGTATTGAAGCTGACATAATTATCGCCCTGACTTCCCCAAAGGCATGTATTTACCTACTTGTTAAAAGGCTTTTTCCATGCTGCCATGCTGTTGCTGTGACAAGATGACTTTGAAGGCACAGTAGGTAAAATAATATTGTATATTGCACAGCAACCCCAACAACGAAATGTTAATTTAACCAATAAAGTAACCACATCATAATTATAATAATCATTATTTCTTATCTCTTAACGGGGCTAAAAGTGGAATTCAGATTTGCCATTTAGTGCCCGTCAGCTCTGAAATTGCTACATAAATCACTCAGAGCAGTGAAGTTTTGAGTCTCACAGCCCCTAACTCATGTAAAGTCTCCAGAGGAGCCTGATGTGGTTTCACAGCTGTTATCTTCCTCCTCCAACTCCTTCCAGCTCCAGCTTCCCATCCTGGTATGATTTTCTTTCTCAATGAATAGGATTTTCTTGGGGAGAAGGGGGGATATTTAAGATTTTTCCATCTGAGTACATCTCCAGATGTGTCGTTAACACATCCCTCTGCTTCATATTGCTAGGGGTCGAGCAAAAGAGCCATCTCTGAAGCCACACAACTTGGAGCTATTAACTTGGACAAGCAGGTGAAGGACAATGTGCCGCAGCAGTGAGGTGGTATGGACGTCATCAACCCACTTTCCCAGGTGCTGTTCCGTGCTGGGGCATGTCCTCCAACCCATCAAGATTGGGCCAAATTTGGGGAGCACTTGGCTCCCATCCCTTTTACACACCTGCATGTTCCTTCCATCAAAACCAAGGTTCAAAAAGCACCAGTGCTCAGCCAGGTCTCACTCTGATAGCGAGATGTATGCCTGGACATATTCTCTGATCAGGTAATTTGAAATCACCCATGGGATTGGGTGGTGGGATTTAGCTATCATTCATTTGTGCTTCTAAACCTCTCTGCTGGCTTTGAAAGTCCCATCCAGAAGCTCGTTCCCAGTGTCACACAAATAAATGGATGGCAAGTTCTCTTTTAGCCTCAGAAATGAGTTACTGAAAATACAGTAAATCTGTAACAGTGATGGACATTTAGGAAGGCAGACAGCCTACAGTGGGAAAGAGAGATGGGGAGTCTTTTTTATGTTTGTAGGCATGGCCAGCAGATACGATGAAAGAAATGTGTTTGGCCTTTCACTGAGCAAAAAGTTAGAAAAACTGGTTCACAATAGCTTGAGGGAGGACGATCTGAAGCTGTATGAGGAAATCAGCATGTCTTAATCCACAGATGTTTCCCAAAATGGCAAGGCAGTAACCATCTCAGAGTGGTTATCTTAGATGCAGCAAGGGAAAGTGTCTGTCACTGCAGACCTCCCTGCTTTGACTCGCAGCAAAAGGGCAATTAGCCCCAGCCTGTGCCCAGTGTCTCACACATGGCATGGGAGGACTTGAGATGCCAGGGACTGAGCTCCGTTTGGGAAATGTTTCCAGCTCCATTGAAATGGGTTCGTTTTCCCACCCTTGTAATCCTCTTCCATGGCAAAGGTGGGACGGTCCAACAATCTGAGCACTAGCTCAGCACTTGAGAAGGACAAGCTGAAAAGTTCGCAGTGAGAAAGTGCTGCCACAAACCTTCCCAAGATCTTGGGCAAACACTTTGGTGCAAACAGACCCATGCAGGCTGGACCGGAGGCAGGAGGCCCTGTAGATGTGTCAGCACAGCACTAAGTGTGGCCTAATATGTACCGCTGCTTCGCAGACATTGCTTCCAGACAAGAGATGTTGGGGGTCCAGCGTCCAGGAGCACCTGTGGTTCAAGGGCAGCTGCTGGTCACTGCTGCGGGGACGCACCTGTAGGTGTTGTCAGTAAGGTCTCTGCCTCACCTGTGTCCTCTACATGGGAGTTTTTTGAGCATAAGTATGTTACAGACTGGGCAGCGTTGAGATAGTCTAGCACCAGGAGCCTGTGAGAGCTCCAAAAACAGATTTTTCCCTTCTCACATTTTATGGGGTGTGGAAGTAAAGCCAATTTACATCGCAGGCCAAATCCCCCAGCCGGATGCCAATCTGGCTTCTCACTGTGATTCTCAAGATAATATTAACTTGTCACAGAAGCAACAACTGAGAAACAGAGACATATTCATCTTTGCTATGAAGAGAGGGTCTGGGTCTACATTAACACAGATTCTGAATATTTGTCCAGGATTTTTTACATGGAAGTTGTTCTACGACTTCAAAATGTACTTTAGGAATCACCATTAAAAATCAACATACCTAACACTTGCAACAGGAAGGTTTTCAAGATACCATTGTCTTTCCCTTGCCTTAAAAAGCCATGGAAACAGCAGTGTTTCAGGTAGCGCAGTAGAGTAAACCTTGGTAAGTACTGGACTGGAAAATACTTACAGCTGCACTGACCAAATCACTCCACACAAAAAGATGCACCTTTTGGTGAGACCAGTGGGTATCATGAGCTATGGCTCAGATTGTCCTTTTGCACTAATAGCCTATATGAATCCAGTTAGATATTTCCTATATTTCCTTTTGTTACTTCTGAAGCTGATATTTCTTCTCTCCTCTCCGCTGGGGATATTGCAGGGGCTGGACACTAGAAAATTATCCACAGCATTTCCATCCTTTGCTCCTTCTAGTGAGGAAATGTACCAATAACTCTTTCATCTGTGTTGAAGGAGAGGGGGTTTAAGCTATCTCTGCATGCCTTCTCGTCACCCCAGCACTCCCAAGAGCATTTAACACCAAATCCGCAACACGCCTGGCATTTCATAGGTCTCACTGGTGAGAAACTTTCATTGTCATGGGCAAATGCCACATTGCACATTCTGGGAGCTAGTGGCGAGAAAATGTAAACGTGCCTCTTTTTAATTTTCTCATCAGGTTAGAGGCATGTACATCATAGGGGTTAATTGTCAGAAACTTTAATTGTTACCCTATGACTCCTACTTCCCTTGTGTGTTAGTGGCACGCAGTCGGGGCTAATAGTGAGAAAATTTGACTGTAGCTCTACCACACTCTCTTCATTAGGCTAATGGAACATTTTCCTCTCATTTTCTCCCTAGGGTAGCTGTAGGAGTGCTACCTTATAATTGTTGCTCTTACTGTAATTGGCAGTAGTAGGAGTATGTATAATCTCATTGTCTTTCCTGTGTGGTGGTAGATTTATTTATGACCTATTGACAATTCCCAGCCAGCAGCGGCAGCGCAGTGAGCGTTGCATTAGCCTTTCCTCCCAGCAAAGTGAAGACTACACAAAGGCTATTATTAATGAGAAAGAACACGAACTCAAGATGTCCCACAGGACCTAATATTAACACTAGTAACAGCAAACAAAGGTGCTGCTGACCCTGGAGATTCATGGGTATGACAGGTTTCCCAGGATGACACACTACCTAGGACTACTGCCATCCGAGGCTGCCAACACGTCTCCATGTTCTTTCTATTAGAAACATCTGTTCCTCTTGCCCCCACATCTGGAGGAAAACTCTTTGTTTAGTCAAAGACAGGTGTTTTTATAGCAGCAGCCTCAGACCCTTAAAAAGCTGGGGTTAGTCCAACCTGGGAAGCTTTCCTGGCTGGAAGAGTTCAGGTAGCACATCCTGCAACAGTCTGTGCACGAGCACTGCCAACGGGCCCAACGGAGCCAGGATCCGGGCCTAGGCCATAGAGGTCTAGCCACTGTGTTATACAGCTTCGGCAGGACTAGCAATGGTGGAGTAAACAGATTAAGTCCAGTACTGGGGTAAGTCACTTCAGGATCAGGGCTTGAAGCTAACACAGCTTCATCTTTCCTTGGGTGAAGTGATGCTCTTTTTTCCACCTCTCTTCCTCAAGACTGAGACAAACAAAACAACATCTGGAAGATCTGCGCATCTCCAAAACAAAATACACAGAGAGTACATGAAAACCAAATCTCTCTCCCTCCACTCTTCATTTTATTTATTTATTTTTCTCTCCTCAGGGTTTTAAAAAAGCAAAGAAGAGAACAAAAAAAAAAAAAGAGGAAGGAAAGAAAAGCTGACCCAGATTTACTGGCTAAGCAATAATAAAAGAGAGAGGGAGGAAATAAAAGGTGTTTGCAGCCTGCTCCCGCTGAGCAGTGTTCATGCTTACGAGAAGGATCCTGTTCACCTTTGCGCTAGTCGGACAGGTCTATCACAGCTCCCAGCTCTTCCCAGCCCAGGAAAAGCAGGTTTAGAGCTGGTCAAGGGCATTTCTTAACAGGCAGGATTTTCTCTCGCAGAAGCATTTGCCAGCTATGCCCCAGAATGTGACCCAGGTAATGAGCTTTGCTATTCGCCACATCACGTGCGGTAGCTATTTTGGGAGACAAAACAGCTTTCCTCTGATGCTGAAGTGCTTTGATCTCGGATGGGTTGTCTCAGGGCTGCTCCGAACGATGATAGCCACAAAACATACCATGACATATTTGGTGCAATTCCCCTTGTGCCTGTGCTGGTGAGTAACTGCTGAAAGACAGAAGGAAAGGAGAAAGAGGAAAGACAGAAGAGGAGAAAACAGAGAAGAGACAGCACCCAGCCAGTTTGGAAGCACCCCGAGCTAGCCGGGGGCGCTTCGTGGTGGAGGGTTTCCAGACGAAAGCTGGGGGGTTCAAACGGAGCCTGATGGAGGCTGGGCCCACTGCATCGAGGTGGGACCTGGAGGCTTAGGCACAGCTCTCCCGAGCTATTTAAGCATCTAGTTCTGTTAGACACCTTGGACTTATTCACCTGGCCTAAATTCTGCCCGAGTGCCTGTGCCAAGTGTTTCTTGTGGGTTAGCTCTTGGCCTTTCAGGGCATTTAGCTACTAGGAAACAACAGAACAGGGTACTTAGGTGGAGTTTAGTTATTTGATTACGGCTTTTAGCTCCCATCGTGAGTGCAGGGGTTAGATATCTTTGGGGCTCCTTTGAAAGAGTAAAGAGAGCATGCCTGTCAGTAGAAAGAGCTGCTGGAGGCAGTTCCAGTTGCAGCCTGACCTTAACGCGATGGAAAACAAAAGCCCGTAGTTGCCTTGCAGGAGACAGAGACAACGTTGTCAGAAGCGAAGGGGAACCATGGGGGTCCTGGGGATTTGCACTGCTGAGAATGAGGGAAGTTTTCAAAGAGAAACAGGCACTTGACTCCAGGAGGAGGTGGACGCACACAGCCTGTGACCTTTGAAAACCCCCCTTTGAGCCTTGCATGTCTCAACACAGTGACAATCTTGCCATTCTTCTTAGATCCCACCAGCCCACTGCCCACTCATCTCCTGGCCCAGGTACTGAAGCTGACTGTGGCAGTGTTGTCCTTTCCACTGCTGTCACAGGGTCTAGTCCTCCTAGTTTGAGCCTACAAAGGTCTCACCGGGTGCCGGTGGAAGTTTTGCTTGCAGGAGAAGGAAAAACAGCCTTTATCAGCACAGTATCAGTCCCCACAAAAGCCAGCACATATGTATCGATAGACAGAATGGATTTTTAGAATCAGAAGAGTGGTTTTGCTTATCTTTCGCTGCATACAGACGAGTTTATTAAAGCAAAGTAGGTCAGGCACATGATATAACTGTATGATCTATGTAAAAGGCATTGGAAGGTGTTCGCTGTGTTGAGACACTCCACCCCTGACAGATTTTTTCTTCTTTATATGACAGACTTGACCGGAGTCAAACTGTCTTCCCAGCAAAACCAGTAGCAACCACTCCCCACTAATTTCAGTGAGACTGAAATTTCAGCATCATTCACTGGTCTGTACAGGAGATATTTTAATGGGCCCACAAAAGGAATTACTCTGTCTGGAAAGCATGGACACAAGAAGAAGCAGCAATCTGGGAACTGAATCGCCATTGTATTACCATAGCCCTTAACATACCATATACCGTTAGCATTACCATTTCTTCTTCAGTCTAGACAAAGAATAAGTTACCTCTTCTCACTGCTAAAGAAATGGCTGTGTCTACCCTGCGCTGAAAAAGAGGCCTTCAGAGCAGCCCTGTCTCCCTGCTTTTGAGTTGTTTGCCTGGCCACCTGTGCCCACCCAAGGCCTAATCTCTCCAGATGCGTCCAGAATGCAGTGTCCCAAGTGTGGCCATGCCTGAGCTTGCTGGACTTGCTGGGTTGGTGGCGGGGATGCATTTCTACAAACCGATACAGATCCGCAGGGTATTTTGAGGATAACAGCAAGTAAACACATGCCCAGGCTTTTAACCATATAAATCTTATTTAATCAGGGACTGGCAATAAGGTTTCTGAAAGCATGGAGCATCCTTGGGTGGGCTGGAGCCAGCTAGCTCTGGGGTGAGCTGAGCGAGGCAGAGCGACACCGCCTGAAGGTCTGCCTCCTCCCCGTCTGAGTCCCAGGGCATGCTGTAATTTTTTAGGCCTTGATGGCATCAGAGAGGACAAAGGTCTTTTCATTTTGTGTTTAGCATGAGTAAACCTGCAAATAAAAGTGAGGGTGCAGCGCTGATTTCAGCAGCAGGATGAGTTTACTTCCAGAAGATGTAACAGGTCTTACAGCAACCTACCGATGTCGGCAGTGACTGTGATCACTGCTGATCTAACAGACCCAGCCTAGGAGACCCAAGACAAGTCATATGACCACGTGTTTCAAACTCTCACCCAGAAAGAGCTGAACACTTTTACAGGCTCCCGAATCCAATAAGGACAATTTTGCAGCACAAGAGAGTCATTTGCACGGTGGCGGCGTCCCCTGTTAGATCCTTCAAAATAAGAAAGCAAAAGACAGTTACGGCTCTCCACACTCTCAGACTTGTTAATTGACTTCATTAGTGGCAGGAGCGTTTTCGCAGTTGGATTAAGCTAATTTTAGGTCTGAGCAGCAGAAGAGAGAAGAGGTCTGCCCGCCGCCGCTGGCATCACTGTGCCTCCTCTCTCCCCACGTGGCGGCGGGGCTGCGATCGGCCAGATCTGCTCCCCAGCCCAGCTGAAAGCTAACCAAGTTTTCTCCTGGTGCTCAGCTGAATCCTCTCCTTGACCCACGTGACCACAGCACAGATGTTGATACTAGTCTGTAGGCTGGATATGGCCCAGGCCTTCATTCGACCATCCTCCTAGACAGATTTTTCTCCTTTAGTTCCTGGATAACACTGACTTCTCACTGGTGGGCAAGAAGGGGCAGCTGGAGGTGGTACCACCTTCAGCTGGTGGTAGATCCAGCAGAAGACATCTGCCTCCAGCCTGCAGAAATTAATCTTTCTCTCATGTGCTCCCTAGAGAAATGCACCATCCAACATTATCAAACCCAGCTGGTTTGCGTGACTGGCTCTTGCTCAGTCGGCAGCCTATTTAGAAAAGTCAGTTTGCTAATTGGGAAAAGTTTAATGAATTTTTGTTTTATGAAAAAAAAAATGTGATTACTTTATATTACCAATGTGTTCATTTGAAAAATTCATTACATTTATGTATTGTGTTTTCATGTAAATACCTCTGCCAAAATGTATTAGCAAAGAATACAATATTATGGTTCATGGTTCATGTAGTATCTGAAAGGAATAATTGTATAACTAATCAGTGAAAACAAAGTAAATGTTCCTCTTGAGCTTGTACAATAAAAAACTGAATTAAAACTATTCAGGCTCAAAAATGCAAATATGCCGTGTTTCCCATCAGCAAGAAAATAAAAAAATAATATTTAGAAACTTTCTATGAGATCCAGAGCCTCTTGGGCTTTTTGACAATATCACTGCAAGGCACAGGTCCAGCCTTTGTTCAAAACTTTGTTCTCCGTAACGCCTGTTACAGCCCCACCAAACAGTTCAGGGCTGGTTTGGGCTTGGATTGCTTATTGTTCGGGGTGGTTTTTAACCAAAACTTAGCCAAACGATCTCTGCAGTGTCAGGGAATAATGGGAGTATGTTGATACAGGGAAAAAACCTTGGGATCCACTGGTCTCTCAAAGCCTAAGCTGGTGCTGAAGTGCTCAATATGTTCAAAGCAGATAACTAACACTGATACTTGTAATTTAAACAGAGTCAGTCCCTAGGCTAGGAGAGTCGAGCAAGGGTTAGCCGAGGTGACTGCAGCCCGTGTGACAGCTAGGGAAGGAGACGAAGGTCCCTGGGTGGGAATGGGAGCCCAGCAAGGGCAAGACCGGGAAAATCCCCCCGCTGACCCTCTGCTCCAGGCACTGGGCTGGCAGAGGGGAGCGCATCCTTCCCACAGCCTCGCAACAGCAGCTTCTCCTAACGCCGCGTCCTGGCACGGTCCCTCAGGGGTAGTTACATTATGCAGTGGGCACTTTCCGTGTCCAGTCTCTCCATCCTGCACGGCCTCGTCTCCAGCTGCTGCTGGCCCCTGCTGTGGTTTGCCACCTCCCTCCGTTGTGCTAATGGACAATTTAAGCAATCCGCTTTCCAGTCTCACTAGTGAGGATGGAGGACGGACAGAAAGGAATAGCCGGGGCAGGCATCAAGGCAGGGAAACCTTTCCATTCCTCTTGCTACTGGAGATACCATACCATAGGATCATCCCCTCCAGTCAGCTCTGGTGACTGTAATGAACTGCATTTAATGATGGCAAGAACCCGGAGGGAGCAGAGAGAAGGGGAGAAAGGGGAAATGCCAGCTGGAGAAAGAGTAAGCCAAATCCCAGCCAAATCCCAGCCATGGCTAGTCAAAGGTGTCAGAGCAGAGAGACAGCACAAGCAATGGAAAAAGAGAAACAGATCAACCTGAATGGCCAACAAGGGTTGGCAGCAGATCCCAGCTGAGAGACAGATGCTTCCATAAAAATCATGAGGGTGTTTGGTCAGTCATGATTAGCCAAGGGAAACGCAGATGTGGGTGCTCCAGAGGAGGTGATGGGTTCGTGCCTGGGCAGTGCCACCAAGGCAGTAAAAGGCAAATGCTCTGCATGCACGTGCCTGTGCATGTGTTGGGACTGATGCCCACCAGGCCGTTGCAGACCAGGCGCAGGAGAGTGCTGGGGGCACAGGCCACCCAGAAATGGCCTGGCTGCATGCCATGCAGAGCAGTCACACACCGTTAGCCAGACCAGATCAGGCTGTTAGCAGTGATGTCCTGCAGCACACGGATCTCCTCGGAGGCCATATAAATAACCTGGCACCAGAAGGGGACAGTCTCTCCCTTTATCTGCAGAGGTCATAGGCCCTCACCTGAGATCCAGGAGGGAGCATGGAAGCAGAGGGAGCTGCTGCCTGAAAGGACTTAGGAAGGATTTAAACTCCCTGACAGCAATCATGCAGCAGAGTTAGGCCCAGAGCTAAGCAGCCAACTGCAGTGGTCAATCACTGGGGAAGATTTAGAGCAGCTCCCATCAAAACCCTCAGGGTACAGAAAGCAGGGAGAGGTCCTCAGAGACTGTGGAAGGGGTTATCTGGGATTACCTACAAAATACAGATAGGAAGCAACCAGCCTGTATCACTGAGAATGAATAGCAATGAATTAAAGCCATTTCCCAGTTGTGAAGCCATTTGTACGTATAGCTCAGACTGGAGGCATCAGGCAGCCTTCCTCATTGATCTCACAGGGGGAAGCGTTCCCTTTCCATATAAAGGCTGCTCTGAAAAGCCAGAGATCATAGCTATGCTGAGAAGGCTTTTTGCAAGCAGAGAGGCTAGATTAGCAGGGCTGTCTATAAGATCAGTATGACAGGGCCACAGCCTGTGTGCTTTCCAGATGATAGCAAGATGTGGCAGGAAGGTCAGGAGGAGGGAACAAAGCAAGAATAGTCCTTTAAGCACTCCCAAAAAATATAAGACAAGAAAGTTTTACTCAGACTGCAGAAAACTCAGTGTGGTCACTGCTGCTGTGTCTCTGATGCCCAGGATCTGCATGTGTCCTGGCAGATCTCTTAACAGAAGAAGCAAAGAAAAAAATCCACTGTCAGCACCACTTCGGGACTTTCTGACTTTCGCAGCCAAGTGCCAACACCCTTCTCATCAATCAGGTGTTAGCAAGGCTGAGGGGCTTCAGCGGGCTGACAGCAAAAGAGACAGCTTCCTTCAGCAAAACCACAAAAAGCAGGGGTGGAAGACAGTCAGCACGGCAAGGCTCACTGCCAAGGCCCCAGGGGGCAAGGTGGAGAGCACCCAAAGCTGCTCACCTGGAGACAAGGTGTAGGCAGATCTGTCTGTTCCTAAGATTAAAAAAAAAAGTCATTCAGGATGCCTCCTGCTAGGTGACGTGAATCCCATCCCTGTTAGTTGAGTTGGGACCCAAAACACCTCCCTTCTTCGGTCCAGCAGCTGGGATGTCCCTTTTCCCAGAAACAGACTTATTCCTGCAGAACGGTTAGCAGCCACAGTGTTAAATGATTAACCGCCTCTGGGCATGCACCACCTCTCTGAGTCCAAGCCAGATAAAAGCACTAACACAGGCTTTTAAAGCATTTAATGGACTACTGCGATAGCCTGGATCGTTACTGATACAAAACAGACTGAAATATCTTAGCTGGTGCCTTCTCAGTGGGACAAATTCAGTGCCCATTGCCAGCCTATGCCCTGAGCAGGGAGGACAAGAGGCAACACAGACTTTGCTCCTCCCGACTGTTCACATGCAGAAATGGCCTCGCTTGAGTGTGCACTAGCTCTCTTTAACCACAAGAGTGTGCCTGGACCACAGTTTTGGGAAAATGTTAGCATTTTGCTAAGACTCTGTTAAACCTCTTCTGCTCTTTGAATCTTGATATTGCAGTAACTCATCTTGGGAGGAAAGGGAGGTTTTGTGTTCTCCTCTCCCTCCTTTCCCCCCAGGGCAGCAGGAGTAAGTTAGTAGCTCTGTCCATTGGGGTAAGGATGGACAGGATGGACAGGAGTGATCTGGCAGCCCCCCACCACCCGCCTGGACTGAGATGCTTCTGGGAGGTCCTTGCCCCTGACAAATCTGTGCCTCCTCTTCCCATCTGCAAGGGAAAGGTCCTGGCTTTGGCCCATTTTCCTCCCTCTCTCTCCTTGCCAGAGGCATGTAGGGTACAGGGGAATCAGGAAGAACTGCTGGAAAGGGAAAGCAGACAGGTTCCTGTGGGTTGGCAGCATGGAGGAAGTCTGGTCCCTGAATCCCAGGAGGAGGATGTGGGCTGGGGGAGAAGAGCTAGGAGATGACCTGTACTCAGATCCCAATGTGTCCTGCAGCCCCTGAAAGCCCACTTCTCCCTCCTCTTTCTCCCTTGACACCTCACTGTCCTCCTTAGTGCCCCTTCCTCTCCAGACTCCTCTCGAGATTCTCCCACCTACACAGGAATCCCCAAAACACCATTGCCCTTTATGGAAGCCACCCCACTCCTCCTGGACCCCTGCCAACCCTCACTGCTCCCCTCATCTTCCTCTGCCCCCAGAAAAATTGGGTTTTGCCCGAATAGCTAAGTCAAGGTCTGGTTATATTGGGAGAGTCCTGGTCTTCCTTTCATCCAAGGAACAGCCATGATCCTACTGTAGGCTGCGAGAGCCAAGAGTTTGGGAGCAGGAACTGTCTTTCATTATGTGCCTGTAATAGGGGTTTTCCGTCCCAGGGACACTTTTATTTACAAGAAATTTAGCACTGGGCCTCAGTAAAGTTCTTTGAAGCTGTAAGCTCTGGAGCTGAGTCTCATCATCTATGGGGTGGGATTCTTCTCACCAATCTTTAAGGGGTCTCCTAATTGCTAACTTCATCTGAGCTGGTTATCCAGGTCCTTTTAAGCACTGAAAAAAAATAGACATTTCTAGGGCATCTGAACTGTTTCAGCCGATGGCTGCAGGATGACCATAGACTGCATCATTAAAATGTTTGTTTCTCCCCATGTAAAGGGACCCAAGGGTACCTAGCCCAGCTATAGACACCTATGCTTGTGGCCATTGCGTTTGGTCAGCAAATCTCACCCCCAATAGCTCAATCTGGTATGTGTTTCTCATTATACTTTGGGGTAAGCGGTAACCTGGGGGATTCTTTTAGGGGGAGCCAATGTAACAAATTGATTTGGAAATTTAGTCCTGCTGTTCGAAACCTGCTCTCCATGTAGGACTGGTCATGGAAGTATATCGCTCACATAGCTGGGAATGACTGCTGAGTTTGGCTTGATCTCAGATCATTTGAGCATCATCTCAGATCCTTTACTGCAAGCCGCCTATTTTGCCAAGGTGCTCTAAATCAGCCCATGCTGGTAATTGCCAGAAGTAGGTGGTGGAGTGGTGATTCAATGCTGTATGGCTTCGCCATCTGCACAGATGGATAGCCTTCTGCAGCCAACACCAGCTGCAAGGCCCAACAGAAAGGCAAGAGGTTTTTGCTTGCAGAGAAAAGATGGGCTCTGGTGTAAAGCTCCATGCCTTTAAAATCATGGTGATATATGTACCAGACTGCTAAAAGTGATTGCTCACCTGCATAGGGCTGAGAGTTTTCATAGCAGCCAGCTCCACCCGCTGGGCTCACACTGAGGATTTTAGGTCTGATTTGGAGCTGAGCACTCCCATGTCCATGGGTATTTGGATAGAGCAGCCTGTCTGGGAGCCATTGTAGGAATCCAGTCAAGCTGTCAAGCCTTGGGCTTGGTGCAAAGCCGAGCTCTCTCAAAGCAAAGGTGATGGGAAAGATGGATTCAGGTTGGCAGTATCTCCCTGTCATTTTGCATTTGCGAATGAAGACCAAACTCTGCTGGCAGTTGCCATCTGCATCAGCCTACTTGGATGCAGCCTTTTCTCTGCATGGGATCCAGGCAAAATGAGAGAGCCAAGATAAACATTCGGTTCAAGATGTTCTCACAACCTACCAAGAGCAAAATGACATATTGCTCATTTGAGGGCCGTGGTTCTTCCTGGTCCACTGTCTAACTTCTTCCAAAATAAAAGTGGAACTGGTGTCCTCGCCTGTCTGTTCATTTGTCTTGACATCACTTTTTCTTATTCATGCAGGTGGGAGGATTGAATGTAACATACACACTATGAAAGCATTCAAGCAGACAACCTTTTGGAAGCTACCTGGATATTTCATCCTTGCTGCTAACACTCACATGCCGCAATGATGGTTTCCTGGCTCTCCACCTATCTTTCTCCTACTGCTGTCACTGTAAGACAAAACTATTCTGTGCTGCTTTCAGTCAGGTAGAAAGGATGTGCACAGCTTTATCATTATTTTTCCATTTTATTTCTCCAGGATTTTGCCATTAGCTCAGGAATTTATCATCATTGATTTGGTGAGTTTGCAAATTTTAATCTGTGAGTTTTCTATTACATTCTCACCTTTAACTTAGTACCTGAGTTAATATTATGATTTACTTGTAAGCAGTCCATGATTTGCTTTCTCAGTACATTTTCTTTCAGAACATATTATTGAAGGCGAGACACAACTTTAAAAACAAGGAAAAGCCTGGAATGATACCACCTCAGCCCTAGCAACAGGTACTTGCAAATAAACATGAGTGATATCAGTATGAGGTCTTTAAGTCCTACAGATACTATCTGTTTATTATTAACATTTGGCACTGGTTTGTTTTGCCAATATTCAACTCTAAATAATTGCTTTGCTCTTTAGTATATATGGGCTTAAGAAAAACCCTAAATACTTTTTCATGCAGTTTCATATTCCTGTAATTATACACATAGGCATACTACATATATGTTTGCACATTGTTCTTAACATATATGTGAAGAATAAATACGAGGAAAAAAGTTAGGGTCAGCAACTCTTCTGGTCTCTGCACTGTGAGCTGCTGAGGGAGAAATTATTCTGCCTCCAACTTTGCAATCACAAAATTAAAGTTTCTACCTTGATCCCCACCAGTTCCTTGTCCATGGCTACCAGCTTGGCACTAGGTGGTTCCCAAATGGCCCTGTAACATCCTCCCAAAAAGGGAGCAGATGGGGGTGTAGGAGTCACCTTGTCTTCAAAGGTGGACAAGATCCACCCTCCATGTCACCACGGAGGAAGCGGAGGTGACCTAGATGTGGCAATCTTCCTGGAGCCCTGTCCCAGCACTGGAAATTTGAGGGAACGTTTTCCTGTAGATGGGTGGCCAGAATCCTTCCACACTCTTGGCTTCTGAAATAAGCTAATTTAAAACAATTTTTGTTGTATTAGTTCAGCAGTGTTGTTTCCCTGGGCCCTTTGTGGGGGGGATTGGGTTATTGGTCCCTTCTGTGCCCGCACATAAATGTTTTCTCCCCATACTTTGGTGCACAGAAAACTTGGGGAACGTATTCTGACCAGCCTTCCTGGCTCAGATCTGCCTCTCCCAGCAAGGGATAGATTTGGAGACTTTTTCTTTCTCTCATCCCTCTTGTATAAGACTCAAATATTGTGGCCAATAAAGTAACCTTGGTGAAAAAATCCTTCCATACAAATACGGATATATCACTTTCACATGTCTTGAATTATACCTTACAGATGAGGCAGTGGAGTTAACAGCACTGGAATATAACAACAGTTAAATTCAACAATAACAGCTGGAAGATAAATGAGATTAATGAATAACTGGGTAGGTGCTAAATGCCTATTAGTTTGATGTTCTTTTAAAAAATCTGGTGGGTTACGTTAGGACACAGATTTCCATCTTCTCTGTCTCTGGCTAGTGTATTATTTATCTTATTGAGTTCTGTTGGGCATTGAATTCTTATTTTCACAGGACTAGCTCTACTGCCTCCAAGTTTCTTTCCTAAACAGGTAATAACCAACTTAGAGTCAACCATTACATATGCGTAGTTAATTACTTTTTTCTGTGTTTATTTTTTGGTACTGATCAAGATAGAATTTCCCTGGCGTTTTATCATACAGTTTTATCATACAAGTATTGGGATCTGTTCAGACCCCTTAACACAAATCTTTAGATGTGACTATCCTAAACAATTGTGTACTATCAGCAAACAGTGGCCCCTCACTGTCCTCTCCTTTTCTGATCATTTCCATATATTTTGAACAGCTTGACTGAATATTCATGGAGATCCTGCTGATAACCTCTCCATGGTGAAAAATGATCTTTTTTTAATATATTTTGTTTCCTCTCTTTTAAACATTTAGTAATTCTGGCAAGGAGCTTCCCTCTTACCCTATGACAGTGTCATCTCTTAAAGAATTTATTGTGAGAAACCTGCAAAAAGCTTTCTGTAGTGACAGGCCTTCCCCACTCTCGGTACTTCCAAGTATCTTGGTATATAAATTAGATTATATATCTTGCTAATTTGCCGGCTATGGAAACAGGACCTGCTGGTCTGTGGTTTCCAGGGTATCCCTTACAACACTTAACATAAGAATAACCACACTGAATCAGACTGATTCAAGCAACGCTTGGTTTATGTCTCCAGCACTGGCCAAAGTGAATGCCTAGGAAGAGTGTAAGAGCAGGATGAGCATAAAGCGGTATTTCCACTGATGCTATCTCAGTCTTTTCCAATTTGCCTCTCAGGAACTTCCTGAGGCAGAGATGTTGGCAGGTTTTTAGTAGCCCTCAGTGGATGTTTCTGTCTGGCCTCTTGAACCCACATAAACTGTTGTCACTCACAGTTCCACTTTATGTATGGCCTTTTGCTAAACCTCTCCTGTAAAAAGGGTATAGAGGGACTAGAACCAAGCTACTCAAGATGGAGTGAGTCACGGATTTACACCATGACATAGCAATGTGAAAAAACTGGTGTCACATTTACCACTTTCCATTCCTCTGATAAGTGTCACTGTGTTTATACTATTTTTTGTTACACTTCTGAAGCTTATTTTCTCTTCATAATATTAAAATTCAGGAAGCTCGACATTTTCTATCCTGCATGTTTCAGAGGATGCTGGAAAACATCCAGTACTCATTTTATCACTTCGTTTTTTGGACAGATTTCAGTGTGGTCTTTTTTCTTTCATGCAGAATTATCATATAACAGGTTTGTTTTTCATATGTTTTATTGTTTTAAATAATCAGTTTAATTTAGGTCCCTTTTGTGTTCACTTTTCACAGACGTTGTAATCAATATGTTTACTGGCAACTGAAGACATCATGAATGTATGTGTGTATTAGAGGATAAATGAAGAAATTACATTTTGAATTCATTGACACAAGTATTCACCCCCACAACATGATTTTGAGAGTTTAATCAAGAAACAAAAACTTGTGAGCCCAAACAAAACATCTTGACTTTCTCATTTCAATTGCTAAATACTCACCCCGGCTGCATATGAATGAATTACAGACCAGAAATTATGTGCATAAATTATTTGGCAAACAAGCCTGAGTAACGAACAAATGTGGGTGAGTTGCTGTGCTGGGGAAGAGAGAGCAAGGCATGACTCATTCAATCACCTACTCATTATGACTGATTCCCTAGGCTCAAATTAGGCAATAATCAAGGATCCTTCAGCACAGTGACTGGGGGTGAGTTCAGATGGGTTGTGAGCCAGGAGACACAGGATTTGGGAACTCCTCCATAACTGTGGCCAGTGCCTATGGCATCCAGTGCTCCCCCAGAGTGCCGAAGCCACCAGCCAGTTCAGATGCAGACACTCAGACATGACTCAGGAAATTACAATCCCTGATCTCACTTCAAATCAAAATTGAGTGTCTCTGTCTCTGTGCCAAATAATATTTAATACTTGGCTTAACCCAGACTGCCTGCTATCTTGTAGTGTAAGTGGGGTTATGACATATGCACAGGTAAAACATATCTCGTGTTGTATCTGAGTTTTGGCACTTAGACTTAACATGCAGTGAAGTCTAACGAGGCTAGCCCCTGCAAACCCTGTGGTTGAACAACTCACAGTTGTTTGTTGTCTTCAGCATATCCTCAAGGCTAAACCCCGATAAGGTGTTGTTTGCAAGAGGTCCTGCTTTCCAGCCTTTGGAGGAAAGGGCCATTCTAAATTTCCATAATCCTCACCTTTCCAAGGTGGCTTGGCAGAGGGAGGAAGATGTCTCACTGCAGCTTCTGGGATGTGAGCCTGAGATCTGCTGAAGGCTCCTTCCACTCAGTCCTGCGTCCATGCTGTTGACCACAGAGCTCTCCACGATGCTCTCCCAATGGATCTAACAAGACCTTCACTTTGACAACGGACTTCACAGTAGGCAGGTTATATTAAGGATATATCACCCTTTGTTCTGCTGTCTGCTCTGTGATGCCTTCCTGTTACACAAGACAGAAAGAGATAATTCTGTGATAATGTACACCCACAGAGCTGAACAGCCATTAGCTGAAAATATGAAAATGATATAAATGGACCAAATTAGATCAAATATGTATTCCCAGATGTGATTACAGAAGAATTTTAAGGTAAGAGTGATTTAGGGCATCTTTACCTCTCAAATAAGGCTGTCATCTAACCATTTTTTCAAAGGCACATTCTTCTTTTTCCATGCAGAAATATTGACCACTTGGATTTTGAGGGACAGATGTTTGTATAGGACTTCTGGAAACCCTGTTCTTGATGAAGGATCCTGACAATCCTGTACAGTTTACATACTGAGTGTGATCTCTCACCAACAGCTGCTATCCATCCAGCCATACCCTCGGGCTCACCTCCTTGCTTGCTGGGCCCATGCAACACACGAAACTCAGCTTCACTGCTTTTCACCCTGCCCTTTGCCCTCATGGTGCACGTGTTTAGTAGGTCTGACATTTGGGGAGAAGCGTTGTGCTAATTGTGCTAGACAGATACTCTGAGCATGCACAAAACAGAGCCTCAAAGATCAACAAAAAATATCTCAGTCCTGAAGGAGGGAAGCTTTTTAGTTAAATATCTCTCCGATCAGATTTTTGGCTTCTTGGTCTTCTGCTGAATTACATGACACAATGAATACTGTAGTGAGAGCAGTAGGTGGATGTTTCCTGTGCAAACACAGGGCTAGACAGACTATTAGCACTGGCCAAAATGGGCTGTGTTCTGTTATGTGTCACAGTCACATTTTCGGGATCTGCCCCGAAATACCCATAGCCTTGGACTGGCCAGCAATGCTCATTCAGTGCTTAGGCAGCTTGGAATATATGTTCGAAATGCCTTGAAGAATGTAGGTGGTACTTTTCCATTTTAAAGGAGGGGAGTAGTAAGAGCAGGAAAGAGATTAAAAGGAGCGTAGTGGAGTCACGTAGTGGAGAAACAGGTTTCTGCTGTACAAGTGCATTGTCATGTTGACAGCTTTGCCATTAAACACTGTGTAGATTTACTGAACTATTGTCCACTCCAAAGGCTGTAGTACCAGTAGCTTTTTTCCATTGCATGGGTTTTAGATCAAGCCCTTAGTTGTCACGGCTTTGTCCAGGGTCATCAAAGGGCATCAGTGAAAGAACAGAAAATAAAAATGCTCAGAGTATCAAGGTTCCTGTTATTTTCCTTTGAGAGAAAATATACAGTGAAGGAAGATAGATAATTCAGCTAAATCTGAACTTTGGTTCTGCTGACCATCCAAACAAGTACAAAGGTGAGATTCCCAGGCAACCTTTACTTCAACCACTCTTTTCCAGCTACTCCTGATTTCCTGAGTATCAGTAACAGGTAGTGCAGAATATACTGTCAGGGCTCATTTGGAGGATATTTTTGAAAGCATTAAAAAAATTCCCTTGAACTATTCTGAGTACTGCAGGCAAGACTCTTCTGCCTCTGAAAGGAATCTGGAAACTTATATTTCCTCACTAAAAGCAAACTACCACTACATATCTCTGGCCCTGCATGAGTCAACTAAGCCTCAATACGGAATAGGCAGTATGAGTTGAATTCTTGCCCCAGGAAAGTCAGAGTTGAGTTATTGTTCAGTGGCATCAGGATCTGATTCAGTGTGAATGGAAGAAAAATCAAGGCAAAGTTATGAGATCCCAGTCTGCGATATACTTAAACCCACATCTAAGCTTAAGGTCATGAACAGTCCCAAGTCATATTCAAGTACTGGATGTACTGGTCTTAAGTGAATAAAAATGGGTTTACGCATGCACAGTAATAAATTTTAAGAAGGATGATGTTTTAAGTTGCCTAATGCCTGCAGCATTTTGGAGTTTCTGTTTCTAGTTATCTTAAATATCTACACCATGACTAAGACAGAGAGAGAGAGTGACAAGATCAGGACTGCCTCAGCGTGGTGTAGAGCATGCAGGAGTTCCACTTTTCAGGCCAGCTACTCTACCTCTCTGCTCCCTGGGGGAGTCCTGTTAAAGGGGAAATTTGACAATGTAGTGTCATATGAGAGAACTGAAGCATCAGTTTCATATGCCCCTTTACACTTAAACACTTGTTTAATACTCAGTGTAATGTAATCTTTAATATAATTAAATTAGCAGTCACAAAATACTTTGCTACTTCTGTTCTCAGTGCCCTGCCAGTAGAGTTAATAAAATGAGTGATATGGTGTTAGCTTCCTGTTTCACACATATGTTGTGATGTAAAATCCACTTTTGACAATGGAAGACTATTACATTGCTGCAATCTGAATAAGACTAAGATAGGAAGATACCTGAAGAATCTTCTCTACTCTATTCCTGTCACAAGGCAGGACCAGCTATGCATTTTTTGGTGTTAAGGGCTTTCAGGAGAAGAGCTCCTTTTTGTACTGTCTTTTTCCACAGAACTCCAATCCACACACTTGTTCTCCAGCCTGTCTCTGTGTAGTTGTTTGCTCCTTTCTAAGCATATCACCTTACACTTGTCCTTATTGAATAGTGTCCTCCCCTTTTCAGATTGCATTCCAGTTCATCAGGATCCTTTGGAATTCTGTCCCTGTCCTCTGATGTCTTCGCAGTCCATCCTTGTATGGCTTTGTCTCCAAAAGTAACAAGTATCTTTTCTCATCCACCAAAAATATTGAATAATACACAGGCTCTCACACAATATGTTTTACGCTTTAACAGTGAACCATGGAGAATTATTCTCTGAAATGCTCTACACTCACCCTTTTATAATATCATATATACCATGTTCCCTTGGCCTGCTCATGAGAATATCCTGTCAAAAGTCTTACTACTGTCAAGACTTATGATTTGTACTGTTTCTCCTCTGCCTCAGAGCCTGCTACCCTGTCACGGAAGGAAATGAGATCGGTTTGACATGATTTGTTCTTGACAAATCCATATTGACTGTCACTAATCTCCTTGTTTTTTCTTAAATGCTTACAAAATGTTTGATTATTTGTTCCAGTATTTTTCAGGAAATTGAATATAAGCTGATGTGTCTATAATTCCCTAGCTCCTCCTTCTGTCCTCCCTCTCTTTAATAAGATTCCATTATCTCCTTCATCCGCCACAGTTTTCAAAGGTATTTATTCCCCTTAATATATCTTACCATAGAGAGTCTATCAGCGAAAGAAAAACAGCAACCAGCAGAGGACCTCCTAAAAAGATTACCATACTTTAATGACTTTAAATATGTTAAATCATACTTTAAACAGTTTAGGTAGATTATTACTTGGTTTTTCAAAGGACTCTAGTGTCTGTCTGCCTCTGTTCCTGCTGAAGTAAATAAGAAATTTCTCATTGGCTCCAGTGGAAGCTCAGAGATTTTAAAAATTCATTTCCCTAACCTCAGAGTTATTATATTGATACGGTAAATGGTAAATACGGTGCCTAATGCACAGATTTCAGTAAGCAAGCTTAAAAGGACACGGAGTCACATGATTTTTAAATATACTATAACTAAATTTTCTTTTGTTTGACAGTTGTAAAACAAACCCGACTCAAGTGGTCTGAGTTTAAAACTGTTGACTGGTGTTATTGCAAGAAAGTATGCCTGAATTCCCTGCCAGTATGCTCCTTTCACACAATAAAGTGGGCTGGGCCAGAGTGTGTGGGTGAGTAGTTCATGCAAGAAGATCAACATATTGACTTGCTCAAGTTAAAATATCTCCTTGTGCAATGCTGAGAGCACCCAACAATGATGGAACAAGCAGCCAGCCAGATGAGAAAGCCAAATGTGCCTAAGTCTCACAGCACTTTCCCTTCTTGCCAGGGATTGTTTTCTGTGGAGTTGGGCCTACACACGCTAGCTGAGATCTTAGCTACCTGCTTTAACTTTACAGTGGCATACCGACTTTTCAAGTACATCATGTCTGCAGCGTCCCTCCCTGCTTCCTTCTCCATCCCTATTTGATAAAGGGTTTGAAAGAGAAGAGCTGTCCCTGGCTATTTGCCATGAAGCACATCATTTTAAATCAATCATTCCTCATTAGCTTCACAGGCCAGATGCTAGGCACAGTGGAATCAATGCTCTTCTATGAAATCATCTCTAAATAAACATCTCCACTCTTACATACATTTTCCCTTGGTTTCTAAATACACATAAAGCCCTGGTGCAACATAAAGGCAAGGAGATTCCTTCTGTCCCTTTTGTGGTTTCTTCCAATACCAGAGAAGGCTGCTGTGTCCCCACGAGACTGGGAGAAGCAAGAGACCTCTAACAGCACAAGAGTCTTGGCAGAGTAGGAAAGACAGAAAAAACTCTTCCTGCAAGGCTCAAGAGTTCCTTATTGGAAAGAGCATTCTTGCATGTGCCTGCTGACCACATCTCTTACTCCTCCTGCTGAGCCATGATTTTCTCCTCCCATAGAGAGCAGGCACGGGTAAGAGAGGCCAGCTTTAGTTATCAAGGCCTCATATAGTTTCACCTGTAGTAGAAATGTAAGAGCCAGAAATGGAATAAATATTGTCATGGCTGACTCATCCTTCAAAGATCTCTGCTTTCTTTTTTCTTTTTTTGCATCTCCCAAATCTCTCTCATTGTCATTTCACACTTGATTTCAATGTAGCTACAAAGGTGAAGATGGCAATTGCACTGGTGTATTGATCTTGACACTACAAGTCCCTGTCTCGCATGGAGACAAATGTTATATCCCCAGAGACTGCTGTCAGAAGAGATGCAGTGACTTTTGTGCGTTCTTCTGGTAAAATAAACTCGGTTTATGGCACAGGGTCACTGTTGTGGGAATTTCAGAGGCTAGACTGCTGTCCAACACTACCCCCTTGTGATTTCTCTTGTTACAACACTCTTTCTAAACCACAGTTTTTCCAGATGGACCGTTTTACATGAAGATTCCCTTTCTGAGCGGCACAAAGCCTACCATTTAAACAGACATTTTGCTCAGTGGGAACCAAACAAAATTTGATATGTACACATACATTTTGTTTTTACTGAATTCCTCTTTTACTGTGATTATAACCTTATATAATTTGGTATATATGATTCTCTATTTGCTGTTTCAGGAGCTCAGATACACCTGCTATTTCCACCTATGCTGGCACACGTTGCATTTCCTGTCTAAATACAGTTAGCTGCAGAAATTCTAGATATGCTTATACTTCTTTACTATCACATTGTATTAATTTGAGGTGCAGAGGACAGAAGTCAAGCTTTAATTGAATGACAGCATCTTTGCCCACATTGCTTGGCTCTGAAGAAATCATAGCTCAGCTAGTGCAGCCAGTGCAGTGCTGGGGAGATATTAGCTCAGGTCCTTTCTTTGTTAAACATTGACGTGCTCCTACTGTTTGTTTCCCTTGATTAAGTACAGCTCAATATTCTGTATACAGCTCAACATCCTCATTTTTGGTGTAGCTGTGGTGTTACCGTTATTATGATAGGGAACACGACATGTTTAGATGTCTGTTTTCCACAAAGGTTTCCTTGAGTTGAAATATAATGCAGAGTAACTGCAGAGCTGATTCAGTGACCAGATACTTCCCTTTAATGCCTAAGAGAAAAAGAAGAAAGGCCATTAACAGCTCCCTTTCTTTTCAGAGATAACAGAACTATATAGGAACAGTTCCCTAAGTGTGTACTGTTTTCTTAATAAATGAATTAACCATAGAAACCCCCAAGGTCACAGAGAACAATGAACTAGAAAGACAATAAGACTTGTGTTCAAGCTCCATCCCAGCTTCAGAGGAGGGAGTGGTTTGCAACAGCATGAGGGTGCTCACGGCTGCTGAAGTTTCAAAAAGCAGTGAAAGAAATCTAAGGAATAAAAATGCACCTAAAGCTATTAAACAACATGGTACCACTTCTGGTTCAGAAGGTCCATTTAAAAAGCTCCTGGTTTCTTTCTTGTCACCATAATACAAACAAGAAATAAGACAAATGAGAGACAGAGTAGGCTTTCACACTGAGAACATATCAGTGGTCGTAGGACACCTTTCGCCTAACTTCAGTGACAGACGGGGTATCTGTCTCACATGAACTAGTTACGCTGAAGTCCCTCATTTAATGGGATGATGGCACCTCCAAGACACAATTCATCTGACCTGCTTCGGAAATCTAGTTTAGGACGAGCTGAATCCCACCACAAAAGTGCCTTTTTCCTCTCCACGGACATTAAGGGGATCACAAGCGACTAGCTCAGACAGAGGTGCCTGCACTGTCTCTGTCTACCTTTGGTCAGATGGGTCCTAGCTATGGACAATGAACTGTTAAGATCAACATCCAAACTAGGACCTTCTGAGTTTGGATGTGGTTCAACAGGTACTGGAAGTGGAACAAAAAATGTTTCCAGTACTGTCAGAGAGCTCACAAGAGAGGCTTTTTTCCGTAATACCTGTGACTTCATTGCAGTAACACAGTATGTTTTTATGATAACAGCTATACCATTTTCACCCTTTATGACAATTTTTGCTGGTGCTGAGTTGTTTTCCTAACATGGACACCACTGTAACACGCAGGCTCAGACATTTCCTATCACGCTGCTGCAACATGGTAAATGAGAGCTGAATTTGGGCTGTTACTACACTGACATTTGTTTGCTCTTTCTGTTTAAACTACCTGAGAACAGTGAACTTAACTGCACTGCCAGTGTGCCAGAGCTGTTCAGATCAGGCCCACAAAAGTCCTTTGGTGCCTGAAAAGCATTTTAATTCATTCACTTTCAACCAGATGTTTGCCTTTTCTCCTACTTTACTTCAGAACTTGGCAATTCATAAACGGAAGTCTGAAACTCCAAGGTTTATTTTCATCCTAATTAAAGAACCTTGTTGGGACACGTAGAGAAGTTACTAGATTTTCCTTGTAAGTCCAGACCTGCCACTTCCTTGAAAAGCAACTGTAGCAGAAGAAAATGAGTTTTACATGCAACAGACCCACAGAGCTTCCTTGTGTGAAGAGGAAGCAGCACTGTTTCTCTGTATTTTGAGGGGTATGTGCTTAATAATAAAGTTTTTTAGGGTATAAATACTATAAAGGATTTGTTTATTGTAGTGAGGTCTACCGACATATTCTTAAAGCAGGAATTATTCAATTCTGAAAAGTGGTAGAGAAACCGATGACTTGAGAGAGGGAAAAGTGGTGGAGAAAGCAATCACTTGAGAGATGATTTCTTTAAATTTTTGCAGATTTTTCTACTGCAACCAGTTGAACAACTTCCTCACAGTCCCAGACCCTTCAAAAGTATTCAGAAACAGCGTGAGGAACCTCATTTCCCCGCTCTGGGGAGGTTTCTCACACAGTTTTTGAAGGAAGAGCTACAGCTAGCGCCTCTGCCCTGCTCTGACTGTCCCTAGACTCCACGCTGCCGGCGGCGCTCGCTTTTACACGCCGGGGGCTGGCGGTACTGAAAAACGAAGCGCCAGCGCCGATGCGAGCAGCGTCTCCGGGGACGCAAACGCGCGCGTCGAGGTCGAAGGCCGCGGCGGCGGCGGCAGCAGGCCGCAGCTGGGCCCCGGCAGGCGGCCCCCGGGCTCGGGGCCCCCGCCGGGGAGCGGGGCCGAGCCTGCGCAGGCGCCGCCACGGGGCGGGTGCGCCTGGGGCCCGGCGGGGGCAGGGCCGCCGGCGCCGCGGGGCTGAGGGAGCCGCGGCGGCCGCGCTCGGCCCGGCCCGGCGCCGCGGGGGTTAACGAGGCGATGGCGCCCGCCCCGCCCCGCCGTCGCCAGGCCGCGCCGCCAAGGGAGGAAGTGTCGCAAGGGCTGACAGGAAACTTGGCGGCGGGTTTACGGCAGCGGCGGCGGCGCTTGGCGGCCGCTGGATGAGCGGAGAGTGGGAGCCGCGGCGCTGAGGAGAGGCGGGGGTGAGCGGCGGCGGCGGCGGCGGCGGCGGCGGGCGGGGGCCGCGGCGGCGGCAGGCGGCCACCCGGGGCGGGCCGGGCGGCAGCCGGAGGAGGGCCCCGGCGGTGGGGGAAGCGGGGCCGCAGGAAGAGGCGGCGGCGGGGCAGCGAGGCGGGGCCCGGGCCCTGTCTCTGCCTTTGTTCGCGCCCCCCCCCCCGCCCCGACCGCGGCCCGTGAGGCCGCCGCCGCCCTCCCCGTCTCGGCTGACGGCCGCCTCCTCGGCGGGTTTTGTGTCGGTCTCTCCCGTAGGATATGGCCGAGGTACCGCCGGGGCCTAGCAGCGTCCTCTCCCCGCAGGGGGACACGCTCTCCCCCTTCCCCGGAGGAGGAGGAGGAGGGGGGGCTGCTTCTTCCTCCTCCTCTTCCACCTCCTCCGCTGCCGCCGCCGCCTGCACCGGGGCCCAGGACGAGGAGGCCGAAGAGGAGGAGGAAGAGGAGGGACCCGCGGGCGGACGGGAGCAGCAGCAGCAGCGAGGAGGAGGCGACGGCGGCAAGGGGGGGCAGCAGCAGCACCGCCTCCACCACCACCACCACCACCCCCCGCACCACAACCACCAGCTCAACGGCGTCATCAGCCCCGAGCTGCGGCACCTGCGGGCCTCCCTCAAGGGCAAGATCCTCAGCTCGGAGGCCGGGGCAGCCCCCGAGGGGCTGGAGAACAAGCGAGCCAGCAAAACAATGGGCTCCGGACAGCAGCAGCAGCAGTCATCGCCCCCGGCCGCAGCACCGTGCTCGACCCCCCTTAGCAACCACCTCCCTCCCCAGGGAAGGACTGCACCCTCTCCTCCTCCTCCTCCTCCTTCTCCCCCAGCAGCAGCAGCAACAGGGGACAGGAGCCAGCCTGCTGCCACAACTACGACTGCTGCTAAGAGTGCAGCCCGCAATGGACTGGCAGGAGGGACTGGCTTGGAGGAGGAAGAGCAGGAGGAGGGGGATGAAGGAGGGGAGGAAGAGGAGGAGGAGTCCCTGCTGCTACTCTCCAGGTCCTTAGCAGCAGCCTGCAGTTTGAAAGGCTCGGGAACGGACTCTCAGCCCGAGGAGGACCTAACGATACGATACGTCCGATATGAGTCAGAGCTGCAGATGCCCGATATCATGAGACTGATCACCAAAGATCTGTCTGAACCCTACTCCATTTATACATATAGGTATTTTATCCACAACTGGCCACAACTTTGCTTTTTGGTAAGTGCCTGGGGTGGCAGGAATTGGGAGTGGTTTGGGGCTGGGGAGGAGAGGATTAAAAGGGTGACACTTGTGGAAATACTTATAATATTCTTTTTGTGGGTAGGGGGAAAGGACAAGCTTTTCTGGAAGTACCTATCAGTAATGAATTGCCCTCACCACCTGTACCTGTATAAAGCATATGCCTAAAGTTCCTACATTCATGAATAGATGTTTTGAGTGGTGGTGAAAGGGTTTTAACACAGGGTGGATATCCAGAAACTCAAAAGTTCTAATCTTGGTTTTGACATTGACTTTTGTGACCTTTGGCAGCTCATTTTTATTGTTCTGTCTCAGTTCCTAGGTTTGTGTATTAAAAAAAAAAAAAAGTATTTAGCCCATTAGTGTCTTATGAGTGCTTAGTAACACTTGCACAATGATTTTGAAACAAACTTCAACATGGCTAGCATATAAATGTTAAGTGATATGTGGAGAGACAGTGTTAAAGGTTTTGTAGACTTCTTGATTTGCTAGCTTACTTTAAAAAAGACAGTTACAACCGTATTGCTTCGTACAGTTGTGATAGTGTATGTGGCGTACAGAAATTTTCATGCTGCTTAAACTGTCTTGCAGTACTAATGACATATTTAGTTTCTTATTCTTCACACTGTGCTATTGAAAAGATTTAGAAAGACTGCATAAAAACTATATCAATGTTTAGTACTTCTTATGGAAGAACAACTCCTGGGCAGTTTTAGAACTTACATCTCAGTTGAAAAGCATACTGTTAGGATGCTAATCCATCCACGGGTGTATGAAACTGAGTGTAAGTTGGCCTGAGGGGTGTAAGTGCATAGAGAGACCTTAGTTGTGTTTAAATTTTCATATGAGAAAATCATGTCTCAAAACAGAACATTTATGGGAGTGTATGGTACTTCTTTGTTAAGATAAATGATGTATTTTTCTTTCTTGATGTTTTAATCAAGGCTGGACACCTTTCTGAAAGACATGCTTTGGCCAGAGCCAAGATACCCTTCAATTCAGGAGTATCTCTGTAAGATTTTAATAGGATATGAGTACAGGAGGTCAGGCTAATGGAATCCATCTGGCCTTAAACTTCCTGACTGTTCTTGTTTTAGGGTCTGGTATAATTTATAGCAGGATTTATATGATTTATAGGAGGATTTTCAGAACTGTGCTTCTTTAAAACCCTGAAGAGGGAATACAGTAAAATTATAGGAAGTTGAGCAAAACATAATTATAAAATTATGTGAAAACACCGTTCAGTGTAAACTCATGATTACCATTATGTTATTAATTATAAGCATGCTGATCAGAGCAGAATGATATTTTTCAAGCATTGAGCCTGTCCTAACTGTGTGTGATTAATCTCATACTGAAAAGAAATACTTGTGAGCTACAAATGTCCCTAGTTTCAGCATCAAGTGTATTGTTGGTAATGCCAAGGAAATGTTGGCTGCTACAAGATCACAGTGCATCTTTGTAGGCTTTAGATCTTTTTTTTTTTCCAGAGAGTAACTTGAGAATTTTGTTGTTATGAAAAGGGCAATGGCAAGTTGTTTGACAGAGCACTAAAATATTTGATTTCTAATATTTGTTTTTAAAACAAGTGCATTCAAAGAGCATGTTTTCACTCAAGGAAAAAATCTCTTAAGCTTATATTTAGTGACGGATTCTTTTTTTTTTTTTTAATAGCCTTGAATCAACAAAACTTTGCTTGAACTCTGCAAGGCTACTCAGATTTGCCATTTTTATGAAGTGTAGAACAATATAAAGCACATAAAAGTATAGAGAAGGATATGTGGCTACAAATGTTTACAGGAATTATCAAATTGTTTTATATATGTAATAATCTGAAACTCTTGCGATATGTTGAGTCAAAACTGATGGGTTTTGTGACTGGTTTTAGCATTTGTGAGGTTTGTTTTTTAGAAGTTTTCTTGAAGGCTTTCTCTTCTACGAAAATTAATTTGTTCCTGCAGTTAATGGATTCCTGGACTGCCTCTCTCTAAGTATCTTAAAATATTTTACCTTCAGTCAGGGACTGTATATTCCAATTAGCAAGAACAGTGTCAGGACAGTGAGAAGAAACATAGTGCCTGATCTCACAAATCATTTGCCTTTAATGCCTCATGGCCTCACAGTCTTCTGGTTTGAGGTTTTGTTTTGGTTGTGATTGGTTTTAGGGAGGGGGTCAGACTGTAATTTGATTGTATTTGAAAAAATATCTGTAGGGGTTCCATCAATTCTGAGAAACGGTAGTGGTGAACTTCAGTGAAGTCTTTCAATGCATTCTCCACTGTCTTCATAACACTGTCGTGGGCACGTGCTCATTTCACCTTCTCATCAGTGTAAGGGGAAAGTACTAACTCCATCTAAATTTGAAGACAGGATGTAAGTTTTCCTTAAATGATCAGTAATTGTCCCATGCTGATGTATTCAGTAAACCATCTTAAACACCATAATTTTCCTGTGTAGCATTTTGGATACCTGACAGTGCCGAACTTTTTCCTGGGGGCATTATTAACACTATTCCTGTTGATGATGATCTAGCAGATTTGAAATTTAAGGAGTTTTGGTTTGGCCTTCCCAAAGTGTAGGGTCATGCTAATGGCTAGTGCAACCAAAAGAAGTCTTGTTCTTCCTTTCCTGTCAGCTGCCTCTTCTTCCCTTGTGTAAGCCTTCGTGTTTATCTGATTTGGGAAGCTAAGCTAGCTGCACCCACTACCCCCAAAAAAGTAAAGTAACGGTCAGGAACACACACACTTGTACTTATATATACACCTGTATATATATACAGACACGCACATGTGTGTGTATGTTTTAGGGTCAGCTTTCTGTTGGTTTAGCTCTCCAAGCATATTCATAGTGGGATCACACAAATGCCAGTGTTAGTGCAACCGAAGAGGTGAGAATGCACAGCTAGAGAGAAGGCATAGGACCGACTCTAGTCACTAGCCTGGTTTTGCTCTATCAGACTACTTCCTGTGTGCCTGAAAAACAAATTCATATTCCACTTTAAAAGGAACTGCAGGTATTAGGATTCTTCAAAAAACATTCATTCTAACATCAGATTCATCTGTAAAACTGTCTTCCTGACTTTCAAGGTAACAAGTTGAAAATATTTGATGATCAGTTCTGATATTGCAGCATTACTAACTGGGCTGTTGCAAGGTAATAAGCTGCTGCTTCATAAACTCCAACTGTCTGCTTAAACTTGGATTTCATCTGTCTTTGGAAGAGCAGGTTCCCACCATGTGCTAGCCATGTGCTAGGTGCTCTGTAAGCTCTTGCTTTTTATTTGTTCCCAGGAACTCTGACAGCCCAATTTCTCTTCAAATGAAGTATTATGACTGCTTGTCACTCAAAAAATGACAGAGCAAAGCTTTCTGTTTCATGTGAAACGTGTTTAAACAGCGCAACAGCTTTGTTCACATATTGATTGTAAACACATATTCAAAGTTGTAGATTCCTTTCAAAGTCTTTTTGTACCTTCTAGTCCTAGCACGGTTAAAGTTATAAAACTCCTTCCACTTAGAACTAGTATAGTAAATATTTGGAAAATTGTTTTCAAAATACATTAGTCTGGAAGAGGTGAGCTTGGAAAACCTTGCTCTGTTCTGAAGTTTGGGTAGGACAGGATGTAATAAAAGTAAAAAGAGTTCTAGTCGAGTGTTATAACCTCTCTTGTAACTTGCCACACTGCACTGCTGAGCTCCCTTTTAAGAAAAATCTGCAAAATCTGTGCTTTTATTGGGTTCTTAACTTTGCCACTAGTAATAGTAGTGATTATAATTTAAACTTTGACAAGTTTAAAAATAACCTATTAATTCCATGTAAGTGGTCTTAGATGTGTTGTAAATCCTAAATCACTGCAGTTAAGATCTTGTTTTCTACTAATACTTATTTTTTTTCTTTTTTCTTAATTGGATTTTATTCAAGACTCTCAGCGTCCTTCATGTAGAAATTAAGCCTTGTAAGACATCTCTGTTTTTCAGTTGCGAAGAACTTGGTGCATAAAAGAAGAACCAGAGCAGTGAGGAAACTGCCAGAAAGTTATAAGAGCCTCATGGCAGAGCTAGGAATAAATTCTGTAACATCCATTCCCAGTTTGCAAACTGCTGCAACTCCTCTGTGTATTCCAGTTTCCTCTTAAGAATGATCGCAGTTTCAGAGAGAGGCTTGCTCTGCTACTTCTCACTGTCAGAGGCTTTGTGAAAACTACTCATTCTAGCACCTGAGTATTTAACAACTGCTAATGTAGTTATTCTGACCCTGCCCTTGCCCAGGAAGAAATTAGTAGTGTCCAGTTTCGTGGACTGGAAATGGAAGTAGTGACTTAGTGATTTGCCTGCTGTTGTACAGATCTGACTTTACTGCCAGACTTTAGGCTAATGGTTGTAGCCTAAATGTATCCTCTGATGTCATTCAGTAACATGATCAATAAATGTAAACCAAAGGATTCCTACAGGTCTCTTTCTGTGATACTTTAGAACAGATTTTGGTGCACGTGTGAGTGGAGCTGTATTGTAGGAGTACAGGTCCTACTGCATTTGATTCACAAAATATTTCTCCTGTAGGGGCTAGCTGGGTTGTTTTAATTTTCTTTAAATGAGAACAAATATGACAGGAGTGTGAAATGCATAGCTAGCCTGTGGCCACCAATTTTAATGCCATCTTTGCTAACGAAATGAATGCTAATTGTTTTATTTTTTTTTGAAAGGTAATGTTCTTGCTGATGCATAGAAGTTTTTGTGCTGACTCTTTAGTAATGCATGGTTGCAGTATGAAGATGCCTAGTCTGTTTTAAACATTTAAACATATGCATAAGAACCAAGTAATGCAAATACTGAATTTGAATTCAAGTATGTTAATTCTGCTAAGGACTTAGACTTGAAGTAAACCTTAAATACTCCACCGTGCTTATAATACGTAATACTCAGTAACTTGGGCCAAATTCTGTCTGTAGAAATTTCTGTGTTTAGAAGTACTCTCATGTACTTGAAAAGAGAATTTGGCCCATAATCGTCTCTTCATAAATGATGTTATATGGGAACTACTTTTTCTCTCCCCTCCCCCCATTTCCTACTACAGTGCCTTTTTATTTAGGCTGTTTAACCTTCCTCAAGGAATTATCCAGTTTTACATTACATTTTAGGTTCATTTTCAGCTTTAGATGAAGTTGGAGAGAAGGGGAGAGGAAAGGGAAAAGAAGAACTCAGATTAAGGGACAGATGCTGCACTCCCTATGTAAGTGGAACATCCATAGGTTAACAGGCAGACCTACCTGCCTAAAGACGGAGAAATAGATTCCTAAGTGTTCCGGGAACTGGTAACAAAGTGATACTTTGTGCAACTATCTGGCAACAGCCACAAAATCAGTGAGTATTTACTTTGATCACTGAAACAAAAATTCTGTGCTGCTCGTTTAGTGTTTTAAATACATGATTCATGAAAATAGCTCTTTTAAAACTGTGTTAACCAAGAAAAAACACAGATCTATAATGACTGGAATGTCCCCACTCTCGAAGTGTGTAAAAATATATCTAAGAATTCTCTGCATGACTGTTATGATCAACAATTTGCACGTGTTCACTTCAGGGCAAAGCATAACTATAACATGTTAGTTTGGTGTGCTCCTTTTTTAAGCGAGGTGTAAGATTACATCTAGGTACTCTGCATAATTATAGCAGTGTTATGAACAGTCTGTCTGATGATACTCTTTATTTAACTCCCTGTTTTTCTCAGGTCTGAGCTGAGATACAAAATTTGCCTTGAGCTGACACTTTACATACACAGTTTTAGTATAACTACAGCTTTTTTTTTTTCCTTTGAAATAAACTGTGTGTTTTAGGACAAACAAACTGCTTAGAGGCTGTGTATTTCAGTCCACTTAGATCATGCTTTGTTTTTTGTTTTTTTGGAAACCACTTGTTTAGATTGTTCAGAGTTCTTGAATACTGTTAGAAAAGTTTGTCTTCCTGACAAATAAAGACTTAGCTATAATTATACTTGCATGGTGAGCTTAGACTCTATTAGAAATTATTTTGGGCTCACACTATATCTCAGTGCTTTGAAACTGCAGCTCATTCATTTTGGGCTGCTTCATTTCACCTTTGGTTGGGGCTCCTGGCTGAGAACTAACTCGGCTAATAACCACCGTTCAGAAGGAGGTGCTATTCGATCGGGGGCAATTGTCTTGGGGCAAAAAAACCTCTGGGTCTGTGCCTGCAACATAATCTGTTTAAATGAGTCTTCTGCCCACAGAGTAAGGGTGGACCTTCTTATCCTACAAGCTGCATGCAGAAATCTATAAATTGTTGCAGGTACCGTAGGCTTTGGAGAAGCAAGCACTGGGAATGGTGCACAGGTGGGCCTCGGTGAGGCTGCTAACAGTGGCTTTGGCAAGTCCTTTTTGGTTGGACATATCTTACTGCTGTGAATTTGGATTATCCAGAAGAGCTTGTGCCAGCACATGCTTGTGCCAGTCATGTGCTCCGGTTCCAGTTTAGCAGCTACACGTGAGCTGAAGGCTGGTTCCCCCTGCACATACAGGTCTCGTTCAGAGTTCTGCGGATCCATTTATATACCATGCATACAACTGTGAGCTGCTTCTTTATCTCTGTCTTTCCCTGAATGAACAGTGGTTCATACTCTCCTTGGACACTAGCCTCTTTTTGCAGCATTATTCACTTTACTGCTGCAGGTTATAATGTCATTAATCTCTCTTGCTGCCTAATCCTTGAGTTAACATATGATTTGGTTATTCCTCTGCTCTTTCTCCAGTTTATTTCATGGTAAAATTTTGGGCAAACACAGTTAGCCGTTATGCAAGTGGTTTGATAAGTGTTTGGGGAGGGTTTTTGTTTTGTTCTGTTTGTTTTAATGTTTCAGAATAATTTAGTCTCCTTGACCGTATTTCTTGTGACAATATCATTGGGATTAACTATCAAATGGATGGCTCTTAACTGAAATCTCTGAACAGTCCAAATGTGTGAAACTATGTGCTTTTTTGTTTGTGCTTTTGGGTATTATCTGGCTAAAAGTGACAGTTTCCAAAGACTAAGTGTAAAGGCATTTTACTCTGACCCATTATGGGCTTGACATTAACACCAGGCCAAATTAAGCATGTTGTCTGCTACAGCCCTTGCACATGAAAATTGAGATCATTATAAAACAGAAATGGACTTTTTGGCAGCCCACATGAAAGAATATGGTTTATGCCTTAACCTGTTTCCTCCTTCCCCCACCCCCAACCACATGTTCTTGCCTTTAAACTTCATGGAATAGTACTGTGATTCTGTAAAGGACAATTTACTGTTTTTCAACAGATTGTAACTTTATTTGAAAATAATACAGGAATAAGAACTTTAATCTTATTTGTATTTTGGAGATGCATTTAAAACTTATGTAGTCTTTTTTTTATAGCTTTGCACAGGCAGGTTTGTGTGGATGTCTCATTTAAAATGCACTGGTGTATTTTTTTTGGGGTAGCATTGTAAATCAAAAACTGAGAATGCATGCATATATGTTTGTCTTTAAGGCCATGGTAGGTGAGGAGTGTGTAGGTGCCATCGTCTGCAAGCTGGATATGCACAAAAAGATGTTCCGCAGAGGTTATATAGCCATGTTAGCAGTGGATTCCAAATACAGAAGAAAAGGAATTGGTAAGAATAGATTTTTTTTTTTTTTAACTTAGAAATCCTATAGTTTGTCGGGGTAACTGTCATAAAGATTTAAGCAAAAATGGACTGCTAAATATGATGGTTTGTCTGTTGTCACTCCCTGTCATCCCTGCCTTAATCTCTGATGCGTGTTCCCCAGCGTGGTGGGTTTCTTTGGTTTGATTTTTAATTAAAATAACCTGGGATGTCCATGCCCTGTCAGATTTACATCTGGGATATGATAAGGATGAAAAGAAAGGCAATCAGCAGCCCCTTACCTCTGCAAATTATCAATGCCGAATAAGTATAGGAATTATTTTGCATCTTTATATGTGCCCTCATCATTTTAATTCCATGAGGTGTTCAGGCCATTTATTTTCAGTGAATTTATCCTCTGGCTTCTCCCTGTCAGTTATGCATATATTGCCCGTAAGGAAGATATACATAGCTCATTGCTGTATTAAAACTTGCAAAAAACAGTTGTGTATTAATTCTTGAATGACCAAAACTGAGATCTGTTTTACTCAGAAGTTACATGGTGAAGGAAGCTGTTCTTGGCAGGTGGTTTGCTCTCCCTTGTTAATCAGTTTTGCCTGATGAAGAGTGTGGGGTTTTTTGGGGTTTTTTTTGTTGTTTTTTTTTCCCTTCCAACCGCAGTTATCTTTGGCTTGATTAAAGATCTGTTTTTACAGAACTTTATTCTTTTGAGTTGGTTATTGTGAAGTTTCCTTCATTTTCTAATGTATATATTTTAACTTAAAATGTAAATGTCAGCTTTAAAGGCCAGAAATGTGCTTCACCACTCATTCACGCTGAAGAGCTCTTACTCAGTGATTAAAGACAGAAAATGACTTGCAATGGAAAAATAAGGGGATATGTTACAGAATGCTACCAATGTGTCTGTTCTCCTCTTCAAAATAAACAAATAAATAAATAAACTAGTAGCACTAAGTATTATCATGACTCGTCAAGCATGTGGGAATATTTTTTCTTCAATACAATTCAGAAGCCATTTGAGATTTTGCTAGTGGAGCAGAGGGAAGATGATGCAGAGAAATAGCGCTCTCCTTTCCCTTTAGCTGAGTCATGAAGGAGCCTGCCATAATTTAATTGCAGGTGCTTGGATTCATAAGTAAATAAGAACAAATGCTGTTCTTGTGAAGATCTCTGCAAGGTTTCTCCCTCTCTTTAGTCAATTCATCATTTTAGAATTATATAAATAGAATTTATATTTAAAGTTTTGCTTACTTTAACATTATATAAATGTTGACTTTTTCCCCTGCTTTCACTACCTTGCTCTTTAAAGTATGGTGTTAATCTGAAGATTTGTTTTATATACAGTACGGTTTTGTCATATGTTCAAATAAAATCTTAATTGATTAAAATTTTGAGAATTCTTTAAAACAATCTCTAGATTCCTTGGGGTTTTTTTTCCTTTTCCTTAGCCTTCTTATGGAAGTGAGATTTATGCAATTTCACTGAACAGCAGTTTTTTCCACTAATAACTTTGAAATCAACTTTCAATTTCACCCCAATTCTACAGACAGGTAGGGATATTACGTTCATAGATCTGTTGTGAAATGGATGAAAAATAATGATAAAAAAATAAATTAATGCTCGACTGAGGGGAAGGGATGGGCTTCAACCATAGTATTAGATACCAGCAAAACCAAATGGGAGGGAGCCACAAGAAAAGTGGTTTCATAAGTTCTGTTACTAATAGAAGTATTTGTTTTAGTAAGAGGAAATTCCCTTGGAAGATGAATGTCCTTCAAGTACATGCCAACAGATTTTGACTTTAAATGCAACAAAAGGGAATGAATCACATCTTGGAAGGCTATATATAATGCCATGTTAAACATAGAAGCCTGTTTTTAATATCCTTGCATTAGAAGAATCTTGCATTCAGGCTTGAGTCTCTGGGTAACTTTGCTGGTGATTTTAATGTTCAAACTTGAGACTGTAACTTGACTGCAAATTCTTTTTGTTTTTTTTTCTTTCTCTCCTCCCCCAGGTGTTGTCATATAGGTAGCCCATATATTAGTTTTGTATAAATAAGCATCTTCTGCATTGCAACTATGTTGACACATATTCAAATCTAAATTTCAGGTACAAACTTGGTTAAGAAAGCTATTTATGCTATGGTTGAAGGAGATTGTGATGAGGTAAGATTTTTATAATCAAAAACTTCTTCGGGATATAATGTGAATGGTTTGTGTTCTCCTATACATAGATTCGTTTTACAGGTTTTTCTTTGAGTCCTACAGGGTTTTCTGGTGGGAATCACATTGGTAAGCAGCTCTTTCATCTATTATAAAGAAAAGATAACCTCAAAAAAAAAAAATGGCACAAACAGAAGGATTTTTTTAAATTTGTTGTAAGTGTTCAAGTTCAGTGCTTCAGGTTTTGTTTTGCTTTGCGAAGCTGCAGCAGCCTTCAGTAGTAGGCACGTTTTCCTCCAAAGACTCCACTTTAAATATGCTATTGAACCAATGTAACTTGCATGTTGTATGTAATACTTCCATACTTTCAGAATACGAGATGATACTGGAATAGTGCTGTAATACTGCAGATTATGATATTATCACAGCAGGTCATCAGATTACATCATCAGAGCAAGTCATCAGACACTGCATAAGCATGTTAGATAGCGCTAACAGAACTGTGTAATGATTTAGAATGTCAATGAAAACTTTTAAGAAAAATGACCGAATCACTGGCAAACTTTCTCTGGCTTATATATTATTAGTCTTTCCTTTTACTACATTACATTCCCTACTTTTTTTTTTTTTTTTTTTTGGGGGGGGGGCCGCAGGGGGCAAATACATATGAAGCAACCAACTGTCTTAATGTGCCACATTTAACTTGTGAGAAACTCTCCCTACATCCATTCTCCTTAATCCAGTTATCTATTCCTTTAACTCTTTCATCTGCTTGGTACAATGGAATTGTTAACTTCTTCCTGATAAATGAATAGTGTCATTTCAATGTGTTATACTTAGTTATCCTTTGATCTCTTTGTTTTCCTGTTTCAATTGCTCCCTCAATTATCATACTATGGTGTGGTGAAGTTTTTTGTGCAAAACTACAATTTTTGTCACAAGACTTCTGGCATATACTCTACTTTGTTTATTTTTCCACTGGTTGAGTTATCCCTTTTGCAGAATCCCTGCAAACTTCAGGAAGTAGTTTGAGATATTCATTCTTCTCGTTAGATCCCTTCATACCTCCATTTACTGGTGTCTTTTTTTCTATAACTTATGTTGTACTCGGGCAATGTAGTGCAATTTGATATTTCTGTACTTGTTCTCTAAGTTCTTTGTTTTGTCTTGTGCTGTCTTTATGCTTGTACCATCATAAATAATACACTTTACCCTAATCCGTTTTACTACTTGCTACCTTGAACTAATGGAGAAAAGGGTTTCTTCCTCATTGCTTTCTGTTATGTTCTTGAATTCATTTGCCATTGTTAAGCATCCAAGATTATTAAACTGAGGAATGGTATCACTGTTGTGATAGTGCAAAGTATTATTATCGTAACATTACAATGAGAGAACTGAGATGCAGAGAAGTGAATTGCCCACTGTCATCAGGGAAGTCAGTAGCAGAACTGGGTTTTTCTGCCCCAGCCACCAGAGTTGTAATACCTCGTTGTTATAAGTGTATATGTGTACTGCTTCTCATATAACTTCATTTCTAAATTGAACCATCTAACTGGTAAACACATAATGATCTCCCCTGGTTTTTTTTCCACTGCTTTAACATTAGCCCAAGAGCTGCTCTTATCGTTTTATGTCTTTGTAAAAATGAAATAAATGCGATAGGGACGGCAGGCTACTGTTCACTAAGACCTCGTTAAGTCTTAGTCATAGGTTTTCGTTTGTGGTGCTGTATAAATGCCTTATACTACATTTGTAGGGCGTTTTGCAAAGACTAGTGCTATCCCTATTTAATCAAATGCACCACAATCCAAGCTGCTTGAAGTGTGCGCTGGATGGGTGCAGGCATGTTCCAGTTTGGAAACTGCGTAACTGTGCTTGTGGGATGATGATTCTGAGCTAAGTATGCCCTGCTTCTTGGGGGCTTTTGCCTGAGCTTAGTTTGTGCTGGCACTGTTAAAATTTTGCAATGGGGCCTCATATGTCCAGAGAGCTTGGAGCCCAAGCAGAGTATATTTCTGATGTTCTACACTGGTCATCAGAGGCATGCCCACACCTATTTGATAAACAGAAAAAAGAACAACATAAATATAGATTATCTGCAGCCAAACAGCTAATGTCTTCAGGTTTTCTTTTATTCTTTGGCACAAAGTTTAGGCTTCTTCCAGTTGTATGTGGTACAACAATAGCAATGTTGGCTGCTTGAACCTCCTAGTGGACTGCAGAAAAATTTTCGGTCATGATCAGTGTTTGAAAAATCCACCTAGCCACCCATTACTTAAGGCTCTCCCTGACAGAGCTGACAAACTTCCCCTCACCAGTTTTTACAAAAGTTGTTGGGGGAGCAGTTTCTGGTGGTGTGATTGATGCCCAGCTGACCAAATACAAAGCAGTGCATCGCAGTAGCTTGTCTCTGTGAGCTTTGTAGATAGTTAAATTATCTCTGATGCTCTTAAGTTATTTTTGTTCTACATCCTCTAATAAAATCAGTAGCAGGCTGAAACAAGATGCTGGTACTTGAAATAAAATGGGCTGTGATTGAAAAATATTCTATTTTCTGAAACTTGCTCAGAATATGATTTAAAAACATGAATAGGTACCTGTGGGTGTAGTTAAAACACTTTTGAAGGCTGCTTGGAAACTCTTTCCTTCAATCTTATCATGGGAAGATGCAATAAATGTATTCAATTCTGAATAATTTGTGACACATAATCTGATAAGTGTTTATTTCAGTGTAACATTTTTCAAAGTACCATAGACTAGACTTTTGGGGAATGAAAACTGAGTTCTGAAAAGTAAAGGTTTTGTGCAACACCATAGATGAAAATCTTGAAAATCATTAGTGATGTGCTGGCATTTCAAAGTTTGATGCAACATTTAGTGATTAAAGAAGGTCTTGTCAGGGTGGGGGGGATGTGGAGGGGTGGTTTTGTTTTGTTCTTTTTCTTCCCCTAAGCTCATTTGATGGGAACACACTAAGCCAGGCCTATGGAGCAAGTGATTTACAGTGTGAATTGCTGCAGTCAGCCACCTGCTTGTGAGGTGGCTTATGTTATGTGCCATGCTTCAAAGCTGAGAGGCAAAATTCTGCCAGCCAGGGGTTGCTTCCTGGCTTGAGGAATTTGGGAGGGGGAGTGTAAGGGAAGAGGTGAATTAGCTGGAATGGAATCAGTGTGGAGGGGAGGCGACGGGCCTGGAGGTGGTCGTGGGCTATATTAGAAGAGAGAGGAGGGGGCAATCTGACATTTGGGGTGGGTGGTTGAACTGGAAATAATCTTCAAGCCTAAAGAAAGTACTCAACGGCATGCTTTAAGCTGGAGTTTCTGGATATGATGTTACAAAACTTGAGGGATCTTCGATTTTGACCTTGGTGAGTTTTCTCAGGCTTTGGATGTTAATGAAGTCTAACATTTGGGATAGTGAACCGATGGCTTTCAGGGTTATATTGGGCTATGCTTTCATTAGGTCACAGTGATTTAGAATAGTTTTCCTGACTGCACAGTAAATGTGAACTATCTACTGCAGTGTCCTGATGTAGTATTTAAACAAACAGGTGAGGGTGAATACTTTTCTCTCATTTCCAAAGTTTTGAAGAGATTTTTTTCAAGTGTGGAAGCAAAGTAAGTGCGAAATTCAGTAAGTTGGATACCTGACTCTCTTGTACTTTGCTTGGTCTTTTTAGAGAAGCAATTTTGAAAAATTGTACTTGTTAAGACATCCCTTAATCAAACTCAGAAAAGCAGGATTGTTTGTTGTTCATGTAGGATCAATGAAATCACGTAGGATTGTTCATGTAGGTTCCCATCTGTAACGTGACTGTGCAAGTAGTCTGCTATGCCATTCTTCAGCACCACCCATCACATCACTGCAATGCCATGTAACTGCTAACTGATCAGAAGAAGACTTTAAGTGCAAATGATAAGAGTGTTTAAAGCAAAATGCAGAATGTGAAAAGGAATCGCAGCTGCTTATGGGAATTTCTACTGAAACTTTAAAGTGTTCATGAGGGATTATAGCTATGACATGTTAAAAATGAAGTTGGTCTTTTTTTTTGACAAGGCTAGTAGGTGTGTCATTTTAATTCAGTACCACATTTTTTAAATTACATGCATTAATTTTATACAATCCTATTTAAAATTATCAAACAATTGACATCTTAATTTTTTCTTAATCTACAGATAATATATTAAGCACTATTTCAGGTGCTATCTTTAAAACTTCAAACTGTTAAACTAATTAAAGATACTGGACAAGCACCTGTAACTTGATTCTGTTGATCTGCCAAACGTATTTGTAAGAATAACAACCTGTTCTGTGAGTGCTGAAAGAACGTTTTCTTTATTTGTTTATTTAATTTGGCTCTATTCCATGACTTGGTTTTTAAACTTGAGTTTGTTCAAAGTTTGAAGAAGCAAGAAAGCTTGTCCTCTTATTTTTTTTTTTCCCCTTTCCAATTTATGAATAAATCCTAGGTACGTATGAGAACATAACAGGAAACATTGCATTTTGCTCTTACTATAGAAAAAGATTCCTTGCTTCTAAAAAATCAATTAAAATTAAAGATACTCGAGATAAATGTTAGGCTTATGAAATTGTGGATGTAAGAGGAAATACAGCTTTCGGAAGGTTACAACTTTTGCAGACAGTGCTGTTAAATCCAATCAGATCTTTGCTGGTCTGCAGGGGAGGATGTAATTTTGTTATTAGAGGATTTAACAGGCATATTTATACAACAAAATTTACCATAAGAGACCATAGGCCAGAAATAAATGATTGCAGGTTTGGGGCTTGACTGAAAACCTCACACAGGAAGAGGAGAATCCTTCACAGCATCAAGCTATTGAAGCCTAGATAAAACAAGACTGGGTTCCCTTATTAAATATAGAAATATGTTTCAATTACAAGTCTCTCTATTCAAGCAGGTTGAATTGCCGTCCTCACTGTTTAACTCTAGTTAACTAGCCTATTTTTCACAAATACAGTTGATTGATAATAGAAGATCAAAATTGACAGACTTACTTTTTCGTAGACTGTGTAGTTATTGACAGTCCTGAGATACCTTGATGTTAGATCACAGTTTAAGCAGAGTTCTGATTTTGTGTCCACCAGGAATTGGCCATATCCTAATCACTTAATCTTTTTCTGTGTGCTTCCATTTTCCTATTCATAAAAAAACAGCTGGAATAGTAGGGTCTGAGGTTTTTCTTCTTCTGGTGATGAGTATCATTAAAAAAAAAAAAAAAGCATAGCTAAGACTACTTTTGCTTTTCTCAGCCACCAAAAAAAACAGCTTCTGTCATTCCTAGAATTAATTCCTATAGGATCATTCAGTTCCTTCTAGTATGGCACTGTTTTTAACCCTTTATGAGATCAGATGCGCAGTATGTTTAGGTCAGGGAATTATTTATCATTGTGCTAAGTCTTTCTCTCTGAGAAATACCAGAGCGCATCTATTTCATTAGCTTTCAAGATGAGCATTTACTCAAGTACTGGGATTCCAACAAACCTGAATTTCAACATTTAACCACTCCCTTAAATTCAGTGATCTGCAGTGTTGGACACCTCTTAGCATTGCAAGGTGTGCTTGCAGTTGGATGCAGACGTGTTATATCACTCTACCAGGTTACTAAACATTTATGAGAGTGAATGCTGTTTGTAGCCAGAGTTCAAGTAAGTCTCCTGCACTGTAGTTCGTCCATGTGTCAGATTTCCTGATTGGCATAATGCTTTGTTTTAATTCAAATTAAAAAGTTGTACAGCTTGCATAATTATATAGAAGATAACAAACAGTTCAGGAAAACTATTGCACTTCCATAATTGGTTATAAATTGATATTTACTCCTTTCAGTTGATTTTAAAATGTTAAGAGTAATTGATCAAGTCACAGGACCTGATAATAGTATTCCAGTAAGGTGCCAGCATATGTTTAAGAAAAGAAATTCAATCTCTTATTCTTCCCATAAGACTAAGAATTGAATTAGGTTGTCTCAAGAGTAGGTACAGCAGACTGACCTGCTGTAATTTAAGAACTCTGGCTATTAATATTTTAATGTGTGACTTCTAGTGCCTTTTAGAAAAATAAATTACTTCAAGTTTTATTTTTCCCTAGTGTGTGTTGTCTGTTGAGTTGTTAGCCCTTTTTACATTTGTATGTTGAGAAGCTCAGGCGGAGTTCTCCACTGGAATGTGGTCAGAGTGGCTTGAAACTTGAGTAATGGTTCAAATATATACATTGAATGGATAGTTAAATCTTACTGAAGGTAACCAGTCTAACTGCTGGCTGCTTCCCTCTCTTATGCTGGCTTAGCCACTCCTCAGACTGCAGAAAATAAACCCGATGGAAAGAAAAATCGGTAGCTTTCTACCCAGGTTGCTTTTTGAAGTGGCTCAGCAACAAGCCTAGTGAGCTGGCAAAACAGGCGAGGGGGAATGGAAATACATGCCTGGAGGCTGTGGGGGCCACAGACCCCGTAAGGTAGATTGGCTAATAGAAGCTAATATTTTTATTCCTGATTTTTTTCCAGTTTTGCTGCTTTTTGTTGGAAGAGAAAGGAGTCCTGGGTTTTGAGGGTGAGGTAGATGGGTTTTTTGGGGGTTTGGGGGTGTTTTTTTGATTTAGGGATTTTGATGTAGATGGTTCTAACTATACACAGTGCATATCAAATAATAGTTTAGAAATAGCCATTGATGGCTGTAGAAATTACATAGGTTGTGGTTTTGTTATATGGTCTTTCTACGCTGTTCATCAGCTCTTGTTTAATATGTAAATGTCCATGGTCATGGAATTATATGTAGTCTTGTCAGCTTATTAGTTCATCCTGTGTTCTTGAGTAACCATGATCTGTCTTTAATAGCAAAATCCTTAAATATGAGTTGGACAGTACTAGACAAAACAGTTTCTATCCCTTGGAATGGGTAGATGGCTCACCACATATGCTGGACTTCAGTGCATTTGGAGAAAAGAGAAAAAGCTGCTCAGAGGTGTATTTCGGCAGTTTTATATTCCTTGTTAATGCCAGTGTAATTTTCTTGCCTATACTTCAGACTTCTGGGGCACTTTTGACCCCTTGCTTAACTTGGATGACACTTGGGTTTAGTCTGAGCTGTTCATGACGGGTCTTCCTGCCGTTGGGGTCTTATCAACACAGGGAGAAAATGGGAAAAAGCTGCTAGCTGCTCTTTCTTCCTAGCTTGTGCAAGACTAGCTGAGAGCGATAAATGCCAACACTTTTTAATCTTCTTAAACCAGCGCATTACTTTAATTATATGCCCTTTTCTTCCTCACCATAATAAACTATTTCTTGGGCAGGTGTGTTTTGCAGCTCCTTTGCTGTTCCTAATCTCTCACAGATGAGGCATATCCCTTGTCTGTGAAAGCCTGGTGTGTGCCACCCAAGGAGCCCAGTGCGGGACTTTGAGTCTGGGATCTACATAACATGCGCTCTGATCTGAGTTTGGGTTACTTCTGTGGAGCACAAATGCTACGAACATTTCTTGCGACAGCTAGTCACAGAATGCCGAAGTTTGTGTCTAGGTCTAAATCTGTCAAATTATGAAGGAAAAAGTTAGTCAGTGACGAAGCAAAACCAATTTTCTGCTAATTTCTTGTGGCGCAAGGAAGTTCAGTTGCGCACTCAAAATTGGTGATGTGCTTTATGACTTGGATGCTGAGTTGTTTGGTTGCTCTTTTTTTTTAATTTTAGCTATTAGGTAATTAGTTGAAAAAGCATTTACAGCAAATAGCTAAAATCTCGATACGGGTGAAACTTGCTTACAAGTACTATTGTTGAATAACTGCTAAATTGTATTTTTAAATGTGGATGTCAAGGGGGGTGTCTTGAACAAGCCAGGACATGGAAAAATTAATTCCATTCATGGCGAGTAAGTGTACCTTTAAATAAAAACTTTACAGTTTGTTCAGTAGTCATGTAATCTAAAAAATACACAACTGCTAATATGATATGTTCTGTCTTTTTTTTTTCTTTCTTAAAGGTTGTTTTGGAAACAGAAATCACAAATAAGTCTGCTTTGAAACTTTATGAAAACCTTGGTTTTGTGCGAGACAAGAGGCTGTTCAGATACTATTTAAATGGAGTTGATGCACTGCGTCTTAAACTATGGCTGCGTTAAAAGAAACCATCACATCAAGCAACTGACTTCCCAACAGCGCAGAGTTGTCCTTTGCATGCAATGCAATTTGTACAAAATTGCTTTGCAGGTGGACTTAGTAATTTCCATGCAGCTCTTATCTGTCAGTGTCTCATTGAGTGTCGCACATATTTGTTGCACTTTGGCATGGCGCATTTGTTCAGAATTAAAACAGATTGTTTCAAACTTCGAGTTCTTTTGGTACCAGCAAGATGTGCCAGTTGATAGCCAAGATATGTTCATTCATTTGCAAGTCTACTGACTGTATTACATACACAGTGAACATTTTATCAAAGAACCTGTACTTGGAACACAACTTTTGGTTCCAGAAAAAAGCCAATGTAGATTGTAAAATTCTATAAGTATACTAACATTTCATACAAAAATTGCCATAGTTTTCTGGAAAAAAGGCTTCAATTTTAGGTTTTATTTTTCAATATTGAATTTTCCATTCTTAAATATTGGTACCTCAGTGATTAGTGAATGAAAAAAAATGTATTGTAGGGTGGGGTGTGTGTTACAATGAGTAACAGTAACAATTAAATTGCGTCTGCCAGTGCCTGTATAGATAAGTATATTTGTCTTCACCTCTAAGTTTGGAGTGCATGCTTTTATTCTTTTACTTTCTTCGATTGTCTTTGCAAGAAAATTTCTGCTTTTATTTAAATTCCGGATTTGATAATAAATTATTTCAGATTTTTATAATTTGGATACTTCTCCCAGACAAGGGTTTGGAAGGCCCTTCTTTTCTTACAGCAAGAAGTGTAAGCTATTTTGAAAACCTTGAGTAGCTGCTAAAAGAGAACCTGATGTCACCAGTAAATCGCTGCTGGTTTTGGATGCACTTTTTTTCAAAAGAGTGAGGGATTTTTAAAAGAAGATGTAGAAAATTAATGTAAATTGGTATGATTTTATTTAATCAAAATTATTGCTAGAAGCTCTGAAAAACAGCTATTTTAAAATAGTTGGAACAATTCTTTTTCAGATTGCTTTGCTTCAGTGTTCTAAAATGCTTCAATCCTTGGGTTTTGGTCTTGGAAATAAATTTCAAGGTGTATTGTATCCATTTTTTAGCTGCTCTCATTTTCTCTAAACTTACATGAGCTAAATTATTGGGGGATTTTTTTCCCTCCGAAATCAAAGCAGCAGGGAAGGGACTTCTCTCTCATTCTGTCTCTCTCCCTTTCTCTGTCTCTTGCTCTCTCTCTTTTTTTTTTTTTAATTGGGTTTACATAGGTTTTTACCAATACCCATCAATTTGTTCAGTAATTACATTGTCAAGGTTTTCTTGTTCAGTGTGATTATATAGCCCAGTTCTATGAATCTGTTGTTTTTTCACTTTGAAAAAAAGGTATTAGTTGACTTGTGGAAGAACCTATGTAATCTATGGAAAAGGATGAACTCAGTGAATCCGCTCTTCTGTAGTTGAGCGTACTCTTCAGATTTGCCTTACTAGGGTTTTTTTTTTTTTTTAAGGGTTTGGTTTGAGTCATGGGTTTGTTTTATTTTGTTTTTTTTTTGCTAATTACTGTACATTTAAAAACAAAAACAACAAAACCCCTACCTCCAGTAACATTTGGAAAAAATCCCTGTGCAGGAAAACTGGATTTAAAGGATAGCCTTATTTTGCACAGACCAATCATTCACATGGTGATGGGCATTTCTTACCATGTACAAATTACGAGTTGTATTTGAAAATAAAAATTTTTAATTGCCATTGGCCCTTCTATGTTTTCTGCTTGCAGACACTGTTTGTGCTTTTGAGGGGTTTGTTCCCCTCAATAAATAAAGCACGTATTTGCAATGGTACCTGAGTCAAAGCATTATAAACTGGAGTCTGCTATTCACAGAACATACTGGAGTTTGGAATAAAACCTAAAACCTCTGTGCTGCCACTGCTGCCTTGCGACATACCTAAAACATGTTCAGAGTAGCCTGATTTCTCAGTTGTTCTGAGCAGATTTTCCCAAGGTGTCATTCAGAATTAAGACTTAAATGTTGGGAATGTGAAATCAACAGAAACTAACCCAAACCAGAACCAGTCTCCTCTCGTCTGTGTTCTAGTGGCTTAGGATGTGGTCGCTGCTCTGGCTTGCTTGAGCTAATGAGGCAGATAAGGGAAGATTCCTCCCTTGTTAACAGCTGTTGGACTTGTGTCACAAACTCCAGACCAGGCTGTCTTGTGTGTCTGCTGATGCTGGAAAACTGAAAAGCCAGACAGGCAAGTTTTCTATTGGTTAATATTTAAACTGTGGGTTTCTTCAGATTCAAAAGCCGGCTTAGAAGCTAGCCCGAATCATTTTTCACAAAGGCAACGCCAAAAAATATCACTGTGGAGCAAATTTCAAATACAATTCTGTTTGTTTGTTGTAAGAAGCAATTCTCGCCATGCAAATTTTGAAAATACTGCGCAAAATAGGTGCACATTTCTTTTCAAAGAGCATATTGCCTGAAAGGTTCTAATATTGCTGCTGTGTAACACACAGTTCACTACAGAAGATACTGAAGCTGTATGTGTTGGTTTGTATTAAAACAGATTTATTCTCTGTGTTGCTTGGGATTGGGTGTCAGGTTGGGAAGTTACAAATTTTGCTAAGAAATGAAAATAGGTTTTCAAATGAAATCTAGCAAAGAAAAGTTTAGTTGGTTATTTCTCATGCCTGTTGCTAAAACACAGCCCTCTCTCCTTCACCTCTTTTGCATTGACAAATCTAACTAAGGAGTTGATTACTTTTATGTTTAACTTTGCCCAAATATTGCTATTGGCTGACATGTCAGAATGGATGTTTGCATTATATTGTTTTTTTTTTTTTCTTTAAGAAAATGATCCAGGTTCATCACAGTCAAGAAAAGTAGGCATAATCTAATTGGCATTGCATAGTACACGACAAACTATTTCTCGGGGCACAAGATGTTGCTAAAAGCGAGTGCTATGTTAAAAAATTTTCAGGTCTTGTATAAACATAACAAACTGTGTTGGAGTTCAGGTATCAGATGGGCATCTATGAAAATATCAAGTGTATCTGAAAATACTGGACTGCTGTTTGGAGTGGGTTGTTATATTCTGCTGTCCCTTGATCCTTTTTGATGAGAACAAAAACAGTGGGGTTATGAAATGTACAAGCTGTCTAAATACAATGCAGTCAAATAAATGGTTAAGTTGTTTATCTATTTCCTTTTTGAATGGAAATGTTCTAATGATCGTTTTGCTTTGTCTACAAAATGTATGAATACACACTTATGATTCTTAAGAGAGAAATGGTGGGAAAATTTTGTATGAGAAAATTGTAAACATTATTTTTTCGTATCACTATTTGATTTAATTTCCATGCCTCTGTTAGAATCCTCTTGAATAGCATTTGTATGAATTTCAGTTTCATAACTGAACTAAAATGCATCCTTTTTTTCCCATGTGTATTAAGTTTTGACTAATGTAGTCAGTCTGGGCTTTCATGGAAGGTGAGGATTTTCTTATTTCTAATGAAACAAGCAGGAATTAAGAATGGTTTGTAGCCCTTGCAAAGATTCGAACAATCTCTCTTAAAAGCGTATGCAGGAGCCTGTGGGTTTTGAAAATCCTTTGTGCTTTATTCCATCTGCAATTACATTTAGGCCCCTAAAACCTTCTAAGAATTTGTCAGCAAGTGTTGTGCATGTTTGGCACCATGCTTGTAAGAGGTGTGTGGATGTATGACAGTTGCAGCTAACATATCTACGAGAAATTGCTGAGCACCTGACAGCAGCTTGAAGTCTTCTGTTCTTCCAACTTCTCTTCTGATTCATTACAGCTAGGCTGTTTGAATACTAGTCTATCATGAAGTAAGGCTTCACAGATGTTTCATCACTTTTTCTAAGCACTGAATACGTTTCCTTCTCTTTGTCCTAACAGCAGGAACTGTTGGATGTAAATGGGAATTTCTTTCCAGCTTTCTTTCCTTAGGAATTGGCTGCTGGATGTTACGTATAACTCCGTACCTAGTTATAAAACACAGCAGCAAACAGCCCTGCTGTGTTTTTGCTCCTCAAATTCCCCCATATCTTGAATTCTATGCAAGATGTGGGTTAAACTATTTGTCTTACACTGCAATGTATTTATAAACCTAGTATACACAGGTAAGGTACGTGGGCTAAAACAAATTTGAATAAGCACAATGTTTCTAATAATGTGAAACTATAAGAAGTCTTTTAGTCATTAGTTTAGATTATACAAGAACTTCTAATACTCATACTAGTTCACTAACATTTTTAGGAGTGAGTGTTTTATGTTGCCCACCCGTGCACACTTTAAACTCTGTGACTTCTTTAAATATACAGTGTAGAAGGATCCTGAGCTCCGACTTGTACAGGGGATAGGGGAATGTCCCTCGATCTGCACAGAGGGCTTTGGGATGGATGCTGAGTTCTCCTATTGCTATCTGTCTTCCTATGGGGAAGACTGGACTGTGGCTAGTCTTTACTCTTGGTCATTGCTCTTCCTCATTAAGGCTCAAGGGTGAGGTAAAAAGCCTGAAATTCAGAGGAGACTAGAACAGACAAGGCACTGATCTTTTAAACTGGTTGCCCTCCAGAGGAGGACAGTCCCTCTTCAAGAAGGTCTGTGTGAGCCTGAGGCATGTGTGGAAGTGCCTTTCAGAGGAAGTTGTGGGCACATACGGTTTACGTGGCTTCAAGGAGAGACTGAATGCATACTGGAAAGAGATCTATTGAGAGGTACTAAGTGAACAGACCATAGGAAGTTCAGGAAACTCTCAGAGTTGAAAATCCTCAACAGCTGGGAGACTCCTGGGTGAAGTATCACCCAGGGTGTATACTTGCCCTGTTCTTCCACTTCCTGAGGCATCTCCCTTGGGCAATTCTTCTTGCATCCCCATTTCATGACCGATATTGGAGATGATACACCAGACTGGATGGACACTTGCTTTGAGCCAGTGTCAGTGCTGCATGAGAGCCCGTTCAGTAGCAAAATAGGATAGAGTCATGGTCCCACAGAAAGAGAAACTGGCAGGCTCACTGGGGCTGTTTTCCATCTTTGCAAGGATTTAAGAGTGAAAAGGTTCTTGGTACGTTGACTTTGGATCTGGGGCTCTGTAGGACAAGCAGCTCTTGTGTTCGGTAATGTTCCTTTGCTCTAATATAGTGCCAGGAAAGCTGCCTTGGGGATAATGAGTTTTCTGTGCACTTTCCTACCTGGGTGTCTTTCCTCCTTTACAGCCAGTCGGAGAGATGAGCGTGATACCCTGTTATGAACTAAGAAGCACTTTCTGACCTAGGACTTTGTGCCTTATATGTGCCTGAAGCGATGCTCAGTTTTTGCACCTTGCTAGGATCCCATTTGGCGTGATACAGTGCTGAAGTACATTTGTTTTCTTACTTCATTCACTGAACATCTGCTACCGTTTAGAAAACACCGCCAAATAAAAGAAACATCCCCTCTGCCTGTCCACCAGCAATCAGTATTGATCTTTTTTCAGCTAGATAAAATAGGAAAAAGATCAAATCCCCTTGCAATTTACGGTCTGCACAGTCCTCTGTCAAACCTGGAGGGCAGGTAGGTCACTGCATGCTTTTATGATATATATTTGCATTGCCCATAGGCCTTAGGTTGAAGGCTCTGAATTTAGGTGATTATGAGCAGGAAATGATAGGTTTTCCTGATTTAAAGAGACCTGAGTAGAGCAAAAAACGTACTGAAAAGTTTCAGTAAGACTTTGTCAGAAATTTGAAGGTACCTAAGAAAAAAAAACACAAATTCAGATTGTGTTAAGTCTCAGTATTTGGCTTCCTTTTAAGCAGGGATAGAGAATGAACGATCCCCAGAATTTTTAGTTGTTGCCTTGCGAGATTGCTGGAAAACTTAATTCCAGGTGGGAGACGAGGAATTAAAGTCCAGCTTTGCATCAACTAGAACTTCCATCCTGGGCCTCAGAAACTCTCCAGCAATCAAAACCCTGGAACCAAAAACTAACAAAAGACATTGTTCAAAATGTCTATGTCCATCAGAAAGTTCAGAAAACCTTTTTCCCATTATTGCAAGAAGCCTCATGTTCAAAAAAAAAAAGGGGGGGGAGGGTGTAAAAATGGGACAAATTGTTTCGGTTAAAGAGAATACTTCTTTCCATGTGCTGGTGGGTGGGAGAAATGGATAAAGAGGAGGTAGCAGCTAAATACGTAATATGGCAGCTGAATAGTAACTGTTTTCTACTTTCTTGTTTCAGTCTGTGGTAAGTTACAACCAAAAAAGAAGCAATGGGTGAGATCCATAGCAACTCCCATGTGGTAAAATACCACTAAGGAAGAAGTTTGAAAAAGTAAGTGCCTGAGCAGCTTTGCGAAGGTAAGATAATTTTATGCAAAGCTAAAATTATTACTGGCATTACATAGGAGGGGGCCAAAACTCTTTTAGCCCGGTGATAAAATGCCTTTGTTTTCTTTAATGCCACCGGGCAAACTCTTTCCAAGAATATGGGCTCTGTCCACATGAATGTGCTCCTTCCTGTGAGTAACGTACAGCAGAGGACTGATTGAATGCTCTTGGGTTGCCGCAGTGCTCTCCCGAGGGATGGCAGCACTGGAAAAGGCTCTTAGCGTAAATCAAAATTAGCCTTTAATGTCGGAAAGAACAAACAAATGCGCCCTCCGAGTTTGATGCATTCGATGAAAATTGTTGATGTGTCGCTTCTGAGTTCAGCTGAGTGTGCTCCAAGCTCATTGACTTGAAGCCTAAGAGCTTGCTGTAAGTGCTAATTATATTAAGACGCAAAGCAGCTGCTCTTCAGGCCAATTAAGGCTCCTCTCCCCTCCCTTCTCCACTCAGCTGCACGCAGATCTGAGCATCCTGCCGCTTTCCAGGGACTGAATGGCAAGGCAGGTAGAAACCTGCCTTTGCCCAATTACGGGCTTGCACCATCTGTGCCTGATGCTGCTGTTTATTGATAGAATTTGCCAGAAAATGTGATTTTCAATTTTCAATACTTTTTTTTCACCCCCCACAAGAGAGTTGATCAGAAGCCTTTAGGTTGTCTCAGGATTAGCAGTGGCAAATATATCAAATGTACTGCTTGAAGAGTCCGAAGTCTTTCTCATGGCTGGCACAGAATGGGTTTTCACAGCTCTAAAACTAGCTCGTTGGGAACTAGTGAGCTGGGCCAGTCTGCAAATGTAAACAGCTGTAAAAAATAAATAAATTGGAAAGTGATTCGAGCCACAAATGGCAGTCAGAGTCCTTTTCTGCAAACTGCAGAGATTTTATCTCGCTATCTGAAAGTGACATTCAAAACATTGCTCTCTTGGGGTTGGAAAAGAAGTTCTTTTTTTTCCTGCAAAACAGAACTAGATATTAAAAAGAGAAAGTGTTCTCCTTGGGGGTTTCTGTTTTATTGAAGTGAAAATTGAAAATCTGGCAATCTCTGGACTGTCAATGAGCCAACAATCACTAGAACAGTTTCATATGCAAGTCAACAAATGGAATATGTAGAGCACATCTACATAAATACATTAAGAGACTGCATTTAATTGGCACTATATATTCTCTATACAATCAAATATACTCTATATATTCTCTATACAATCAAATATATCACAATATATCAAAAATACATTTATTGCAATGTAAAACTTCAGTGTTTTGGCTCTGTTCATGTCGAAATAACTTTTCTCTCGCTCAGTAAGAATTCTGTAGTTCTTTGTGAGACCGTTGTGCAGTAAACTCTGCATTCTTGGAAAGTCCTTTGGAAGAAATGTACTCTGAAAGTTTTTTCCGACTTTGGAATTCTAATAACATTTTGAAACTTACAGAAAGAACTCTTTTATTTTTGTAAATCTTGGAAGTGACTTCTCCCGCTGCCCCCCAACTAAAGAACTTGGTAAACACTTCCAAATGTGAAAATAAAAATTAAATCAATGGTTTGGAAAAACATTTTTTTTAAACATCTTTTGCCAGCTTCAGTGCTCTTCCACTGCCATTTGAACTTGCAAACTTTAAGTTTTCAACGCGTTTCAATATTTAAGGAACAGGTGATTGTAAGTAAGCTTTCTTGGGTAAATAGTTTCCAGAAAGATTTAAATTTCATTAAGCCACAAGTTGCTGATCCTTGATATCCAAAGGTAATTTTTTGAGGTTTCTTTGAGGTATCTGGCTCCAAAACCGCCTGCTTTTACTGAGTGTTGGAAATCTAGCATACTGCCGCAGCTATTTTATACTGAGAATGGTGTTGCTTCTGAAGCATCCCCTGTTTTCTCATGGTCCTTCTGGAAGCCCGCTGATGCTGTGCAAGGACAGCGTTACTTGAGAGATGGCAGAGAGAGCCTGCACCACCTCACCCGTCTGAAAAGAGCATGGTACGGTTGTGCATTCACTTGGATGAAATCAACATCAGAAGACTGCTTTAAGGCAAGTTAGGAAATAGCTGCAGTTAATCCTTCCACAGGCAAGAGAGAAACTGCGGAGGCAGGAGAGTCTGTGCGTGTTGGTGGTTGGTAACCTTTGAGATGCACAAATTCTGGAAGCCAGAATTACTGCCTCTTCAGTGGCCTGCCGTCATACATTGGAGTAGTTGGGTGGTTTGATTCTCATCCAGGCGTGAGGCTTGTGATACAACGTGAGTTCGTATCCTTAGAAAACCTGCCGTTTTCATCCTCCGCATTCTTCTCTCTATACCAGAAAGAATGATTTCAGCTAGCATTAGCCTACTTAAAACAACGTAATCATACGTTGTTGGGGGAAATGCATTAAAAAACAAAGCAAAAATTTCTCTAATAAGCAACCCATTATCTGCACTTAGTTATTGCAAAAGGCTGATCTCATGGACTTGTACCAAAGCAGTTTTTGCTGTGGACTTTATGCAGCCATAAGGGTTAATCCTTAATGCTGGTCTTGACACATAAGATAGGGCCTTTGACTTCTGTGACTCTGAGCTGGCCCAAAGGTTACACTGCCTCACTTCACAAAGCAGAAACCATTTTTTTCTTTAAAATTAGAACTTTGGGTGAAAGTGGTGACCTGCAGTAAGTTATGAGTAACAAAACTTTAATAAAGCACACCATGGTCACCTGAAATAGCAGCTGTGTCAGAAGGCTACCTCAGTTGGGGTAGCTCTTGGAAACCTTTTTAGAACAGGTGATTTGGTTACTGTGTCTGAACCTTTGGTCAGCATGTCTGAACTGGCGCAGATATAGCACAGCTGTTCTGGCTGGAACACTGCTCCTGAGAAATTTCTCCCCACAAGTCACCATTGCCAGCAGAAGGTCCCCCCAGTCAGGGAACTACAGCCTTGGAGATACTCTAAGCAATATGGCCATTTTCCCCATTTATTCCTGTTTTCCAGTTCCTCTCTCCTGCTTTCTTTTATTTATACAGTTTAAGTTCAATTAAGTTAAGGTTAAGGCAGTTCAATTGAAGCGGTGATGTGGGTGGGAGAAGGGGAGGGAGAGGCAAAGGAGAGTGCATTGCTGGACAGAAATGTCCGGTGGATGAAACCTCTAGTTCCTCACCACAAATGGACTTTGGAAATGGTTTCCCACAAGACCTTTGCATCTCCTCCTTTTCTAGTACTCACTGGATGGCCGCAAAAGCAAACAGAGATTTATACTACTGCTGATGTCAGAAATTAGCTTTTAAATGTTGAAGCAGCCCAAGTGCCCATTGGGGTGCCTGCAGACCCAGGTGTTGAGAAGGCATTAAAGCAGGTGTGGAGGACAGAGTCGTTTGCAAAAGGCAACATGAAAAAGAGTGTGGTAGTGAGTAAAAAAGAGGTGGGTTCCCCCCCCACCACCACCACTCATGCTTGTATCAGGTGTACATAAATTTGCAGATCCTCTTACTGGGAAATGAAATCTCGTTTGGAAACCTGCTAGTTTCCTAGTACTTTTGGCAAGCTGAATTTCCTCCCCAAAATTTACATATTACAATGCCACTCTAACCTATGCCGGTTTATCCCTACACACACATAGATTTAAGTAGTGAATGAAAGCTAAAATCACCTTTCTTAAACCTTAGGCTATGCATGATTTAAATGGTGCTTGCAGCTCACTTTTCCATAGACCAGCTCAACTTGCTTAGAAATAAATAGTGTTTTTTGTTTTTTTTTTCTTAATTTAGAGGCTAAGGGAAGATTTTCCCACTGACATCCAACCAGTTGGCTGCAGGCTCATGTGTGAATTTTCAGACTGTTCTTTAGCACTGGGCTTGCATATTTAATTTAGCTGATTTAGGTTTGTTTGCCTGCTCCAGCCACAAATGCACCAGCATCAGTTTGGCTGTAGCACCAGGTATGTGCACAGTGCTGGTGGGTTTCAAACTTCTCTAAGTGCTTGCTCTGAATTCATAGAGCTCACTCAAAAATGTCAGGGTATGAACCTCATGCAAAAGGTGTTGGCCCTTTTAAGAGAAATGTTTCGTTAAGAGTAGCTAGTTTTTACTCCGTGTTAAAGTCTGAGCACCTTTTAAAAACATAAGTTACTGCAGTTTAAGATGTTCCCCTTGTGAAAAGCTCTGTAATGCCTGCTAGCTGAGCTCGAGCTGGTTTGCAGTCTGCTGGCTCCCACAGCTGCAGCCCACACCACTCTTATCTAGTTGCACAAGTATTACCAGGCTGCTTTTCAAAGACCTGGAGTATCTATGGTGCGTCTGGATTCTGCTGGAAGTATGCTCAGCTGCTACCTGCACAATCCAGCTCATGTATGTTAAGTGGATAATCTGTAGCAACAGCCTTTTGGGCTTGCTGGCTTGACTGATAAGAGCTTTACAGAGAAATGAAGCGAGAGAAGGTTGGGATATACAGGTCTAATCTCTCTGCCTGGCTTTTAATATGCAGGAGGAGAAAAAGCAGGTAAACAAGGCTAGGCCAATGGATAAAACAGTAACTACAGGGCAGAGGATGGAGAGCAAGAACAAACAAGTACTGTATTTTCACATGCATTACACACAAGGGTTAACCCAAAATCTGGTTAAATAGACTCTTCCTTGATAATTAGTACCTAGTTACCCACCCATCATGTTACCTGGCAGAGGTGGGTAAAAGGGATAGGGGGGCAGAGAGCTATTAGGGGAAAAGAAGCCAGCAATGGAAAAATCAGAGGTGTGGAGTTTTCGATGAACTCTCTCCTGTGTTTCCTGCACATGTATGCATTGTGCCTGAGTCTCAGGAAGGATTTTACAGATAACCCTTGAGTTAAACACATGAAAATGTGATGCCAGTTGTGGAGGGTTCAAGCAGGTCTGCACTGAAAGGGCAGCACTTACTTCATTTAAGGGCTGTGTGTGACTAAAAGGAGATATGTGAAAGGCTGTGAGATGACATCAGGAAGACTAAACAGAAGAGCTTGAACTCTTGGTGCAGAATGGGACACCAGGTCCCATGGGAAGAACAGAAATAGGGTGAAAAGGCAGTCCTAACTGCAGACCAGCTGTTGTGTGCCATCCTCTGAGAAGACAAAAATCAAAGTATACTTGTGAAATTTGTAAATATCTTCTAAAAGCTATTAAGGCTCTAGCTATGGCCTTTGTAATAGCCTAGAATTATCCCACTTGATTTAAAGGCATTGATGGCCCACACAAGTGGGCCCATACAGGGATTATTGTCCTCTGAGACACAGAGGACCTGCAGTGAGTGTGGCCTGATGAGATTTAGGATTCTGACACCCTGCACAGGAGCTTCCATGAAGCATTCATGGATTGCAGGCTTTGGCTTCCAGCTGACATTTTTTGGCTTCATGTATTTTCAGTTGTTACTTCTTGTTGCTTAAAATGGGAGTATTTCTGGAGGAAGTGCAGAGCAATGTCAGCTCCAGCAGTGTTCTGTGCTGGTAGCCTGCCATGGGGGAGAGTGGAAAAGCAGCTAAAGAAAAGGGGCCCCAAAGAGAAGGACCAATTCAGAGGAAGGGGAGGAAGAGAAGAGTTTTTAGAAAGAGATGCGGGGAGAGAGAGAAAACATCTCAACTCAACCAAGAAACTTAAGAATAATATGAAAGTGAGAGGCAAGGTCAGATTACTGTTTGGCTTTTAAGCTCGTGCTGCACAGGCTATTAGAAGATAATAAGAGGTTCCACATCACAAATTACTTGACTGTTTGTATTTTTCTAGCCATCTTGCTGGGAGGCAGAAGGATTGTTGTTTCCATGCCCTGTGAGAAGAGGAATGGGAAGTTCCAGTTCTCAGAATGTTTCTTCAGTTTTTCTCTTACAAGGATATATTTTCTGTGAAGGGAGTTATCCAACCATGTGGTCCTCTGATAGAAGGGACTGGACGGGACAACTCCAGAAACACCTTCCTGTTTTATGTTTCCAAAGCATCTTCTCTTCAGAGAGAGAAATGGAAAAGGAGAGAGACAAGGTAAGAGCGTGGGCTCATGCAACTACCTTCAGGGCATTGCTTCGGGTGAAGTTGCACATGATGGGTTTAAAACAAACGGAGAGCCTGCCAGGTAGAGTTTCTTCCACCACCTCTCTTGTGCCTGCTCCACTGCTCACTGAAGTCCCCAGGAACTGACTCAACTCACTAACCTAGCAAAATCGTATTGGTAATTTTCTACTGGGTTAGCAAGCTGAATCAGCTCCCGGAAGGGTTCATACAGTGGAGGAAAGGCTGGGAGCAGGGGAAGGAAAAGGTGGACCTCTATATATCAGCTTTGGGAACCGAGAAAGTGGCTCAGCCATCATGAGTAACCTAACCCAAAGATAGTCCAGCTTTGAGATGAACACTGGCAGTGCTAAATGTCTACTTTGCCCTCTCTCTGGGTATGTTTCCATCTGCTCGCCTCCAACTGTAATACAAAATAATGCAGAATTTAAACCCAGATTAAACCCAACTTTTGTGTGCAGCTCTTTTAGGAAGAAAAATATTTGTCCTTGAGTCTCTGGGCTCCCAGCCCCCCCTTATTAACCTTTGTTCCTCTAATATGATGCAGCAATGAAGACTCTTGCAGAGCAGCAAGCAGGTAGAGGGACTTTTCAAGCAGTTGCCACCAACCTCTGCATGCAGACATGTGTGCAGACCCAGTCCTGAGGTGAAGAGCAGGCAGGATTCTTGATGCATCCCCTTTGGCAGGGGTGGAGAGGTGGTGGTGGCACACCACCTTCCTTGAGGGCCCTGTGACTGGGAGAAAGAGGCTGAAGGAAAGCAAAGCTAAGGTGGGGAGACAAGTGCTGTGCCCCACCGTGCAGGACCTGGTCAGCGGAGCAGGAGGAAGCATTCACATGGTGCTAACAGGTGCTGAAATGCAGACGCCTCGTCCCCTGCCACAACATGCGTGTGGCCAGGGAAGGGGACATTACACCTTGTCTCACAGGCCACATCCTCACATAGGAGAGCAGAAGCCATGGCTTGTTTTAAGCGCCTGCCGGTCCCTCCGTGGGATACGGCTGACCTCCAGCTACCCCTGTCTCCTGCTGAGCTCCCTGATTCTCTGACCCCATTAACCAGCCTTGAAGGGGTAGGAGAGGATGAAGAGAACAACTCCCTTGCTGTGTATCCAGGTGTGCTCTGTTTCCAAGTGACCTATCGCAGAGAACTGAGCCTCCTCTGAGGTGATTTGAGCAGACATCTAAAAGTCTTCATGTTTAATTGTAGGGAAATAATCACACCTGCCAATCCTCAGTAAATATGATTAAGTTTTACTGAGGAAACCTGAAATTATATGCCCTACTTTTTCATTTGAAAATTCATTTGTTTCCTTTTTGGAAAAAAAAACATTTTTTTTGAATGCTTTTGGGGTTATTGTCTGGTTCTGGCCAGTCACTCATAACTACCTGAAATGGAGAAAACCCTTGAAAGTTAGTGCAAGAGCCCTTTCTCATTAAAGTAGGGAGAGCCACCTTAGAAGCCACAGGCTGCATTTCTCAGAAGTGACTGGCCGTTTCACGTGTCTGCTCTAAAGTGCTTGTAGAGAGCCAGGTGCTCAGGGCTTCATGTTTAGGTCCTTCACAAAGACCAGGACTTTTACTTTAGCTGGTTCAATCCTACAACACTGTGGCACTCACATCCCTCCTGAGACCCCTGAAGGGAACTTGAGCAGAAGTCCACATACATCACTTTTCGGGACTCTGGAAAACCACTGTGGGACAATACTTTGGCTATTAAAGACCAAGGAGCTATGATTGGTAAATCTTTAGGAAAGTTGTTGCTCTAACAAAAGATGTTACAGGTAGGCAACTTGGACAGAAGCTGAATAGCCTCAGATAATGTCAACTGGGGGGCTGGGGGAAGATGAGAAGAAGCATCCACCCAAGCTTGCGCTTCTTTGAAAGCATTCAAACTGGACTCTGCTCTCCTGATCTTCCAGCACATTTAGCCCAAGATCTCTATCTGCAAGAAAAGGCTGGGTTTCATGTTAACAGACTTTGATTGTCCGGGTAATGTGTTTGCTTCACTAGGTGTTGGGTTACTGGCTTCCTTCAGAAAGCAAGGATGGTTCTCCTCAACGGTAGGAGCTTCATACGTATTTATTTGTTTGTTACTGAAGTAAAGCCTTTTCTCTTTTTAAGTCAGCAAGACTGGTGCTTTCTGTGCTGTAGAAAAGACTCGGCAGAAAGCCCAAGACGACATTGTTCATGGGCTTGGGGGTGGATGTTTGTTTTACATTTCTCTCTGGGATCTTTCTGTTTGTCTTTTAAATAAATGTCATCTTTCTTGCTCAGACCTTAGCTCTTTGAAATGCACCAAATGGATGATTAAGTGCAGGAAGCATCCAGTCTTTGAGCGTGATTTGTATGCTAATCAATGAAACCAGCTCTGCTGAATCATGTTACACTTTGACATCAAAGCAGGCCATTAGGAAGTGGCTAGAAAAAGATCCAATTATAGTCACGGGCTCAGGGAGCTGAAGGCAGTCACTGGAGGCATCAGCCGGGAGTGGAAGTCCTGGCAGCACACAGGGCCAAGACAGCTTTAGCGGTGATTCACCGGCGTTGTCTAACAGGAGAATCTGAATGTGGTTAGCAAAATCTGCCTCTGAAGGCAAGTAACTTCAGGGGAAATACCGCCCTAAAAGCATTTCGTTATTTTTCCTAGGACAGAAGCTGTCTGAACAAAAGCGCTTTGTTATGTCGAGATGAATTTTATAACGCCCTCCTTCCTGATTTTGTTAAACTTTCTCTGCAAAAGCGCTGCAGGTCCAAGGTGCGTCCCTACAAAATAGCCTTTAATCACCATCCTTCCCATGAAGCCCAAAGGCAGATGACTTCATTTAAAGACAAAAGAAACAAACAGCACAAGTAGGTAGGGTTGCGGTGGGGGTGCTATTTTCCCAACAAGGGGCCTGAACCTGAACACAGCTGGGTTAATAATAATGATTTTCTTCGGAGGGTTTTGTTGACAGGGATTCACTGCCTGCTCCAGATCTCCGTGCCCCTCTCCAGGTCATTGTGTGAGCGCAACAGCAGGTCTTACTGCATTTAACTAGAACATCAGTTACAAAATCTGGGCCCTTGAAAGCAGGGAAAATGAATGTGGTCTTATCTCTTCATTTAACTATTTCCACATCATAACCACATGCATTACTTTTATTGACTATAAACAAAAGCCTTTTCTGTCACTGCAGTTACCTAATTCCAACTCAGAAACTTAGGAATCTTGTCTGTTTTTCATAACAGATTTTTTTCCCAAGTTTTGGTGGTTTTAATTATTTTTCTCCTTCTTATACAGACAAAGACCTGATTTCTATAATTTAAATACCTGGACTGGAAAAATCTTCAATGAATTGAATCAACAGAATGAAAACGATTGGCTAACCTTATATTATGTGCAACTCAACATCTGTTTTCCATTGGTAAGTTAAGATGCATTGCTTTCAAGGTCCTTCGAGCTCCATGTCCAGAAATGAAGTTGCCTTTCTGTAAAGGCCACAGTCCTACAGAGAGGGAACCAAACATCTGATCCTACAGCTGCAAAATCATAGGCTCTTCCACTTTACCTAAAGGGAAGAGCTTTGTCACCTTCACAGGTGACAGATCCCATCAGGACTGCTATCAACCAGTACAAGCCATGTGCTGCCACAAGGCTGCAAGCTCGTTTCTGCTCTTGCAAGTCATTAACAGCCTCCCATCGACACAAGCTGATGCATGCGTTCACCCGAGACTTTGCCTTACGGAGCGCTTTAAGAGGGGTGGAATTTGTCAAAGTCATGAAGAAACGCTCACTGATGAAAACAGTATTTCCGCATCCATATCTCAGAGCAAAACCCAAAGAGTTTGGAGCATGGTGCTCTGCAAAACTGCTCTCAGTTGCCTATAGAGCAACTGGTGATTTGCACACTCGGCTGGTTTCCCAGCCGTTAGCTGAGATGGAGGGAAACCTGAAGTTTGCTACACTGGACATAGGCAGGCTCAGACAGAGACTCTTGGAGAGGAAGGAAAGGGGACAGAGCTGGGGTAAGAAGTCGGAGCAGAGCAGCAAGCACCCGGCTGGCTGTGCTGCCGCCTCCGACCCCGGGTACCCTAGTCGCCCCACGGAAGCTGCCAGGCTGGCTGAGCCCCTGGCACCAGCAAAGCAGGCAGCGGGGCCGGGGCTGTTTCCCCATCTCCTCACTCTCCTTCTCCAGGCCGTGGCTTCTTTAGTCTGTGCCTGGAGCCAGCTCCGTGTACGAGAACTTCACAGGGAAATCTGGTCGGCGGAGCCCAGAAAGGGTGCTCCGAGGGTTACAGCAGTGCAAGAGCCAGAGTCGGGGGCCTCGTGTGAGATGCTGCAAGCACCCAGGCAGGACTGGTCCCTGCCCCGGGGAGGCAACCACAGGAAAGGGAGGAGCCCCTCACCATTAGAAACCCTACGAGGCTGTCTTCCTTCAAAGCAATTTCCAAGCATTAACTGAGCTGTGCAAGATCCCCGCAGGTACTTAATTAACTATCATCTTCTTTTGAACCGGGGAAAAAAAAATAAATGAGGGCAGAGCAATGTAACATGCCCGAAGCGACAGGAGGAAGTGGTTATCGAGATCCAGAGCAGCGCTAGGCTGTTCCCAGCCCCTCGTCTCCAGCTCAGAAATGAGACCAGACAATTCATTTTTAGCACATAATTCTTCAGCCCAGGAGATTCGGGGTCTGCAGGAAGTTTTTGGTCTTTCTGCTTCCTGCTCGCTGCTTTTGCTTGCAGCAGCGAAGCAGATCTGGAGAGCCTCGTGAGTAAGAAAAGTTCAAAATAATGGTTGGAAGCAAGGGGTACTACAAAAATTGTTTTCAGAGACCGAAGAGACCGCTTGTTTTTTGCTTTTTTTTTTCAGCTTACCACAATATTTTCATCCACGTCTTTGTAATTATTTTTAGTAGTATCTAACTACATCATTATTACAGATTAGCCTTACCAAAACAGTGCCAATAATGTGTTGCCGTTGCTAAAACTTAGGGTTTCAATAAATCAAAAACAGAGGAAAAAAAACAAACTAAAACCCTGCTGTTAAGCTCATTTTGATTTTCAAGACTGGAAAATTCTCAGGAAAATTTTTTTTTGCAATGACTTGCAGACGAAAGATTTTCCTCAAAAAATAGCCACCTCTCTAAGTATCAAACCAGGAAAAACGTATAGAACTGTGTTAGCGCCATGTTCTAATTCTGTCTGACATGGATAAAAGCTTTAAGCATTTTTTTCTTCTTCTTTTTTTTTTTTTAACCAATTCCATTCATAGCGAAGTAGTAGTGTGCTCATGGTCTTTGTGTAAAGCGATGTAAGCAAGGGGGAGCTTAGCGCACAAACAAACCTTTATTGGCTCTCGTGAAGCTGGGCACTGGCTGCTTGCTCATATTGTCTGTGTGCACTGAGAGGAGATGGAAGACTGTGTTCAGCGAGTATCTTTCTTAAAGACAGAGAAGCACTGTAAGAAAAATCTGCCCTACCAAGTCTCACAAGGGAGCCTTTGTGTAGCAAAAAGCTGTATTTTTAGGTCAGCTTGTCTAAACTGAAGGGGGTGATTGGTGTGTTAAATAGAAAGGCGGTCTGGTTTTTATTCCAGGTCTTTTTCTGCAGTATAGACATAAGCCACGAGGCAGTTTGATTGTATTTTAAGTGCTGTTTGCAACTGGGACCAAGTGGCAACCAGCAAGAGGCAGGTATTTGGCCCTGAAAGTTTAATGATAGGAGTACTCTGCAAGGGTTAACTGTAAGACTGATTCTTTCTTTCTTGTCTTTTGTCCCAAAAAGAATGGGAATGAAACACGGTTGTCAACTGGCATCTAAATAGAGTACTGAATAGATAAAATATTTTTGGATGTTCCCAGAAAATTAGATTCTGCATAAAACCTGCTTTGATTAAATATGTCATTTCCAGTCTGCCTGGACTACCAGCTAACACCAGCCCGACTATCTCCTGTGTCTCAGAGCAACTTAATAATAACAGGGAAATTCAAAAGTGGATCAGCAGCCTAACTATGCGTACAGGTTTTTGCTCTATCCTGTCGTCCAGGGTGCACGTTAGCAAACCACATTGCTGGCTGGAGTGAAGGAGAGAGAAAGCTGCATGGACCAAAATGAGAGCAGCTTTGAGCAGATGCAGGATTCCCCAGATTTAAGGTCGATCAAGACCAACACAGGTATCTGTTAGTGCTGAGGACACTTTGTAAAGGCTCGTATTTTGGTTAAGAGACATTGGGAGGCCAAGGGCAAGTGCATTTGTTAAGCTCAGCTGAGCTAACTTCTCTCTGTGCTTAACTGAAACCCCGTAACAGGACGAGAACCCCATCAAAAGTGCTGCTACAGAGATGACACCTAATTCCAAAATCTGGCAGGAGACACAAGTTTGCACTTTTGGCTCCCTTGTGGAAGCAGAGATTCACTCTGAGCAGTGATTTAGCGCTCTTAGCTTCATGCATTGCTTCAGCCTTCGAAACAGGATTTAAATGATGCTTAAGCAGTGCTCAAGCAAGGTGCACAGCTCTTCTGCTGCAGGATATCTATCGCGCATGTTAAAGGCACGATTCTACCATCCCTATGCCATGTTACGGATGTATCCTGTATTATGGGGTTGCTGCTATCGTTATGCACACGGCAGCTTATTCTCTCTGCTTTGCGAGTGTACAGCCAGGTCCTTGGTTATTTTTCAAGGAGCTCCCCAGTTTTGCCTCGATGGATGGAGTGGCTGGTCTGTGCTCTCCCTGGAGCAGGGAGGGAGGCACCAGCTTCCCCAGCCGGTTGCTTTCGTTGCCACCCTCGCTCTGGGACAGAGGAGTCCTGCCAAGGAGGCGCCTGGGAAAACCTCTCGGAGGGTGCTGGATGCACTATCACACAGAGCCAGTGCACAGTTCAGCCTTCCTGCAGGAATTTGCAGGATGAGACATTCCCACAACATGTCAGTAGGTGGCAAAAACCTACAACCCTTGCGCTAACCAAGGAATAAACATTTTTCCTGCTCCTGCAGGAACAGGAGCTATCGTGGGTGGCGTACCCCCTAGGCCAGAGCTCCTTGCACTAACACTGCTAGGAAGGAGGGGACATCCCAGAAAGGGCAGCATCCCGCATGGCCTGCAGGGGAAGAGGCCTGGAAGAGAAAGAGGATCTGGGGGGAGAAACATGGGAATGGGAGCAGGACTTGCCCATAGACCCCCAAATGGTTTTACCTGCCCAAAAATCCCTGCTGGGGAAAGGGGAGAAAAACTGAAGAGCTTCCCTGGCCCACTGGGCAGTGTGCCCTGCCTTCCTCCTCTATTTGTCGTGTGACCCTCCACACCATCATCTGGAGTTATTTTAAGAAAGCTGGAAACCCAGATGGTTTAATCACTGCTTCTAATGTCGGGATCCGACAGGTTTAGGGCTGTGCTGTCGCTGCGTAATCCGAGGTTACCGAGTTAGACAACCAAAAACTTGCCAAGGTTGCTATTTTTCAAGCTGCTGATAATACTTTAATCTTCATGTACAAGATGAAATGGAGCTGCTCAAGTCGATGTTCTTGGGCTCTTTTCTCTTGCCGCTTTGTGTAAGCAGATTGAAACAATCCCAGGTGCCTGCCACACACCTTCGAGTGAGTCAGTGGAGATAAAAGGCTTAATAAGGTTAATGAGTATATCCCGGTGCCTTTGATGATGGTATGTCTGCTTGTGCTTGTGTGTTTTGGGGGAGAGGGGGATGTTGCACGATGCTGGAAACTTGTGTTCCTGAGGAGTTCAAATATTCTGAGCACCAGGTGGGACAGAGCCCAGGAAGATGAGATAAACATGTTAATCCAGACTATTTGATGAGATCCAATTAGTGTGGCTTTCAGCTTTGTTCAACTGTATTCACTTAACACCTCTCTTGAATAAGTGTAAGTAAACCATTTTTCAGCTCAGGAACAATAGTAGAGCTGTTGTAGCAGCGCGGGCCGTAAGATCTTTGAAGCAACGTTCTGCTGTTTCGAATACAGAGGCAAGGTTCATTGACATTTCCAGTCATGAGCTGCAGGTTTAATTGCAAATAACTTTGCCAGGCATTAGCCATCAGTGCTGATGTTGCCCAGCTCAGTTGTCTGCTTCAGGCTGAGCATTCTTGTTTTGTTTTAACATTTCAGCAAAACCAGTTCAGCTAATCCTGAGCTCAAGGACAAGGACCTCGCATTGCTCTGACCGTATCACCAACAGCAGCAAAAACATCCTACAGCCATTTCACTGGGAAGATCAAATGCCCTCGTGCTTCAGGGCAGCAGTCTATCCAACCTACATCTACCTTTACTTCAGGGCTGTGCCATTTGCTGATAACTGTGGCCACATCATTAACGGAATAAAATCTCCATTCTTTGGAATTTGGTGAAAAATGACAACGTTAATTCTCTGAAGATGCTGCATCTAGGCTGAGCATCCTGCATCTCATCCCCAGTTCCTCTGTGTAGTCACAAAGCACCTTTTTAGCCGGTGGGGAGAGCGTGTCCTCTCCAGAGGGCAGTTCAGCCCATCTCAAGACAGGGGGGAAATGTCATCCCCTGGAAATGCCTCCCTCTTTCTGTCGCTGTCACATGCTGAGCTATAAACTGAACAGATGAGTGCTTTGTATTAGCTTCATAACCTTTATAGCTAGAATTACATCAGACAAATCCCATTCTACTTCCACACATTGTTCCGCATGGCCAAAAAATTCAACATCTCATGGTCTTAGTCGTTATCCTTTAAAATTCATCAGGCCTGCCAGATAGGACGTGGCACTATTCCAGCCCATGTACGTGAAAGAGGAAACACCTGAAATATCTTGGTCACAGGCACTGATGGTATATGTTGGATTCAACATGATGGTCATTTGCACTAGGAAATCAAGTTTCATCCAGTCCGTACAGATAATGACAAAGTGGATTTTAAAATGCCGTTCTGTACTGCAATAGGCCATCGCTTCTCTCTCAGCCAGTAGTGCTGTGACCAGAGAGGGTATTTGCTAAATGAATGCGTATTCATTGCTCATGTTACAACTGCACTTCAGCACAGAGGTTCTTAGGAAATGCAGAGACTGCCCCATTTAATAATCTCTCCTTCTAAAAAATTGTTGCATGGGGAGGGATGTATAAACCTGCAAACATGGCCTCTATGTAGATGCACGTTCTTGATGCTGGGGTCGAGGCAGAGGGGCTCGGCTAAAACAGAGACACTGGATTCTGTTGCATGTGAATTGCATTAAATCTGTGTGTGCTCAGTGCTACAGACTGCGGTTGTAGATGGCTACGTTGAGTGGCAAATTTCATCCTCTGGATAGCTCACTATCACGACACACCCTTAAAATGATGAGATGATAATAAGAGTTTGAAATTGAGTTGCTGTTCAAAGGCAAACATTTCTGTAAAATCTTCACTGCTGAGTTGCAGCACATGCACTGTTTTTTGTTTTTTTTTCCATCATTTGTGATTTGTAATTTGTAGAAAAGTTGAAGCTTCACCTTTAGTAATAAAGAAAACATTTTCATTTCCAGCCTCTGGAAGGATGTTAGAAAACATTAGAAGAGAATGAGTTGCTGTCTGCCTCTCTGGGGGTTATGATGAATTAATACAATTGAAAGCAGCATAATCAAACAGTTTTGAGCACCAGAAGTAGAAAGAAGGGTTGCTGTTTTTATTGGCTTCATAAGAGCAAATTTTGTTCACTGTAATTTGATAAATTAATGCTCAGAGTCTCTTCTCTGTGCAGTACGTGATATGGATTGACTGGTCCATGTCTTCTTCTCTGTGTGCAGCGTTCTTCCCAAACACTGGCAACATCACTATTGGAAAACTAATCAACTCTATTTGAGATAAATTGCATTTCCACCAATTATAGCTTAATTGTTGACAGATGGGAGCACAGACGGGAGATATGTCAAATCATTAAGAGGACAGGTGTATAGACAAGTGCCAGATTAATTGTTCCAGCCCATTAAATCATTGACCTTTTCAGCATACCCTCAGCATTGAATTCAAAGCTCTCACTATATTTCCAGATCACGCATGATGACCATGTTTATGAGCAAAGTTCTCAGGGGCATTTTTTAAAAACGCAGAATCCAGACACAGACTCATTAGCCACTAGCAGTTCTCCTTTCTCGTTAAAATCAATTCAGTTATTTCTCCTTCTCCGTGTTGGGGTTTGTTTTCTTGGCCTTTCAGCAAAATTACATGCGGCATGCGGGCTTTCTCCAAAGAGCAGTTTCCTCCGTGAAGCATGCCGACGTGCTGTAATGGGCTATACGTGCAGAGATGTCAGAGAGAGAGAGATGAAATCAGGACAGAGAAGTTGAATGCTGGGCAGCTGTGCTAGAGGCTCCAGGTTTGATTCTGGGCTGTGGCTGTGATTTCCAACTCCTGCTTTGCCTGGGTTTTTCAATAAACCCTGGCAGAGACAAAAACCTAATTTCCGCTGAAACTGAGTCAGCCATGGGTTTCTAATTCCCCTGATCATGTGTAAAAATGTCTCTCCTGCTCTTCTTGTGGCTACACAAACCAGGAATCTGAGGGTGCAGTGCAGACACATCCAATACAGCTTTGTGGGAGCTAGCTCAGGTTCGAAACAGTGATGCAGGCTATGCGTTCACCTGACCTGAGCTATCCAAACCCTGCGTTGTCCTGGAAAATTGAGAAGTGACTCCAGATCCAGTCTTTCTGGATGGCCTGCCTTGAAAAATAAGAGGATAAGATTTCCAGCTGCAGGAAATGAAAGCTGCTGTGACAGTAACGATGTCTTATTGTTATTTATAGAGTTCCATCTTGCGCTGAGCCCATGGTGAGCAGGGAAGAAGAACGGACCTGATTCCCTTCTCATAATATTTGGAAAACAAAAGTAGCTCAGCTGAGGTGAAGCCAGCCCAGTCACACCACAGAAACCCAGTTAAACGGCAGTCCGGACCCTGAGTTAATTAGGCGATGCAAAAACAAGAGAATGGCAGAGACTGGCAATGGAAAGGCTGCAGCATTTGTTTCACTCTGTGTGTGTGTGTGTGTGTGTGTATATGCAATTTCTAACTGGTCTCAGCTGATGGGCAGTCTAGAGGCCAACAAGCTAATTTGAAGATATTTTACCCTGTGGCAGGTTTTAGAGAGACCAAGTGGAAAGCAAACCAGCGAGGCAAGCAGGAAAGGGAGGTAGGAGGAAGAGTTAATGCCCTTCAGCATCGTGACATGCTCTGCAACTTCAAGCAGAGGCAAAATTCATGCTAAGAATCAGGCAGGTCTTTTTGCCAGACTGGCAGTCTGCTCCCTCCCTTCCTTGTGTAGCGCCAGTCCCCTGCCTATCCCAGTGGGCCACATTAAAATAGCTACATGATGTGTAACTGAAATCCCAGAGAATCATTTTGTGTATATGCTTGAATGACTTATTCTGTTCTTCCACAAAGCCGATGCACATTTACGGTGGTGGCCTTTACAGACCTACAAGGGTAACTAGATAGGAGACAAGAGAACTGCACAAAACTGTCTCTCAGATAATGAACAATTTTTTATGGAAAAATAGGGAATTTTATGAAAAAATACATTTTAGGAGGGATGGAAACTCTAAGGTTCTCTGTGACATGTCTAATACCCTTTATATAACTGTCACCTTGAATATACTTGGGACTGTCAGGTTGCTACAGGCAGGTAGTTCACATTTCCAGCAGATGCAATAGTCTAGACCAGCACCCTGCTCCTGGGATATGGGCATGTGTGAGATGTTAGAAATCCCTCCGTTTCCACCATTCATTGCACAGTGTTGAACCTGAGCAGAGAAAGCAAGTGAATAAAGGCCAGCTTTTTCAGAAGAATATCTATAAAATTGGGAGTTTAGTACTGAAGACAGTATATGTATTACTGTGCCTGGTTGTGGGGGAGGAGGTGGGAATTAGAAAAACAAAGTCAAAATGGAATTTTAGAAATGCCAGAATATTTATTTAAAAGATCTCCTAAGCCAGTCATTTTACCTTCCCTTTTTGAACTGGATTTTTGTGGTTTAGAAAAGGACATAAGGTTAAAAAAAAAAAAAAGCTAAACAGGAAGTTAAAGTTAAAAGTTGCAAAGGGATGCGAAACATTTCGTTTCAAATTGAACTTCATAATTGGGGTTAACCCAGAACATTTTCAGGCTTTTGTTTGTTTGTTTTGCCAGCCTTCTCCTTCTCCCTCCACCCCTCACTTTGCTGCTGCTCAGCCCAAGCCATTTTTTTCCCCCCAGATATTTTGATTCAGCCACATTCCCAAAACAGTCGTTATTCACTCCACCTCAGTGATCGCCTTTTCTTTTCAGTAGCCCTTTCTACTGACTCCTGCTTACAGAAGTTCTGCTTACTACAAACATCATGTCTATACCCTCAATATATCCAGCCAGGGGATTTTCAGCTCCATCAGAGCGCTCTGGGTTGTGTCTTCAGCACATCACTCTCATCCCACAACACGTGACTACAAATCTTTATCAAAGATAAACTCATTGAAGAGAGGAATTCTCTCCGTCTTGGTTCTTACAAGTGTAGGTTTGTGATAAAACTTCTTCCCTTCCCTTTCCCAGTCCTCCGAGTCAGTGCTGGAGCTATCCCAGAACAGGTCTCTTGTAGGCTGCTCCCAACAGAACCACAAGTCAACTTTACTGCTCTTGCTTGGAGAAGATTCAGCCCTGTCGTGTTGCCCTGAGAATTGTCTATCCCATGTATTTCCTTGAAGAAAAAAGAAAAAAAAAAAAGAAATTCGTCTTAGTTTTGCTGAGCTGCATGCTCAGTTCTGTAGGGCTTAGCTGGAAATTGCTATGGGCAGCTGGATTCATGTAAAGAAGTCCCTGAAAGATCCCTGCCAGACCAACCCAGATGCTCTGGGGTGGGCAGGACCAAGCACAATATATTCAGGATTATAGTCAGTAAAATTATGGAGTCTGGCACGAGGAAGCGTGGTTTAACAGCTGCCCCACAAGCGTGGGAGGCAGGATTCCCATGTTGCATGCCCAGGGAGCAAGTTCGTATCTGAGATGCTTGAATGACTCCTAATGTATCAGTATCTGAGGAGCTTGTAATCTCTAATGCCTTGACCATTGAAGCATGTCTGTGACGGAGCAGTCCGAGGCTAATATCCTACCCACCAGAGTAGCCTTCCTGCAAGGACAATCAGCACAGGCTTTTCAGGGATGGTAACTGTGCCCTGCAATTGCTCCTGCTGTAATGAAACTCCCAGTTTAGTTTTTATCCCCAAGCAGAAGAGCGATGATGCTAAGAAACGTGAAGGAACAGAAGGAGCAACCAAGTCTGTCCCTTTCTCTCCTGATAAAAGTTCACTGGCAGACTCGCTCGTCACAGGCAAGATCTGTCCTGGCTTAAGCCTTTTTGCCCTCAGTGATGCCTTTCCAGTCCTATGCCAAAGGTTATCACCTGCACACTGTGGCAAGCAAAGCAGAGCAGGGCGGCAGAGATTCTCTTTGGTTTCTGCTGCAGCGGGGACAGTAATGTCTTTTCATATGCAACGGTCTCCCCAACCATCCCAGCCGCTCACCAAGCAGGCCTCAGGCAATGAGAGTCATGCCCAAATTCAAGACACCGCAAGACAGCCCTGCAGCTTTACACTACAGAGGGTGAGACCTGATCCTCACCTCGGAGCGGTGTGAAAGGCGTTTGCGTGAGGACAAGGGACGTGCTCAGGAGAGCGAACCTGAAAGGACCGGAGGGAACGAGAGAGCCGTAAAAGCAGGTCAGAATCTGGTTTTTGTATCATTAGAGTCCAAGAAGCCCATTCCTGCTGCTTACCCTTCCTCAAGGTGCGCTGAGGAATGGCAAGTCGCTTCTCAGCGCTTCCTGGCATTCCTGCTAATACAGAGCATGTCGTACTCCCTCCTGTGCTTTGAAGGGATCTGTAGGGATATGAAGGGAAATACGCCCGAGAGAGGCTGAGATCTGTCACCGGTAAAAGAGGACGTGGCTCTGAATGGAGTCCATATGATGTATTTTCACGTCAGGCATTGAGAGTAACACGGAGCGATGGCTGGAAACCATCTAACTGGGAACATTTCGCTTTAATTACGCACCACCCAAAGGGATGCAAAGCTCTGAAGGAAATTGCCTGGCTCTGGGCAGTGGGAAGGAGTTTCCATATAAAACTAGACTTAAAAAGTTAGTAACCTAAGTGACTGTAACATTTACCCCACACTCATATAAGGGTGGGCAGCAGTCCAGAGGCTGTAATATGTATATGAATACAATATCGTGGTGGACAAAGAGTGATTAAGCCAGGAGCAAATCTATGACAGCTGTTGCTCAAACAGCTCTTTCTTCTTTTATTGCCTGGGCCTCCCTAGCAGAGCAAATTGCTGGTACCATTAAAGCTGTCGAACAGCATGACTCCTGTGAGCCTGGTTCCAGCTTTCCAAACATGATGAAGGGTGCTCTCCCTTCCAGCCGGCAATCCGTCTCCTCCACGTGCAGCTCCAATGAGCTGCCTCTCCTGTTCTCTGATAACAGAACTGCCTTGTACCTCACTGCAGCAAAACCATCCAACCTAACATCAGCCTCTATAGAAGGCTTTCACCTGCCTGACGGTAAACAGCATGCTTGATTGTCCTGCTGGATTTATCTCGAGCGGCTGACCACATCCCTCCATCTAGTCATGCCTTCGTTTCATTCTGAAATGTGGCCCAATGGGAAATTCTCCCCACCATCGGAGGACCAGAAGACATCTGCTTGTCCTACAGGCACTCTGGTCACTCATAAAGGATCTAGACAGCATCAGGGGCCTGGTATTGCAGGTCTAAGGAAGGCTGGATTTTGCTAGCAGAGAATATTTACTGGAACACACAACACCCCAAAAAATCTATGTTGATGTCCTGGCATTGATAGTGACTACAACATGGGCAAGTTCTTTTTAGTGTGGAGCATTACAGCACTGAAGGACAAACAGATGTGCTGGAATCGTTTGCTTTTCAATATCTTTTCACTGGTTACAACCATTCCGCCAAGCTCTTTTGCTCCCTAGTCCCCTGCTTGTCCTTACAGCACAGGTTTCTGTCTGCATCCACACTCTGAGCTGCCCCAAGGACCTTTGATGGGAAAGCCAGCAGCAGGACAGAGACGGAGGCATGCCAGGCTCTGCACCCTATATGCAGATAAACTGCCTGTCCTGGGGACAAGGTGACAGCTACTGACTTTGCCACTGAAACCCGGTGGATCTCTGCTTGCTCCTTCCTCTTCCTCCCCCCACAGAGAATCAGACACGCTTCGTGACAGCCCCATCTCAGGTTGAGCGGCTCCCTTGCCCCAGGCTGCAGCCCACATGAGCAGCAGGGCTGTATGCGCACAGGCAGCTCAGCTTGCTCTGGGCTCCTGGGTGGAGCTGTGGGAAGGACGCAGCACCCAGAGCGTGGCAAATTGGGCAAAATGAGGTACAGTCAGCAGTGTGGCAAGACCCACCAGGCAATGGGCTCCCAACAGCCCATCAGTGATAATGGAGCAGGTACGGGCACAGCAGAGGCTTGAAGGAGGCCAGATGTAGAGCTGTGCAAGTTTGGGGAGAAAAACTCTTCCTTCCCTGAGTCAATGGGAAGGAAGTTGTTCCCTGAAAGCACCTAAACAGCCGGCCACTAGCTGTGTCATCACCATGCTAGCCCAGGGACAGTGGGTACTCTCCTCTGGGCCTTCATGTGTGTCAAGGAGGAGTGACAAAGCTGCCTATTCTTCCAAGTGTCAGACTTGCAGGGTCACCAAAAATAACTGGCAATCTCAAATCATCCAGTTTTTCCTTTTGCCGCAAAGGAATGTTGCAGTTCCTCTTTATCCAGAGAAGAAAAATTTGGGCCATCGCTAAACTGGTGTAGTACAATAGCTCTTTTGAAGTCCAGCCTGCTTGACAGTAGCTGACAATCTGATCTGGTTGTTTGCACCATGGGCCCTGATCTATTTTACTTGAGAATCTCATAATTTTGTACACATCAATTACTGCAGCTGCACAGCTGTTTGGCATGGTTAAGTCCCTGTGCTCCCTCTGGGAAGGAAACTGGCTCAGGGCCAATGCAGGGAAATCACTGTCTTCGGCGGTGGGCTGCTGCTCTGCTTTGTTTCCCTGGCTAGAGTTGGCTGTGTGCTATAGCGAAGAGACTGTCACGGTAACTCATTTCTCCAGCTTGAAGGAAAATTGGCAGGGCATGTTTTAATCAGTGACTGCTAACCCTCCCGGAGTAAACACTGTGATATTGTCACGCTGTCTGCGTGGACAGACAGTCCTACACTGACCTGAGCACATCCCAGGCTCAGGCAAGCTGCATTCAGTGCTGGGGGCAGAGGGAAGGGGGCAAAACTTGGTGGAAGGGTTGATCTTTAAGCAGTCATTTCCCTTTTTTTCCTCTGTCATGCCTTGGGACATTAAGCTGGAGAAGCTTCAGAGATTTCCCCCCAGCCCACCTATGGTCATGCATACAACCATCTATACATTTCCAGATGCATGCATGTAAACACAGTGCAGTTCTGATTAATCCAGGTGTTGGATTTAGTGCCCAGGAAAGCTCAGGGACGTGTGGGGACACATGGGGCAATCTAAGGACTCTTCTGTCCATGGAAGCCTGCTCTTGCAGGGGTTTGGCCCTAGTGACTTCGGTTTTATGCCTCTATAAATATTTCACAGTGGGGGGGTCCTAATTCAGATTTATTCGGGTCTATTAAGAGAAGCAGCCCAGAGACCTGTGCCTTGCTATGACACACCTCAACGGTTTGCCTTGTGCCTTAACTGCTTTTGCACCAAGACTTTCGACCTTGTGCTATGTCACTGCAGCAGTTGGAGCAGTGGAAGCAGCTTCCATAGGGAAACTTATTTGATGACACTTAAAATGCCAGCAAGTTCCACATCTCCTTGGAAAATTATTCTACTTACCACAGTCTCCATTAAAAGTCTGATTGTGCTCAGCAGGGGTGAGGTCTTGGCTTTCGGAGCTGTTGCTTCTCTGGAGATTGCCAAGGACTTTCTTCGGGTTGAATTCCTTGATTTTTTGTTTATTGATTTTTGCCTCCCTGTGGAGATTTCTCTTCAGCTCAGCCTGGGTTTGCAAATGAGTCATCAACACAAGCAACAGAGGAGCAAACACGTTTTAACAGCTCAACACAGCATATCATTAGGGGGCTGGTGCTGAAAATAATTATGCAGTTGAGTAGTTTAACCAGGGCAAATCATATCTGCCAAATTAGGTACATGACAGAACATGACCTGGACTGAGTTTTTAGGTTTCTCCATGGGCAACCATCAAATGAGGGTAAAGCTTTGAAAAATCAAAAATAATTACTGAACTTTTCCTAGGGCAGAAAAAAATTACTGAGTTCAACTGCTCCATGGCCCAGTGACAGTTGAATTGAAAAAGAAATACAAAGAAGCCTGCAGGTGGGTATTTGCTTGTCTCCCATCACGTCATGCAGTGCCTGCATAGCACCTGTCACCTGCAGGTCTCCCAGCGCTTCAGGAAGGAAAGCTGCATCGGGGTCCGCATTTCCAGCTGGGGCCTGAGGCACGGGGAGCTGCATGGACTTGGTCCAGGTCATTAACAGAGCGAGGACCAGAACCCATGATTGCAGTTCCCAGCATTTCCTTTCTTGCCTCTGGGTAACTTCATTTCTTATAGGACCTGGGTCTTCCACAACTAAGGGGGAAAGTGTGAATGTATCAGCCACTCTCGTGGCTGGCCACCAGGAGGGACCTGGGGTCCTGAGGGTGCTCTTTACCTCATGTCTACCTGAGCAACCAGGAAAGCTTCAGGTGCTCTTTCCAAAAACAGGAGCGGGGTGTTTTGCTGGCAGTGCCAGCAAAATGACTTTTAGGAGGAAGCAAAATCAGTTCATGGTCACCCGTGTGGACATCGTTGCACAGAGAAGTGAGGCAGAAGCAAATGGTTTCCACCTCCCTGTCTGTGTTTGAGGGCGAGGGGCAAATACCCGTTAGAAAAGGAAAGACTCAGGCAAGCGTCCTCTCCCCCAGGTCTCAGCCTTACCTCTCGGCGCCTGCGGTTCAAGTCCAGCATCTGCAGCTTGTGTAAGTGCTGCCGTCTGCCAGGGACGTGCTTCAGGGTTTGCCCCCTCTTCTCCAGAGCCTATAAGGTATATACACACATAAATAAATACACCTGCATTTTCCAAAGCAAAAAGAATCAGCCAGCAGCTCTCAAACCCACTGCTTGTCCCTCAGGCACTCTCTGGATAAAGGCACTGAGCATTTTCCCGAGCAGCCAACTTGCAGCAATTTATGACAAGTGGTCACAGTACTTGCAGTTTATCTTGCAGCTCTGGGGATATTATGGAGACTCTCAGCCTTCGTTAAGGCAATGTTAAAGGGTTCAAAATGCAGCCTCAGTTTTCAGCAGACTGTTGGACGTCTGAATAGACATAGCGAAAGCTTTGTGTGCAAAGGGTTCTGCATCCATACAAGGACCAGCAGCATCACTAACCAAGTAAGTCACTAAACGTATAAAAAAATAGTTCAGTCGGAGAGCAACTCTAACTCCAGCGTCATCTCCTCCCAGCACAGAGGAGGTGTTAATGGCACACAGCAAATGCAGGCTTCTCCCCGCTGGAAGCTGACTGCAAGTGACGGGTGTTCAAATTGCTCAGCTGTTTTAAAAAAGAGGTCCTAAGACCTTTATTCTCAAAGATTTTAAAGGTCCTGACTCACCAAGTCCTCATCATCAAGGGAAATTTCATGCCCAAGTGTCTCACGCTGGAGGTTCACAAACAGACTCCCAGGATTAGGGAGCACTGTGGGAGAGCTGGCCCTCTCGACCCTGGTGGAGATGGCCCAGCTGATCTTTTTGCTCGGGATTAGAGGTGATCCCTGTGTCATCACCTTCAGTTTGTGTAGGCTGATGGACTAAAATGAGTCCTGTTCATCCCCAAGAAAGTTTAGCTTCCAGAGTTTGCTCCTAAAAAAAGCCCTCAAGCCCCTAGAATTCATCATAAGTGAAAAACTTACCACTTGGCTTTATATCCTTTCACCCACATCCCATTTTTTTTTTAGCTGGTTCTTGGGCCCAGCCCAGGATGAGAGCACAGCTGGTGCAAACCACCAAGCTCTGCTCTCATTTCGTGTGGTGTGACGGCACCAACTTCACAGCAAGGCTGCAGGACCACGAGGGATGGGTGTCCGTGAGCTGCAGACCAGCCACTGCCCACGGCCCGCCCCAGCAACCTGCACGGATGAGCTGGCTGCAGAGCAAAAACCCACCGCGAGCGGTGGGAGAATCTCACCACATTCGCTGCTGCCAGCTCTCAGATCAGCCCTCGAAGTGATTAAAGCAGTCGTGACACGGGAAGCTACATGCGGTTGGTGGGAACGTGCCAGTTTCCCCAGCATTTTCCCTTCAGCTGAACGCTCACCTTCGCTTTTGGAGTTGCTGCCGTGTCTTGCTGACTCAGGAGCTTTTCAGCAGCGAGAAGGCCCGCAGGTTCAAGCTTCTACAAGTCCAATATTTATAATGTTCAGCATTCCTCATTCCCCACAATCATAAAACACGAGAACCCGATATTAAACTACCTTAACAATTTTCCAGTTCCAATCTGGCCCAGCTGCTGGGGATGTGGAAGGGAGATTGGCATCTTTAATGAGCACTCAGAGAGATAGACTTCTCCTGATATGTGCTTCACAGAGGGATAAAACTGAGAGAATCTCCTGCTTTAGAGTCAAAGTGGCAAAAGCCTAGCTGAAATTTGTGCTCTTCCTTTGGGCTTCATCCCTATAGGTATTCTTCTTTTTGCCATAACAGTGCCTAAGGCTCCAGCCAAGACCACAGTGAAGACAAACCCCAGCTTGGAGAGCTTCACGTTGGAGCTGACAAGACAAATACGACATGTAATTGGAAACTGAAGCACGGAGACATATCATAACGTAATGAATTACATTATATACAATCTCCTGCCAGGTCATCTGAGGCTACCTGAGACCCAGAGCACTGCCCATCTGTCCAACCCATCTCCCATACGTTAGCCTGAGCAATACCCTACCCTGCAGAGACTGCTCATGGTGTGAAGTGCTCTTCCAGGTGGCTAATGGAGGCAGGCAGAGGATTGCTTTACAGACTGCTCTGAGCAGTCTGGATTGCAATTATAAGGAACTAAAATATCTCCTTAAATTATGCCAGACTACCAGATGATACTGGATTACTCCTTGGCTTGGTATTGCTGGTTTTCCCTTCTAGGATGGGAGCTCAGTGTGGCTTCCATAAAATTAAGTGGAGCATCATCAAGAGCTTCATTGAGAAGAAGACCTGACTTTTACACTTTATGTGGGACATTAACCCCTTGAGACATTCACAAGAATGTCCTCTCCTTTAGCCGTACGGACCCAATTGCTGCCAAAGCCTGAGCTGTAATGTTTGAGCATCCTATAAATAAATGCAACAATGCAGTTAAAAAAAAGCCAGCAGCATCACATAAAGCAAGCAGAGAAGGAATGCCAGAGGGGAAGCCAAACTCAGCACCGTTTTGTGGGTACACCAACCCCGGGAAAGCAGAAGAGGCCCAGTCCAAAGCCCCCTGGCACCAGCAGGAAATTCCCCTAGGTTTCCTATGGACTTTAGTTCTGGGATGACTTTTCAGGCATATCATTATGCCACTTCAGAGCTGGTGTCTTAAGCCGATGAGGAAGGGTCATTTTCTTTGCTGCATGTGTGGCATGGCTGGGCGATAGGGAGCTCTGCCCTCAGCGTCTCATCACGTCCCATGAGCGGGGACAGTCCCACGTCTCTGCCAGCAGAGCCACTCGTGCGAACGCTCCCTGGTTTGGCTGAGTCCAAAGCAGCACATTCCCACTTCAGCTGCCAGTTTAGACCATTTAAACGGACCTGCCTACCACTGCAAACAGCTCTGCCAGCAAAGAGGTGGGCCTGGAAACCTTCAGCAGAGGAGCGGCAGCAAAGGCAAAGGAGCATTTTCCAGTAGCTTAGCGGTTTGCAGAGCAAATGTTTGCCTACGCCCTCCTCTCCAGGCTGAACTCTTACGCTGCAGAGTCAGTGCAGCTCATGCACTATTTCTATTTCAGCTTCTTCCCCCTTGTTAAAGTCTTTTGGTTGGGTTTTGCACCTAATATGAGCTAAGGTCTTTTATTTTTATTAATTATATGTCCTTCCCGGGATCAAGTCCTGGGATTGATCCAGGAGGTGTTAGTCAAGTCAGCGTGACACCCACTCACAAATGCCAAATACTGCAAGCTTCCTCCCGCGAGCATCTGCAGTGTGTAACTGCCAGCAGCGACAAACTAGTCCCGTGGCTCCACCATGAGATCTCCATCCCCACTGGTGCCAGTGCCTGGTGCACTCCTGTGCTGCTGCACACCAAACCGACATCATTGAATTTCCTGCTACACCTCACAGAAACTGCAACGAAGACGAGGATGCACAGCCCTTTGCCTGAAATAGCTGTAAGAAGCAGCGAAGCTCCTCTGGGGAAGTTGGCAGCTGAAGCCACAAGAGCTTCCAGCCGAGGAAAAACACATCTGCTGCCCAGGAGAAAAGCTCCTGGGGGAATGCGTGGAGAGCCCAACAGAGGGACTTTAATGTGCTTTGGAGAAGGGAAGAGCATGGAGGGTCATTTCTATGAGAACCTGGAAGGAAGGGGTGCAGAACAAGATTTAGAGATACAGCTCGGGGCAAAGCAAGCTAAGTCCTGACCACAAATGCATCCAGAGCTATGGGTGAAGATACAGGCTTCACTTGGGTTCTTCCTCAGTTCCGAGGAACAGGGGCTGGTACATTCAATGTAAGTGTTGTGCTAAAAAGGTGCCGAATTTGCCAGTTTCTCCTCACAATTCATAAGATCTCAACTTTTAATTCTTCTTAATTCTCTGCTGGGTGGGAAGTGGCACTAATGCTGCGCTGGCCCCGAAGGCACCAGGCATGCTCAAGGCTGCCATGTGCCAGGGACTCTTCAAATGCACCACGAGAAATGGTCACTGCCCTGAGGACTTCGCCGTCCAACCCGAGTCCAGCCCAAATTATTAACAGCTCCATATTATGGGCAGAGACACCTGCCACAGGACCCATGCTCTGGGTGGAAAGTACAGAGCACGGGCTGTCCTGTGCTGCACTGCCCTGAGGGCCACACTCACCATCTTCCCTAGGTTGCAGCCAATAGAGACTCAGTGAACCAAGAGCCAGGAAAAAAAAAAAATGACGGTTTCCCAAATTTCATCCCAGTGCTTTCCTCTCAGGACTACCCAGCCAGCATCCCCACTGTCCTCTTCTTTCCAGTCTCGGCTAGTAGGAAGTTTACACAGAGCCAGCTATGTTCTTTAGTCTTTTAGCACCAAAAAAACCCTCCTGAATTAGAAATTCTGCTCATTTAAGAAATGACACTAGATGGCAGCATGTGCCCCTACAAATTGCAGTCCCGGTTGCACATCACTCCCAGATGCCAGGGAGGCAGGAACCGTGGCCGGCTAAGGCCAAGCGCATCCCCTGCCTCGCCTATCGGCCGATCTCGCTGCAGCTGCCGGGAGAGAGAAGTTCAGGCTTCCGGCTAAAGTTCACTTGCGTCGCAGGCTGGAAAATCAGCTTTTTTTTTTCCCCCTTCTTCCTTGTGAGTCTCACAGGGCTTTTCTCTGGAAATACTCCGTGACTGAAACCCTCTGACAGTCCTTGAAGAGGACACGGTCTTCCAGCTCCGCACTATCTTTGAAGATATTCCCCCAGGGCAAATGGCTTTTGTCGATGTGGTTTGCGCTATCTAATGACAATGGAAGAAGCTCAGGGTAGGATTAATAGTGTCCTTGTCCCGGAACGAATAGTATCAGTATATTAATAATACACAAATAGAGTTGTAATAGAAAAAAAGATCAATGACTAAAAATTACATGTTGATAACAGATTTTTAAATGAGGCTCTGATTACATGTGACTATTTACAGGGTGTAGCTAGACTCATTACAGGTGCTGCTGTCTCATCCTCTCGCCTAATAGAGAGGCACTTTACTCAATATTTGATGTCCTTACTTGCTCTCTGAAGCTGCTAGTGTTGGCCAGAACTACAGGCAGCAGTGGAGGGATCTTAACTGGCCCCGTCTGGTGGTTCTGATCTTCTTCATTATGTTAAAAAGACCAGATCCCATGCGCCAGATGATTGGCATTTTAATCACAGAAAGGAGTGTTTGAGCAAAGTATTCCCGGTTCAGCTGGTTTGCTGTTGTGTTACACATGCAAAGAGTTTGTCCCCGAATATTCGGATTGCAGGGAAACCATATATAACACAGCTGGCTGAGAATGGAGATAACCAGTGTTAGCACGATAGGGGTTTCAGAGACTCACACCACTGCTGAGGGATACCCATGAGAAATCAGCTATAGGGGGATGTTGTTTTGGAAGGAAGTATAATTTCTCCAGGGTTTGACTTTTCTGGGAACAGTGAAGGAGGAACAGCTACTGTTCAGTCAGTTAAGGAATTAATTGGAAGAACAATATGCTCCGAGCAAAACCCTTCATTACCCAGCCCCAAAGCCGGGGACCGACACGAAGCACGTGTTCATCACATGGAGTGAAAAGCAGTGCTTTCCTCAAGGCTGCTCTAATCTGCACTCAGTTGCCTACCAGCGGGCTGCAGAAGAAGGTCATGGGCAGCTGCAGCACATACACATATTTCATGAGTTAAAGAGCCAGAGAAGAGCATTTTCCTCTGCTTCTCCCTGACCAATGCCAGCTGGGGACTCCCTGGGGCCCCTAATAAGTGGCTGGTGGGGCCCTGGGGCTCACATGGCCCTACACTCCTCAATGCAGAATGAGCAGGGTCAGCTTGGGCAGCAGGTGTGATATTGGCCCTTAATTGCTAATTGAAAGTCCTGCCCAAACGAGAGTGTGGGTTGTTATTTTTAGCAGCTGAGTGCTTCCTTGAGCTGGAAGGTGTGGGGCTACAGAAAGGGTCTGGGAAGGGGTATGTGAAATTGGGTGTCAGTACTGGGGAAGGGCAACTGCAGGCAGCTGCAAAGCTCCTGCTGATGATGGGGGTGAGAAAAGGGTCTGCAAGGCAAAGGGTTGCTCTGACTGCAGGAGAAGGGAAGGAGCCTCTTGAGCTGGGCACAGGCTTGCATGGGTGGGAAAGGTGAAGGAAGTCAACCTCAGCCAAGCATCTTTGTGCCTTAAATGGTGAGCAGGTAAGAGCAGAAGAGATGGAGAGTTTGAAAGGTGGTGATGGTTGGCTCAGGAGGGTGTGGAGAGGCAGAGAAAATGCAGGTAGAGTGTAAGAAAAAAAGCTTTCTCTTCCCTTTGTTTTTTAGAGGACCTGCTTTGTTACAAGAACTATACAGCTCCAGCTTAGTACTGCAAGCATTTGATGGGGGTGTTCTGAGGCCTGAGCCTTGCTCAGGGCTTTTATTGCAGAAAAACATCAGTACAGGAGTCTTATATACATGGAGGCAGGCAAAGGCAGTGTGTTGTTGTGTTGGCTGCTCTTTGGCTGATCTTAAAGACGGCCTCCTTTCCCTTAAGCTAATAAACCAAAAGTAACACCTCTGCAGTCAACCTATCTGCTCTGCCTTGGGAAAACAGTCAACTTGAGCTTGGGCTGTTGATAACCCTCCTTTAGGGGTGATGGCCTACAAGATTAAGGCATCCCACTTGCGCTGCTGCAGGATAGCTGCTTCCCTGTCGTGGTGCTTTAGCAGCGTGCTGTGACAGTGTGTGTCTATGGGTCGAGGGGCCGGGTCGCTCGGTGCAACGCCGCGGGAGGCTTTTCAAACTCATCTTACTTGAGGTCTCCGAGGTGGGTGCTGCTTAATGATGCTGGTGTCTCCCTTTTCCAGCATGGTGTTGAAAGAAAGGGGTCTGGGCCCTTGGGGATTAGAAAAGGAGAAGAAATGGGTGAGGTTACTTTGGCGTGATCATCGGCTCCTAGGTGGTATTCTGCAATATTTTCCGGCCTAGCTCTTGTTTGGCCTGTCCTGGTGAAGTCTCTCTTGCTGTGCTCCAGGAACTCATGATATAAATTGTTCTATTAGCAGCAGAAATAGAGTGTGGCTGGATCCGTGCCTGCACTTTCTAATGAACTTAGGTCCACCATGTACCTCTTGCTTCCTTCTTCAGCCCCTCCTGCACCCTGTATGGCAGAATAACCACCCTCCACACCTCCTGCAGCTTCCCAGCTACGTCAGTCCCTCCTCTGGCATCCTGTTGTCCTCCCTGCTCTCCCCCAGGGCCTTTGACCATCCGTTGGCCAAGAAAACTGCATGTTTGGCTGGTTCCTGGCCGCATTTGTTGGCTGAGCTCACGCTTGGCCTTATAAAGTGGGGAATGGACAGCAGTTTGGGTCTCTTTTTGCTGCTCAGTCTCTGAGACCTTATTTATTTTTAAGGCACCCTATAGAAATGTCTTTAACTCTTCTACTGACCCTGGCAGACCTGGGCTACAGCCAGCCGGTAGGCTCAGGAGTTGGTGAGGGAAGTGCCGACATGCAAACAGCACAGTCACGAGCCCTCTTCTTTGGAAACCAGCCCAAAATACATGCACAGGGAGGACGTGCTACCAAACAGCGATCACCATACCTGTCATTAAAGCAGTGTTTTAACTAAGGTCTGAATGCGAGCATTAGCTCAGATCTGTTCTTAGCTATTGCTCTCCAGGTGGACGCTGCTGCTGTTCTTGCACAGATGAACACTCGCGTGTGCATGAAGTATTTGTTTTTATAGACATTTTTCTGTTCCTCCTCCCTCCCCAAAAGCTGTCCTGTTGCATTTGAATCCTGTTTTACATGCGTGGTTATGTGTAGCTGCTCATATGTGACTGAAGCCTAACCTGCCCTGAGCCGGCTGCTCCAGTGTGGAGCATGAGAAAGGACTGGGGAGGAAAAAACAGGAATTGGGGACGAAGGCTGGGGAATGGCATAGGAAGACCCAGGAAAGGATCTTACGTTATAGTTGAGGTCCAACTTCCTAGTTATAAAAATGGGAGGTCATCTTATAGGGGCGAACCCAGTATAGGGGCGACTCCAGCAGCTCCCAGCCATGAGGACACCGCGATCCCCTCGCAAGTGCGGCTGAGTTCACCTGAGAAATGATTTGCTTCGCTCTGCTGAGCACCTGTGCAATGATTAACTACTGAGCGGGGGACGCCTGAAAGGAGAAATTCCAGCGCGGGTGACGTCTCGGGAGGAAAAAATTCAGCTCTCGCCACGCTGCCTCCTCGCCAAGCGCTGTGCAAGGAGACAGCGCTTGGTGAGGAGGCAGCGTGGCAAGAGAGTGAGGTCCGAGCTGGAGGCGTTTTGGCGATTTCTTTTTTTAACCTTGCACTCTAATAGCTGATTTTCTCCACTGGTGAGCGGGGAGTTTAACGCCAGCCCAAAGGAAGCCTCGTAAACTAAATAAGACCCCTTCTCTGGGAGGCTTTGCTTATTTAGGCAGCAGCTCGAGCTAATGCGTTGCTCAAGTGCTCTTGAGCATGCTCGTTTCTGCAAATGAAGTGTGTAATAGGAAATGACACTTACTGAGGGTTTTAAAATAATTTTCAAATAAAAAAATACGTTTTCATAAGCATTTGATAAATGCCCAGTGGTTACCGATGTCCAGAATGGGAATATCTGATTGCTCTCGCTGTCATGCAGCGCCAGGTCGCGTACCCAGCGCTGATCAGCATTTGCCCCAGGCCTCCGCTCAGGGACATGACTGCTGTCCTGCTAGAGGCGCGTTTGCTTTCCCGGGCTCCCGATGTCTCTCCGTAGACCGTACGGAAGAGGAAATGTCCGGCAATGCTAAACAGTGCTTGGTTTCTATCTGAAACTCACTTTTAGAAATGGAAAAGAGGGAAGGAGGAGCGCTAAGCCTGCAAATCCCGATCCATCTGCATTATCCTTCAAGCGAGCAGCCTCATCGACATGCACGGAGGTTTCACTCTAGATTTATTGAACGTGGCTGGGGGGAGCCATTGCTCATCATCTCGCTCGTCACAGAGTTGCACACCAGCTTTCGCTAGCTGTCGCATACCTTCTTTCTCATTTCTGGGCATATAGTGAATTTAAAAACCGCTATGAAAGGCTGCGGCCAGTCATGGGAAAGGCTCTCGGTGCCGGCACTCGTGGGAGAACATACGCAGTTGTTGCATTTGCGTTCCTCTGCCTCTTGGCTTACAAAATTAGCCCTGTGCAAGACACGGGTATTATTTATGATGGAGCTGAATTTTGCCTGCTGAATGTCTTCCCCAGGATCTAATTATAATTAAGGTAATTATATAGATATGCCCAATGGTAGCACGTACGCAGGACAGATGTATAATGAGTTAAGGAGCTGCTGTGTGCATGCTCATTTGGACGCAGCCTGTGGTCGCTGTATATGGATTTAATGCTATCGAAGTGGGGTTATTTACGGAAGGGCGACTCGTGTCGGCAGTGTGTGACCTGGGCTCTGCTGACTGAGAGAGTTTCCCAAAACAAGTTGCAAGGGGAGGGGAAAAAAATGGATTTTTTTCCAAAGCTGAAACTAGCTGGAAATGGCAAAAAGATATGAACGCGGAAAGGCATGTGCACACACCTAGGTGCAACCCCCGCTGCACCGAGTGACCCTGCAGCTCCTTCCCGGTGGCTTTCTCCAGGCGTCCTCTCTGAGCAAGGACCAATGTACCACCAAGGGCAAACCACCAGCTGCTCCCCTTGCAATTGCTATTTACTTATTATTAATTGCAATTATTATTTGCAATAACTAGGTTACGACCCTCTTACCTGCAGTGGCTCTCCCGTACCCAGTTTCCCGGAGTGGCGGGAGCTGCCTTGGGAATGTGGCTTTCTCCTGCTCCGATGCTTCTTGCGGCATGTGGGAAAACCAGTGCGGGACCGAGACGTAGGGCGAGAGGGGCAGGTCGCCCCCGGCTCGCGCCGGGGCCACCTTGGTGACCCTGTGCCGCGTCCTGGAGGAGCTCAGGCCCATTTTCCAGAGCTGTGGCCTCCGGTGGAAAAGGAAAAGCCCCTCTTTGGGTTCGGCTGCTGCCCGTCTGCAGCGTCCCAGCAGCGCAGGGACAAGGCCGGCGGCCGCTCGCTGCCACCGCTCCGCTGCGTCCTTCCCAGCTCGGCCCCGGCCACCGAGGCCGGTTAAACATTGACGTGGCTCCAGCCCTCCCCAGGAGGCGCCGGGAGCTGGCAGCAGCCTGGGAAGTCAGCACCAGCAAAGTCTCCGGGATCTTTCCTCGCATCTATCCACACCTGTAAGCGGGGCAGGACCTGTGCGTCGTGCAAAGGCTTCTGGTTCTCTATTTATTTTTCCTTTTTGCTCACAAAGTTATAAGCGGGTTCAGAGGGTGCAATTTGTTTCAGGACTTGGTGGTTCATTCCACTTCAAGGCAGAGTGGCTGGAATATATATGTGTGTGCATATGTATATTTATATATATATATGCAGGATTATTTATGGAATGAGATTAATATTACAGGGGGTTGTTTGTTTGTTTTGGTTTGTTTTTTTTTGGCGTGGATAAGGTTGCAGGAGGCAGTGAGAGCACCTATTAGCCCGGCTGCAAAACGTGCCCAAACCAGCAGATGCAGAACCTGAGAGCGAGCACCCGCTCGCGGCTGAACGGCTCGTGCCTCTGGCCACAGAGCCCCTGCGTCGCTCGGGACTTTCCTCTGCAGCATCTTGCGCGAGGGAGCCCAGTAGCTGAGTTATTTTTCCAAATGAACGTAGGCAGGAGGCTCTCTGCAAACCCCCATCCGGTTTTGGCTTGGAGCTGGGTACCGAAAGGGTCTAGCGCTCCTGGAAGGGGCCCTCGAACAGCATCGCCCGGAGCAGCGGCTTGTGCTGGGCCCAGCAGGTGCCACGAGGCTCAAGACAAGGTGAGCTGGGTGTGCGGTAAGATGTTGTCGGAGATCATAGCGATGCTTTAGTTTGTCTAGAGTGAGCTGCGACAACCCTTACTAAAGCTTGTATTAACCCTGCATTTAGTGCTAAGAACCTCAGTAAAGCACGTCCCTGAAACTATCTATTAGTGCAAACGAACTTATTGACTCCAAAAGCAGCTTGGGGTGGTGCCCAAGCTGCCATGTGCTGTTTGCTTTGAGCCGTATCATCCCATCGCTACCTTCTGTTTAGAATAAATCACCTTTTTAGACGATTTTCAATGTCTAGCTGCTTTTGAAAGCAGCAGACAGCTCGAAGAGAGTTTTAAAAGCGCGTGTGCGCATGCCCACACCTCATACGTGTGGGTTCAGGGCAGGGAGGTGGGTTGTTTCGGGTTGTCTTCTCCAGTGCTAGTTCTGCAGCCGCGTGGCGAAGGGGCCGGTGTTGCTGCTGTTTTTAATAGAAAAGAGAGTTTTGTCGGTTCTCCTGGTTGCAGGGAGCAGTTTGAAAAGAGGAAGGAGCAGAATAATGTTTTAAAAAAACGAAACAAAACAAATTGGGGCGAGTACTGCAACAAGAGGAAGGCATCTTGCAAAGACCAGGCGAGAGGAAACGCGCCGCAGCACTTCCCCAGCTGTGGGGCTCGCGGGGACATTAATGCCCTAGGAAGGGGACGTTACGACTAGCAGCCAGGACCCGCTCGGCGAGACCAGCATAAATCACAGCTTTTTGCTGGCTTTGCTTTTGCTGCTTTAGTAACACAGTCGGTTGTTATAGAGCTAGTAGTGTTAATAACGAATGCTTCCTTTCTCTAATAACTTCTTTCCCCCTGGCAAAAGTACTGTGAGCAAAACCTTACTAACTGGTGATCAACATTTCGAAGAGCGGTCTGGACAGTACGGCAATCATCTGCATTACTTTCATGTTGTTTCTACTCCTCTTTAAAAAACAAAACCAACCGAAAAAAAGACACATACACGTGCCTCTGCATACCAAGTACTCTCAAATAAGAGTCGTCTTGCTGAGTGATCAATCCTAGGACCGCCGTACCAGGAAACGGCCCTCCTAAATTACACAGTGACAGTCTTAGGGAAGGAACTGGGTTGGTTTGTTTTTGGCTTTTGAAAGGTTTGTTTATTTTTTCTTTTCACAGTGGAGGTTAAGAAAAATATTTGGTCCAAAGGAAAGCACTAGAAAACGGGAACTGCCATTTCCCAAGGATGCTAGTGATGCAAGGTACTCAGTCTCTCATGGAAGCTCGCTGTTCAGCTGGGAGAGCAGCTTTTCTGGGAGAAAAAGATAAATAAGGTTATTTTCTTTTTTACGGAAGACACCCAAAATCCAAAGCCACTGCTGGGAAGTTGGTGCAAAGACGTACGGACAAGTGTGGGTCCGGGAGAGCTTTCAGAGGGGGCGAAGCCATGGGTGGGCTCAGCAGTGCTGCAGCTCTGAGCTAGCACAGCTTGCAGCTGGGTAGTCGCAGGCTTGAGCAGACCATGAGCGTCATGAGCTGCGTCTGTTCTTTAGCAAAGGCTGCGACAAGGCTTGAAGCTGGCTAATGGTGTAGCACAAGTATTAGAGTTGAGGGTATGTTCAAAATCAGCTCGATTGCCTGGTCTGGGTTCCTAGAGCAAGCCGAAATCCCACACTTTGCAAAGTCAGGGCTTGGAGCAGTGTTTCATGATTACTTATTTATTTATTTTTAATTTAGCATTACAAGACAGCTCAGCCCCATTCTTCGGGGTTTTGAGCGGTTGCTTTGTCGGTAATGATGGATGCAAAACTTTCTGTGTGACTTGTTTCTAATCGGCAAAGGCTCGTGTAATCGCACTGTTCAGTAATGGAATTTCTCTCTTCCAGCCACCCTCGGCAGCAAGGTGTCGCAGTAATGCCTTGCCACACCATTGCCCCACGTCTGTCTTTGTGTGTCACATGTCACTAAATAACTATTTACTTTGATAATAACTCCTTTATTTCAAAGGCAAGTTAACGTTTGCTTTTGAGATTTTGCTGGAAATGTCCAAGAATGGTCTCTTTGACTCTTTCGCCACCCAAAGGAGATTAGTGATGTAGACTTGATCCTTATTAGCCTCATTTTAAACCCGCCAGTTCAGTAAGACACGAGTTTAAATGTTTTTTACTACAAAACATTTTATTGTGGTCATTTACACCTGTTCCTTCATAAGTGTATAAATGTAAACATTTATTATAGATGTATTTCTGTTATCTTACAATTCATCCCCAGTTCAGAGTAAATGTTATTTTTTTTTAAGCATACAAGTAGTGAGGAAATTTCAGCTATATTCACAGAATATACATCTGCGTGCAGTTAAAGTCCACCAGCTCTAAGCTAGTGGTATAGACACTGTCCCATTAGCTCTACTTCTGCTTCTCGTGTGCACGCTGGAGTCCGTGATGTCATCGGCATGATCCTCACTTTTCTTCTCCTTTAAGCTGTTGATGAACCGCAGGGTTATTTCATCCCATTCTTCAGGGAGCAGCATCAGCAGAAACCCGATGCAAATGATGATGGTGGCCCCCAGCCTCACCACACTGAAGATCATCTTGTGCTTCAAGAGATCCACAGCTGTGAAGAAGAAACAGCAGTGTCATCAACCAAAGAACTGCAGCAGGATGAACTATGTCATCAGATTAGCCCAGTACATCTCCATACCCTGTGTGTGGGACTCTGGCTTTGACACAGGCCACATCACTTCCAGTCCTCTAGACCGACCAACCCCTTGAGTTTGGAGCATGGCTTTGACATCACAGAGTGGTACCAGAAATGGCATGTCTCCTCCATGCCTCCATGCAGACTTTGAGGAAGCCTCAGAGCCAGTTTAGCCTCTGGTTTCCCTTTCTACTCTAAGGGATGGTGCTTTATGGTAACTCTTTATGTATAGCAGGCTCCATCAGCACATTCCATCAGCGATGGAGAGAGACCGGCATGCAGGTCAGGATGGAGCTGATGTCCTGTCCCTGCCTCCCAACTCTGCAGGCAGCCATAACGGCACACCTGGGCCTCAGGAAGAGTAACCTTCCACTCATACATCCCACCTTGCTGCTGCACACCAGGCCACCAGCACGGTGCTGAGCCGCAGCAGCAGCATGCTGACCGCTGGTGTCTCAGCAGCAACCAGCTCTGGTGCCACAGGCGGGGGGGGTCAATCTGCCCTCTCCTCTGTGTGGTACAGACATACCCCTCACTTCCAGCAAAAGGAGGAAGGACAAAAAAAGTGGCATTCGCTAACTGAAACACCCAGAATCACTAGGGGCATCTGTGGATGAGACCGAACCTCTCTGAGATACGTGGTGGCAGACTTTGACCGTTTAGACAACGAACTGCTGCTGCTGTCTGCACATCCGTGTGCTTTATCTTTCGACCAACGCGTGCGTTAGCTGTACCTGCATTTCCAGGAACGCTGAGCACTGTGCCGATAGAGATCAGAATGGGGTACGTAAGCACGACGCCAACGTTAACCAGAATGTTAAAAGCTGGGGAGAAACAAAGAAAATGATCCATGGTTATGGGGAAAAGCATTAGAGTTAGATTTTTCTCCTCCACCCTGAGCTCACAGGTATGATATATGCTTAATACATACTCCACAATGTAAGGACCATGAAGTTACTTATTTTTGCATATATGTGGATATAAAATAGGTGAAGTTCTGGATGGGGGAAAAATGAGGGCTGTAGGTCTATTGATAAATTGCAATACTGAGGTATCACACTTCCATTTTGGTGCTTTGTTCAAGCTTTAAGCAGATTCCAACAATCTAGTTTTGCTTCCATAAACCTTTCTTCTCCTACCAGAAAGGCGGCAATCCCAGCTTCCTCTCTCTGCTCAGGGTGTGTTACCTTTGTTTCAGTGGGACACCTCTTTGGTGAAAGGCCCCATGCACCCTTGGCTGGACCAAACATGAAAGGATGATGGCACAAGGCAATGCATACTCTTAAGGACACTAAACACAACTAGCCTATGAAGTTAATTGTAGACTGTAACAAGGCTGTGTCTTGCCCACTTGCCTTATCCCTACTTTTTGTTCTGTAGGTGCTGACAGAGCTGCTGTGATTGGGGTTAGAACTGCTCCAAGGAATGGCAGACTCACTCGTGCCACCTCAGCTGTCAGTCCTGCCATAGCTCCGGCCAGCTGGGTAGAGGGGCTGTGTACCGACAACGGGAGCCTCTTTGTTTCCATTTAATACACTTGTAGTGGAGACAAAAACCTCTTTGATTACGAAGTAATAGTGATTTCAGTAAAGGAAACGATGTTCCTGTAGCTGGAAATTAAAACGCCCCTGGGCTGAATTCAATAGATGTGCTGCCTGGCCGGAGCACAGCAACTGTGGCGCTGGCAGGGGAAGCTCCATGGAAGAGAGGAGGAGAGGAGAAGGCTCTGGGAAGTGAAGCAGTTTGTGCCAGCCTTCGCCAGCCGTGGCAAAACCATGCGGGCTCTGGGCAGAGCCCGCAGCACCCACCGAGGTGCCCCAGCATGTGTGGGGTGTCCCTGCGTCAGTGTGTGCACACCAGTCGAGTATGTGCAGCCCCTTCGGATTGGCTGAATAGCGATCGGACGGCACTGGAGCAAATGAAATGCCCGTCACCCTGCTGTGGGAAAGCAGAGATGAAAACTGAGCAGTTAGGGCGACCGGTTCATGTTTATTCTCTGTTCTAAATATTCATATTAAGGCTTCTCGTGAAAAGTGTTAGTGTTTTTTCTCAAGGAGTTCCAGTGTGCACTGGGATCGGGTTTCATCTGCAAGGCAGCTCTGCTGCTGAAGGGAGGAAAAGGTTTGTGTCTGAGGCTACCTTTGTATTGGGGAGGGGAAGAATTAGGAAAAACGAGTAAAACTTTTAACACATACCTAACCAGAGGCCGGCTACTCCGCACAGGTAACCCCACGGCACAGCGGAGAAGGGGGACCAGTACTCCACTTTTGTAAAATAGAGGATGATGGGGGTAACGGAGATGAAAATTAAATTGAAGAAGCCCAGAGTAGAAACAAAATGAGCAGCTTCCCCAAAGTTCGCACTGCCGAGAAACATTTTGAACAAAACCTGTGAAGGAGAGGAAAGAGGGAGGTTTTTTTAGACTCATGCCTGTCCTGGGAAGCAAAGTCCTCCAGCAGAGCCCCCTGTCCCCTTGGGGAGAGAGGGGCTGGGGACAACCCTGACTAGGACAGGGTGCCACAGTCCAGCCCACTCCTATGAAGGGTTTTGCAAGGGCAACTTTGCTAAGGTTTCAGTCTTTTCCTGCATGTTCTGGTACAAAGGGGGATATCATGTTATTAAAATGGGGAAGGCTGAGGCTGTACAATTAAGTTTAACACAAAACGCCATGAGGAAGAAGCATAACTAAGAACCCAAAAGCACCACTGTCTGTGCAACAAAAGTTGCAGGATTTGGGCTGTGCTGGGTATTGCGGTGATTTGTGAGGGGACTCCAGCGACTTCTGCAGCATCAACCTGCTGTGAGAGGAAGCTCCAGCCTGGAGAGACTTGCTCCAGCCCGGAGAGACTCGCTCCAGGCTTGCTGGCAGCATGAGCCGCTGGAGGATTCGTCCTACGCAACCTTAAATTCATACACTTTGAGCAACTTCTGAATGCTCCCAATGAAGTTATCAGAGAGGCAGCAAAGTCTAAAACCGGGAGGCAACTTTTCATCCTGCTACAACTCAGTCCAAACTTCTGCTCTTCTTCACACATGCTTCCCCCGTGCCGAGCTGGCAATAAATACAGCCACCTTTAGGCTAGCCCATTTCTAAATCAAACGTGTCCTTGCTGCCCTCATCCCCTACCTTCATCGCTCGGCTACACTACTTCCAAGCAGGGGCCAAAGCAGCACCTGCCTCTCGTGCATGGGCTGCACCAGGCAAACAGGGCTCCCAGCCTGGCACGCGCGCGGAATACACAAGAAAGCTGCACTGCAGCCCAGGGAGGAGATGTCTGTCCTCACCGAAGGAAATTCGACACTATCCGCGTTCAGTCTTCCCCCCCTCTGCTGCATATGGCAAGCCCATTACGAACAGCATCGATAAACCGCGGTGGCAGGAAATGATTAAAACATGATACCAAACTCCTTGCGGCATAATAATGGAGATTTCATTAAAGGCTCATAAAGCAAAGTCATTCCGAATATTTGGCAGCTACAAACTAATTATACTCATAGTAAATTTTCTGACATTGTGACATCGCCTGCTCAGAACATGAATGATGCAAGAGGGGGCGAATAAAACATTTATTTTATAGTGATTTGCCTTGTACTCGTGCATTTTTAACACCCAATATTAAAGAATATAAGAACATTAATAAACCGTTACGACCTACCTTATACAACGCAGATGTAGAGGCTGATCCGACAGCATATGCTACCCCGATAATTGAATCGCCCTGGAAACCATCTGCATATGCCATCATTACAATTCCTGTGATTGCCATTATGGCTGCAACTATCTGCACAAACAAAGCAAAGCAATGTCAAGCTCAGCGCAATTTCATTACATGGCAAAAGATTATCGCGGTGTGGGTTTTTAACGAGTGTCGCTAGCTACTTTCTCTCACTTTAAGCCTTCTTTCCTTCCCTTAAATAGGTGGTTATGTACTGTTGGGAGCGATGTAAAACATAATGAAAGTGTGCGCCCTGACAGCAATGTGGATGTATAGCTCTGCAAATTCTCCTGGGACCTACTGACAGAACAGTCGTCACTGAATATTTTATAAGCTAAACACCCCCTTTGGAGATGCAACTCCAAGATCAAGAACTTTTAAGATATTATTCTCTACTATACAACAAAACAACTATTTAGAAATGCCACCAATTTGGCTTGAAATAGAAATATTTTGGTGAGCAACCTTCCCTGGAGTCATCATTCCAGGAGACTGAGTCCTTTATTGTGGAATACCTGCAGGCAACTGGGAGCTCTTCCAAGGCTGCTCCTGCCCTGGATGTTTTTTCACTGTGGCCAAGCCAACTTTCTTGGGTGGACATGGCCAAATTTCTTTATGAAGCCTTTACCTTGTTGCCTAGTTTTTCACCTCGTTTGAAAAGCCCAGCTGGAGCTTCTAAGGAACTTCAAAGAAAAAGAACAGAAATAATTAACTATGCCTATCACAACTCTTTGGTCCTGACTCCCAGGAACTTCGAGCAGCAATGGAGATCCTTCCATACTTTATTCTTTTGAAAAAATTCCCCTTTTCTATCTAATTGCCCTGTGCAGGCAAATAGAGGGTCTGAATACCAAAGACACTGAAAATCCAGCTTCCACAAACTTCAGAGGAAAATGTGTTTCCTCAGACCGGTGGAAAATTACAGCACCATTTCTGTTAGGCTCTTTATACATATTTTAAAACATTATGATGACATTGTTTTATCACTATAGAAAAAGCCGTTCATTGCAGGCCCCTGAGTGCCACGGGCACTTACTCACTCAGGTCCAATTCTGGCCTTCTACTAGAGCTTGGCCTAGCGCAGCAGATGCACAAATGCAGATTACCAAAGCAAGCTGCTGCAAAGCCACCAGCAACACTTAGAGTTCAGTTCAGACCGTGTTTTCTATTATCAGATCTCCATTAATTCCCATAACACCCCAGTGAGAGAGACAAGGAGGGTCCTCACCATTTGTGCTAAGGAAGATACAAATGTGGTTAGCCTTGATAGCACTAACCTCCAAAAACACTGCTAAACAGACGTGCTGCCTAAAGTGACTGCTGAGCCAGGCAGGACTCTTCCCCCTTCCTGCTCCTGCAGCCCTGGCACAACTCCCCAGCCAACACCAATGCAAGATCAACTGGATTCGAGTTCTTCCTGGCAAACCTCATTAAATTGCATTTAAGAAATGAACCTGAGCCTCACATGCGTTTCACACACACTCACACACTTTAAAGACATCTTGATCAAACCATGCACCCTTTTGTAGAGGAACCTGACTTTTAGCTCTTACATAGTTTTACCAAGCGTCCCAGAAAATCCACTGATATTTGCACTGAGTAGCTCTGAGCCAGACTGAGGTAATAAACACAAAAGAAAAATCCCACAGAACTATGTCAACAGAGCCAGTTAGCAGAGCAAAATCTTGTTTCAAGGGACACATGCCTGACTCAGGTAAAGGTGTCCACACATGGGACAGAACTAGGAACCAACAGTTCACTCCCAGGGTAAAGCCAATCTGTGAGACTATAGCTAAAAATGTTACTGCTCCTATACGGCATAAGCGTCCAAGCCAACATCTTCAGTGGGAGACTAAGCTCCTGGATGGAGCTTTAAGTATCTCTCACTGTCAGCCCTATTTTACCAGTAACTGAGGCACACAGGTATTTCCACCTCATTGCAATCTCAACACCAAAGGGACAGATTCACAGACCATGGTGGGTGTCTATATCCCACCTAATGTCCACTTGAAACATCCAAGCTCCAAGATGCTGTCCTCCAAAGAGCTTTCCTTGCTGTCACCTAAACCTGAAGCCACTGAAATGCCTTTGGTACCTCCAATCACACCATGAAATGTCACCTGGCACCCCCAGCCCTAAGCATGCTTTGAAATACCTCAGTCTTCTAACATTGATGCTGTTATCCTCCCCTTCCCCCAACCTAATGACAGGGCTGGAGTCACATATGCGCTCATGCTTTCTCAGGCACAATGCGATGGTTCAATGAGATCTGGCACACCTTTGGCAAGAGGGGACAAGACAGCTTCCCTCCCACTCTTTCCCAGAATAACACAGTCTGGTAGTCAGGCCACCTGGGAGGAGTGCTTGAGGCCCTTCGTGTGGAGGAGAGACCTGGAGCCAAGCCTGACATCCCTGGTGGGATGAGGGCAGGGGAGCAATGCTCCCCTCCAGCCTGTACCTTGAAAGAAAGGACTGCTTCTGTGTTTTAAGGAAGGGCAGAGAGGCTTTTCACCATCAGGAAATTCAGCTCAAGCCCCACTGGGATTCAAAACATATCCCTTCCTATGGTTGTTCCTGGTAGGTCTTCCTAGGCTGGGTCCAGATTGTCGGTGGCTAACTTTCCTGGCTGGACATATGGTTCAGGGCTACTCACCTTACTGGAGGAGGCATCTACCTCCCTCTGCAGCACTAGCCCTCACCCACAAGTTAGGTCTTTATCCAGCTGCATTTTCCAGTGCCTAAATGGAAATCTGGCTGTCACCCTTGAAGTGACTTTGAGTGTTGGAAGACACCACCCTCTGCTGTTCACCCTGCCACAAAGTCCAGGTGCATCAGTCAGAGGACACACATGTGAACACCCACCATGCATCAATGCTTATTTTGAACCCTAAGTTTACATCTATTCGAGAACCTGTGAGTAAAATAAAGAAAGTTGAATTCTCTTAGAAGAGTGGTTTCAGTGGCATTCACAGAGGTGTATGATAAATATATACTGAAATGTTCCTGTCACCACCAGATATATATCAACAGCGTGTAGTAACTGCAAGCACAACACAGACCTGAAGCATTGCTGAAAAGCTGAGCAAAACTCCTGTTCAGCAGGAATGGTCCCTACAGAACTTCTCCCTCTTACCTACTGTTTAATGAGTAGCTTGTTAGTGATGGAAGTGTGTAATACTGCTGTTCCTCTTTACAGTTCATCCCAGGATATGAATACCACAAAAGTCCAGCCTTAAAGCAACACAGAGCAATACTCAGGACCTCTTAGAAATCAGAATGATCCCCCTGTTAGCCTCCTCGAAAACTCTCCCCTGCCCTGCTACACTGCATGTCTGCTTTGATCTTAGGCTGCATTATACATCTTGCATTGCACATAAATTCAGATTTCATACTTCAACTGGCATATTTCAGCTACAATGCTTCAAGCAATGTCCCCCACAAGACAAAACAGAAAACTCCAGTGTGGTTATCCCCATCTTCAAACTGAAAGGATTGAGATTTAACCCTTAATGAACTCAACAGTCAGACCCAGCAAGTGAATCCTTTTCTTGCATGACTACTTCCATAAGTAGATCCACCATCTCCAGTAGGAGATTCACGTGCCACATGAATATCTGCTTGCTATTAGGAGAAACACCTTCCCAGTCTGACTACAGAGAATTTGGAGAGCCAGTTTCCTAATTTTAACCAGAATTTGGAAAGCCAAGCACCTCTTCTCTGAAACACTAGAACGATGGACAGAAAAGGAGTGACATTTCATGAGACATTAGATAAATATGACCTGACATTGGAAAGCAGCAAGAGCATTATTTAAATTTCATGTTCAAAGCTCTTCCTGCAAATTAGACACCACCACATTAGCACAGCTGACCTCTGCCTAGCAATTGTGTCGTGTTTGCTTTAGAAACCTGAGTGCACATCCTGCAGCCTTCTGCACGCTGACAAGAAGCAGCAAGGTCACAGTGAAGCAAAGTTGGTTGTTGTAGTTGACAGCTTGTTAAACAAGGCTTTTAATTAAAGGAAGAGGTCAGGAACTTCCTTGTGGAGCCTTCTCAGTAAGGACTAAAATTAGCTTGCTTTTTTTTTTCCCTGGAAGAGAGCTAGGCCAACCAACATTTCATGGAGTAACATTTTTTTCCATGTGGAGCACAGCAGAAAGTGAAGTGTTGTACCAAAGAAACCTGCCACCAGGATGGCTACAACCAACCTTTCCTGGGGAGGAAAGAAGTCCTCAAACCACTCTATATCTACTTAACAAGCATTAACTCAAGTTCACAGATGAAGCAAACCAAGGGCTTGCACACGAAAACATCTAAGCTCATGGCTAAATCTAAGCATCGTAAACCAACAGGACTACAGTGTGAAGTCTTTTAAAAGTTTGTGCTTGCTCTGAACCATAGCCATCTTTACTCCCAGAAGGCGTAGCATAACCTGGACACAAGGTGAATCTTCTGAATTCATAAGTTCAGAAGTTTCCAGGCAAACAAGACTGTGGTGTAGGGATTATGCTGCATCTCCCTGAGCAGTGCAGTAGGTACTCAAGACACATAACGCCTTAAGTGTTGAATCACACTTCTATAAGTAAATAGCTATATATTCATTGCTGAATATTTCCTTCTCATATTACTATCCTTCCTTCAGCACACTCCAGAGAACTTAAACGCAGCCAGGGCAGCCTGATCTTTGCGTGGAGCCCCCCCATGGTCTTTCTGCAGCTACTCTACACTTCCATGGGCAAGCCTATATGCTGTACCATAAGGTGGCCATCAAGACAGGTTTGCTGTCCAAATAGACAGCACATATGAAAACCCAGCCCCCCAGCCTGGCTGGCAGCTGCTTTTGGAGGCATGTGGGACTGCTGTGCCTGCATGCAGCCAGGAGATCCATAAGCCATCAGTCAGCAGGCCGCGCAATAGGATGTGGCCCGCAGGCTGTCTGCAGGCGGTTCAGAGGCTGCTTGCAACAACTCCACGTGGCCTGGGAGCCGCAACGCTGAAAATACGTGGCAGAGCCCCTGGGTCTTCTTCTCAAGCCCGGCCAGATGAAAGCTGTCTCAGGTACGCACGTATGGGCTGCATTCCCACCTCCCATGTGCTGCAGACAAGCCCTCAGGCTCCTGAGCTTGGAAAAAGCTGCCAGGAGCTGAGTCTCTTTGAAAACCTGGCTGTGCTGCTGGGTGCTGAGTGCTTTTGCAAAAACACTAGCTCAGAGTATATGATTAGGTCCTTATTTCTTGTCATTCCTTTATTGTCCAAATAACCTAATTATACCTGCTCTGTGAGAGTCTGGAAGTGAAAGCAGTAGATGCAGTCAAAATATAAAAGGTTGGGTCCATACTGCTTTGTTGTATTTTAGTTCTCAAACACTCTCCTGCGTGGTTATTAACATCATTAAGTGCTATTCTGGCAGGAGGGCTGCTGGAAAATGCTGCTAATTACCTTTCCAGCGTTGTGCAATCCAGAATCTGCCAGTTAACAGCAAAAACAGTTTCTTTTTTACACAGAATTTGCAGTTGACTACATCTGCCAGGTTTTCCTTGTGCAAACCTGATGGCACTTACAGCATTAATGCTAATGCATATTTATAGCAACTTTTTTTTACTGTACTGTCAGTGAAAAATAACTAATAACTGAAAATAACTTCAGTGTATTTTCACCTATGGTTTCTGTAAGAGAGTGGGCTGAGAAAATACAGTAGTGTTTGCCCTCGTAGAAACAGGTTGCTTTTAGACATAAATTATTTTAAAGGTACAAACCTCCCTATTTTCTCATCAGGGCTAGATAGCGTCTTTACACAGGTGAGTAATATCAGCAGGAAGATGAGATGATCAAGGGACAGAGGGGGGAACTACAGCCTCAGATGTTACTGGCTTTGTTCAAATCTGTATAGAAGAATTGAGAATGCCAAACCCTGCTCATTCTCTGAGTTAGTCACCAGCAGCGGGATGAGGGTGGATCATATAACCTCATGTTTCTCTATTTTAAATCATATATTAGATATAAGGATGTCTGGCTTTAGCATCGCAAGATGAAATGTCTGCGTCCTTACCTTCAATGAAACTACTGTTGAGGTCTTTGCAACACTGGAGTATAGCACATTGCACATAGCCAGCGCTATCAGATACAGACTGCTGGTAATGGTAACTGGACAAAAAAAAGTGACAGCGCAGACACCAGAAACACAAGTTTCTCCAAAGTGCCCAGCAGAGTATCTCAGCCCTGTTCTCCAAGCACATGCGGAGGACTGAGGCTGCTGTACCAGGTCCCTGTCAGCATCCTGGACCTCAGGATGTGGCCACAAGTGTCCAGGAGCCTGGACCAGGCTGCGACTCATGGCGCGGACACAGAACTGCGCAGGAGCAGACACTTTGGTTCACCTCCTCGACGCTGCCTGGTCTGGTCCTGAATTGACCCTGCCAGGACACAGGCCTTCTCCTGAACCAGGCCAGCACAGGCAGACCCCCACCCAAGGGAGACCCTGCTCGTGCGACAACACACACATGTTCAGACGCTCCGTGCCGCTACTAGCTGACCAGCCAGTCCAGTCCCGCCGGGAAATTAAAGCACCAGCTTTACTTCACACAATTTCCTCCTCCATTCCCGAACCCCAAGCATACTGCTCTAACTCAGCACGCTGGTGTTCGCTCCAAAAGCCAGATCAGACGCCCATAAATCAGGATGCCTTCTCCTTCCACTTCAGAACCATTTTATCACATTAGTACTCCAAAAAAAAAAGCTGTTACCCTTACCATTTTTTAAAAGAACATCCTGCTCGGAGGAGTGCCCTGATCCATCATGCTTTCCTTGGATCTTAAATCTAATTGCTGGTGGCCCCGTCTGGTTCTAGACGTCAAACCTGGCCCCAGCTATCACTACTGAAGTTCAAGGGTCTCTACAGTTCAATCAGGATTGCACCCAACAAGACCATTAGGCCTTGAGCCATTTCAGTGGGGGAAGCTGCACCAGCAGAAATGGCACAAGGCCCAGCTATTCCTTAGCCAAGGTATAAAGGCAAGAGTTTAAATTGCCACATATTATTCTTGTGTATAAATTTCAGGAAATACATTTGTTTTCTCCCAAATCCTTGTATACATTGTTCTGAGTAATTTTTCTTGCAGGAAGTAAAACATTTCCACACTATTGCCAGTGTGCCCCCTAAGACTTATTTAGTGCAAAATACACCTTCATGAAAAGAGTTGCTGTCTCTCTTAAATCATATTTGGCACATGCACACACATGTTTGTGTGTGTGTAAAAAAGTAATGGCGTGGCACAAAATATGGTGCATATTGAAAACAGAGTAATGTAGGCAAACAAGGAATAAAATTGCTTTGGTTAGACTCTAAGGATTTATCACAAAGTTTAAAATAAAATTAATTGGCTGGACTTCAGCACTTCAACCCAAGAGCGAATAGATTTCTAAGAAACCATAAGTCCTCCTATTCCAATCGGTCAAATTACCATCTAGTTGTGATAGCTTCTTGAACTTCCCACACCATATTACCTCTGGAGCCTGAGATCTCTAACTGATTTCAGGCTTAGATTTGCATCATGAAGTTAATGAGAAATGGTTTCATGGTATATACATACCATAACGTGGCAGTACTATGGCAGCATAATGGCTACTTTTAAACCATGGATTTAAAGCTAAGTATGAATACAAGAGGGTTGAAAATCAGGTATGTCATTACCCTTGCTCCCATGAACCTGTCTTTCAGCACAATCCAAGAAAGCAAGAAGACAAAAGCTTTGTTACAACAGAATAGGGCAGAGACGTCTGTGGCTGTCAGCTTCTTTAAAGCCAGTAAATACAGGTAGTTAGTCAAAGTCCACAGAATAGAAAAGGGAGCAGTCCTTTTAAGAAACAGTTTCAGCGTCAGACCATCTTCACCAAAAATCCGACTGCATTCCCTAAGAAAAGAAAAGAGTTTAAAACTCAGCCAGGATTTGCTTAGCATTCACTCCAGCACAGAAAACATTCATTAGACTTTTATCACATTCTGCAATTAGTTACGTGCTTTCCCTAGCTACTCTGTGCACCCATAAGAAAGTATTGGTTAATGCGCATAGCGAAAATAACCCACGTTTTTCCTAAAACAGAGCAATTTCACAAATAGAAAAGAAGTAACTTACCTGGAGTGATCACACACTATGCAACAATAATCCCGGGGACCGTATTCCCATACGAATAACTGAAAGTTACCTATATTGCACCGACAGCTCTCAGTCTCTGCCTTCAAGACCATGAACAGCAGGCTTGTAACTGCAATTTTCTCTGTAGCTTGACAATTTCTTCTTGCTTTGCTCTGACATCTGTTTTCATTTTTACTGAAATATATTCTAAAGTATGACCAAGTAAGCTTGAAGAATCACCTAAAGATACTCAAAAATATGGCCAGACATATCACCATAGTGGGAAAAATTCCCACCAGCCAGGGAGATTGAGCCAATGAAACAAGAGACTGGGAAAAGAAAGGGAAGGGGAAAGGGAAAGGTATGTGACAGGTGTATTTAATTATACAAGGAGAAGTTGCATTCTCCTGGAGGCATTTCTTTGTGGACAAAATTGCAAACAAAACCTCCAGCTTCCCAAACACATAGTGTGTCACACGCAGCTTAAGTGAGCCATTTGCTTCTCAACATTTCAACAAGCAGAAGGCTCAGTGCAAAAAGCTCTGCTTTCAGGGGCAACACCACTGTGTGACGTGGGACCCGGCGTGGACTAAGAGGGACTGCGCACTTGAACATCCGGCGGGCTTAAAGGCACATTCCTGCACCCCTCCTGAAACACCGACCTTTTCCAAACTCTGGAGGCCTCTTTTTAGCAACTGCCTCTGTTCTTGGTTAAAGGGATTCCTCGAGATACTCAAGATACGCTGAAGTCCTTGACGTAGCAGGCTCTCCACCACGTCTACTTAAAACATTAGGTTGGAGTGCACCAAGTTGCACCAAACAGCAAAACGTCGCTATGTGGCAACGTTAAGGGACTAATCTAAATTCTGTGAGGCCTCAGGCCCCACAGCATTCACAGCTAAATATGGCTATGTTTGAAAGATTCCTAAGATGCTAATTATATGGGACTAATTAGTAACTTCAAAGATCCTGATTTGGTTTTTCCTTCAAAGACAGAAGTGGTTCTCCTAAACCACTTCTAGTTATTCTGCAGAATCCTGGTGTTAAAAATATTTTAGTTTTTTACTATTAAGAATGGAAACTATCATTTTCATTTCTAGGTAAGTAGAGCAATAACACCTATGTAATACATACATAAGATCATTTATGTCTTACTTAATAACCATTCATTCCATGATGCCACTGAAAACAAACTGGGCTACAAAGCAGTCATCCTGGTAACAATAAATTGCTTTCTCAAACTCTTTGCCGGGGTACCCAACAAATTAATCCTAAGGCAGGGGAATCTGCTAATTACCTCCTTCACTCTGGTTGACCTAGCAGCCCTCACAACTCAGCCTGTTTTCCAAAGATCAGAACAGAAATGTTACACGTGGCAAGGGAATAGATAGCGGTGCATATCATTTATCTGAGATGTAAAGCAAACAATCAGCGAAGCAAATAAATGAATGCTTAAGTTTGAATGCAGGCTTTGGTACCATTGATTTCAACAGGAGTTAAATGTGATTAAATTCTTTCCTTGACTGAGAAGGGACTGACTGGCAGTACAGACTTTAATGATGGTTGACTTGCAGATAAAGCAGTTAACATTTAAAAGGTGTTTTCCTCCCCGTGACACTTAGGCAAATAGAGATAGTGTTTCTAAGTTGAGATTATGCCTCATTTCAGGACAGACAGCCTCTGGCCTGGAAGCCACATCAGTGCAGTAGCGTTGCATGGCTGCAGAGCCAGATGCCCCGGCTCTCAGCGAGGACGGATCCGCGGTGCGAAACCCAGACCCAAACCAGTGGGAATTCTGCCATCGATTTCGATGCACGACCGGATCGTTACATGGTTGTAAATCCAACCTGTCTCAGACACTGGCAGCACAGTGTCAGGATCTGTCTCGGAGGGAACAGGCTCGTGCTATATTAGAGCAAGGAGAAAGGCTGGGCTGCTCGCGGTAATGCAGGGCACAATTACCGTCCCAGCGCTACGCTGGCAGCATACAAAGGCAACAGCAAAAGCAGCCAAGCACGTCGCTCTGGTGGAGTCTGCAAGGCAGCCCAAAAAGCTCTCCTACAAACATGCCATGGCAAATTATATCCATCACCGCAGCGCCCTGCGAGGTAAGGCACTGAAAGTCAGCAAATCAAAGGGGCCAGCACAAGGAGCCAGAGAGCAGCGGGACCAGATAAGGGACAGTCACGCATGGTGGCCCCCGACAGCCAGAGAGACACTGGCAATAGGCCCAGCACTACTTCTCCTTCACCCCTGGGGAGGGTGGGAGGCTCCCAAAGCCCTGGCAGTTATCCATGCCACAAAGGCACAGCATCTGGTGGCCTGTAGATCTCCAGGAGGTCCCCACACAGACGGACTTGGACCAGAGTCAGCAGGATGGAGTCCAAAGGGTCCTCACTATGAATCCTTGGAGGGTGGGAGCTTCAGCGATTATTGTATCATTCTGGGTTGGATTCTAAGGGATGGGGAACTATTCGGGAGAGACAGTTGTGGCAACGCTGCAAATGTCACATATCGCTGAGCTCCTACAAGCAGTGGGAGGGAGGAGCACAGATTCACAGCTAGGTAAACAAATCTGGAAGTGCTTCACATATCCCAGGTAATGGACTGCTTAAGCACCTGGAAGAACCTTCATCACGCACAGGAGCGTACAACGACCCGACAAAACAGCGGCTAGTGGTTACTCATCTCTCAGTATAAAACCCAGCAAGAATTTGTGACAGGCTGCTGCTGAGCAAGACAGAGACCTGATGAATTTGTGACTGTGCCCAGGAGAACTCCGTGTGCCTGATGAATAATGCTTAGCAAGTGAGGAGATGGAAGACTATTTTCCCAGTCATGTCTAAAGTAAATTGCCTCAGGCTTTGTGAGGGCTGGTTGCTCAGTGGTTAACTCAGCCTCTTTGGCGTGCAACTAAAATTAAACTTGCAAAAGTCATCGCAGCATGACAGCGATTAAAACCCTGGGCTAAGGGGAAAAGGCTCCATGGATCCCTCCTCCTATACACACAGTATTTGTAGGCTGTTGACTTAAAGACAGAGACATGTCTAAGGGGCAGTTGACCCTGAAACTACTACAACACAAACTCTTTCCAAAAGCATAATTGGTCTATTTAAAAGCTGCCCTCTAATATAAATAGCTCTTTTTGTTTGCAGGTAGCCTTCAGCCATCAGCTCTAGGCAGTGTGCCATGCTCTCAGGAATTACAGCACCTCAGGCAGTCGTGTAGCTTTGCTTCTGGCACCCACTAAATAGCTTGCGTCGTGTCTTAGTTATTCTGATGCCAGCTCCTGCAGAAGAATAGGTTTATTCACCCCTGACACCCAGCAGCCTCTGGAGTGTACTGCAGCTGGTTTTAAAACAGCTTATGAAAAAAAACAGAGCTAACAGACCCTACCTGAGGTAATATGAATAGGTGGAATGTAATTATATCATCCAGCTTTCAGTTTGGCCAGGTCGCCGGTGACATTATGCTAGCAAGAAGCACTGGGGACCTTTTGTGAGCACAAGCTGTTATTATGTCATTCAGATCCTTCTCACTAAATGACAGCAACTGCTGCAATAAAATGACTTCTAGCTCCATTCTAGGACACGGCCCCCAAACAGGGTAACGGTGCAACTGGTGGATTGTTTTCCAGCTCTGACAGAGATCTCCTTTCGCTTCTCGTCTCAACCTTAAGAAAGAGCCCAGCCACCTGTATTTGTCTGCTTAAGAGCTAAAGCAGAAGAAAAGGGAATTTTGTGTGACCCTCTCATATAACTAGTGTCTGGCTCACAGAGGCAGGACCACAGAAGTGCTCTCCCCCCAAGAGGGACGGCCCAAGGGATGCCCTGGTTTGCTGCTGGTCTTCTTCCCCCTACCACTGAGCCACTCAAGGTAGCTCAGGAAAGGGAAATCCTCATCTCTCCTCTGAAAAGACCTCCACAGCAAGGATCTAGATTTGCAAGGTAATTTCCGAAGCTCCTGGGGAAGCTGGGCTGAGCTACAGCTGCAAGCAGAGACGGAGAGATTTGTGGATGATATAAATTTGTAAATAACAGTCACATATCAGCTACTTTGTTTTTGCTTGAGAGATGCTCATATCTTGTTATCATTCTTGCTAGAACAACAACTCTTCCCAAAACGTTCATATTTCACGACACTTGCAGCTAAAACCACTGTTCCTAGCCAGTGTTTCACAGCTGCATAGCACCTGTTGGATTAACTTTGGCTGCTATATCCAGGGCATATTCTGGCAGAAAGCCTTTGAACATCACAGTGCTTGCCTTTGAGAAGCCAAGACTTGGAGGAGGCAAAATTTCTTGACATTCAAAATATCATCCACCTATCCGAAGTCCTAATTCTAACAGGAACTTATTCCCATTCTATGAGTGTCTTCTGCTCTGGTAAATATTGGTGGGGGTTGATTTCCTATTCCTGACCTCCAGAACATTTTATTCATCACTATTGCAAGGATCTCACTCACATTTCAAGCTTTTTATGTGGGACAACTGTTATCTACTAGTACTGGGAAGAAACTAAGAGTTGTGTCTTCTGTCTCAAGAAGGCTAAAATACGGTACTGAAATGGAGTGGGGAGGTAACAACAGGGAGTTAGTTTTTGAGACCATAATGTTTAACTGCTACGGTAAAGTGTGAAAGGTAAGAAATACACAATTACAGCCTCAAAGATTATAACCCTTTCAGAAAAGCCAGCCTGAAGTTGAAGATTGAGACTTTTATCCTTCCTTCTTAAGACATAAAAAGTGACAAAGGCTCTACATAGCTTTGCCAGCCCAGGGCTGCATTCTGCAAGTCACTAGTCACTTGGCACTGGTCCCTGCCAAGATATCATAGACACTGATTGTTCTGATCCACCAGAAATATCTGCTGGACAAAATGTCATAGCTCTTGAAAGCTCCCAGTGATGAACTACATGCTCTAGACACACAAAGACAAAGCACCTCTGGACTCAAAGGCAGGCCTGGAAAAGTTACAGGACAGGTCTTACTGACACAAGTCAGCTACTCCACAAAAATAACAGGAACAATATCAAGAACGCAAAACTAATGATTATAAAAAGAATTGACCTAAGCTTTGAAATTATCCATGCTCTGGATAGGAGGCTGGATTAAAGGACCTCCAAAGATCTCTTCCAAACCAAATCTTTCTATGACTCTCTGAATTTTAAAACTACAAATGATGCTTTTCAGCTCTTTAAGTCATCAAGCATTCATCCTGAAGAGATATCCGTTCCCAGTTACACAGAAAGAGCTTGGCTTGTCAAGTCATATGCCAGTGCAGACCAAGCAGACTGGTCACCATCATAAAGACACCACCACTTGCCAGGAGTTACCTCCAAACTGGGATCTGACCTCCTGATATATCTAGAATAAGAAACATTCTGGGAACTGGGCAGTATCAAACAGCAAACTGTGATTTCTAACATCCTTTACATTGGCCCATCAGCTCTAACGCTGCTCTCCTCTTTGCACAAATTCACAAACCTACTTCACATTTTTGTGTGTGTGCAGAAATTTGTGTGTGCAAGTAAGCACGTGTCCTCAGATCTCTAACAGCTTGGGAAATGTATCTATTATTTAAGCACATCTTTATAAGCATTGTCACAAATATGATGCCCCAAGTTTAGCTCTGAGGAATACATAATCAACCAACTAACTGTAGAGGATCTGTTTGGATGGATATTTATTCTCACCTTCTTCCTCACTTGCTCTGCATTTATTATTACTTTACCTCATACCCAGAAGTCAAGCTGACATTGTTAATATTCTTACAAATACCCTAGAAAGAATCTGAACGAAGGCATCATTAACACACAAAGCACCGGGGTTTACCGAGAAGCAGTTAATTAAGTGCAACTGTTCAATTTCAGTCACGCTGATTTGACAGAAATGGTAATTTAGGGCCAAATTACAGCTGAGATCCTGGCAAAAGCAGCCAAGGGAAGCATTTGGCCCTGCTACACTCCAGTCCTGACAGTCACAAATTGAATTCCCTGGGTGCTCAGTGACAGCCGCACTGAACCTTCTGTCAGCTCGAACTAGGTGAGGGCCACACGCTGGCTCATACCTTACAGCAGTTCTGCTGAAATGAGGAAGATTGTTTCTCAAGCAAGTCTGCACTGGAGCAACAGAACTGGTACCCAGCTCAAAATTATCCTCTGAATACCTTCCCTCCATGGGCAAGGTGTGTTACCCCTTGGCAAGCTGAATTTAGCTCCATCCTTCAGAGCAGCTTCTACTTCACTTTAGATTAGTGGAATAATGGAAGTGGAGGAGGAAATGAGAAATGAATTGTCCCAGAAGGTGGGGGTATTTCCAGCACTGGAGACTCCTGAGAACAAGTCAGACCCATCTTTCTTAAGAATTGGCTAGGGTGGAGCTAAGACAGCTTGGTCCTGCTGCATGTGGTTGGACTAGATGATCTCTTTGGGTTGCTTCCTCCCCTAATCTTTATATTTCCATGATTTCAGCTGGCTACTGAAAAGGAACAGGGATTTATGCATCTCCACCCTTGCAAATATTGTAATTACTATCATGGACTCCTGCAATCTTTGCACTTGAGGCTGAGGGTCCAGTTCCAACCTGCAGCCACATGGCATAAGGAAAGGGCTGGGTCAGACAGCTGTTTTTCCCTGGCTCTCACAATGCAGAGGAAAAATCACTTCCCCGTGGAGCCTGATTGCCTGGCCTACCTGCATAGGAAAAACAGATGGAAGACGGGACAAAGCCTTCACATCATTTCCTCAGCAGGACAGCCCCTCCAGTATGCCAAGTTACTCCCCAGAGCTACAGGGGGAGGAGAGCCAAGAGTCTGCATCCTGCTCTAATTCCCACCCCATGCAAAAGAGAGCAGAGAAGGCTACAGAGCCACTCTTCCCCCAGGCTGTGATCCAGCACAAGGAGGCAAGGTCACAGTTTTCATCCTGCTATACCCATTGAGCACAGAGAGCAAGCCATGGTCTTCTCCATGGAAACCACCTCCTCAGCTTTGAGCATCTTCCTTCTCAGCTATGAGTTGTTCTGGTTGTGCTTTACACTACAATTCTGTCATAAATATTCCAGAAGAGATTAATTAATGCTCAGTGGAAGCCTATTCCAGACAGGAACACACAATACAGAGATATTAGATAATATAATAGCAGGATTATAACCAATTTACTGACCTTTTCGACTCGATAGAAAACCCTCTAATAATTAATTATCCATTTATTCAAGCATATATCACTCATCTGTTAACCTTTTGTAAGCTATTTATGAATGAGATTTTCTGCAGCATGACCTTTATTCTGCCTTCTGACACCATGGGTCAAACTGAGAAAAGAGCTGTGATTTCAGTCCACAGAAACCACACTGTTTAAAGAGATACTGCCATAATGAAGCCTACCTGAATTTTTTGATTGGAGACTGCTTTTCCTGCGCAGTTGCAAGGTGCCCAGAATAATAAATGGGAAAAACCATAATGTTCCAGTTTGTTGAGAACCAAGTCATGAAAAAGGGACAGTCAAAGGTCTCATACGTGATTTTGACAAACTGCGTGGTCCCAACCCAGGAGGAAGAGACAGACAAAATGATCAGAAATCTCCAGATAAGCTTAAGAAATGTGGATGTGCAAGACTGACATCGTGTCTGTCCCTCAGCTTCTTGGCTGCTGCTCTCTGTGTGTGTTTGTGTTCCTTCCTCTCCTGGAAATAAAAGAAAAAAAGAGAGAAAAAGAGAAGAGTTGCACACATAACAAATGCACATCAAACAATTCTTAGCAAAATCTCCCCTTTTGATCCAGACACAAACCATTCCCCTGCCTTCTCTCTGCAATTCCCCTGTGCCCCGCAAACACTGAAATCCTGCACAGAAATACTTCAGTAATACCACCTCTGTCATTTCAAGGGGATAGGAACAAAATACCAACAAATACAGAGGCCTGAGGTAACAGCATTACGGTTAAGCTGTTGCCACTGTTTGCTTTATCAGCCCCTCTTTCCTTCTGTCAGCCAAACCTCTAGAATAGAGCTACATCCCTTGGAACCGACTATATTATGAAGTCAATTACTGTACGTGTTTGCAACGTAAAAGCTATCTGAGCCTGTACATCTGAAGCCAGAAACAAGTTATTATTACTCAAGATTTTAACACAAGAACCACATTTTTATTTGCAAGTCGAGAGGGGAAAAAGAAACAGCCTGGTGGTTTCATATATCAAAGTCGAGACAGGTTTTCTCCAGTCAAGTTTGTGCATTTACACTTTTGAAGTTAAAAAAGGAAACTGGACAAAACTGGAGCTTGGCATGCCTCATGCCTAGAAATAAACCTCTACAGAAAACCAAGGAGAAAATCGGAAAGCTGCCATTTCCCATTCTAGCACAGAAACTTTCAGACCTAATCTGCAGACCACTGCAGATTTCCTAATAGAGTGGTGGACCCCACAGAGGATTTAACCTCACTGACTTGCTCTCCACACAAGTCTTCCAGAGATGCAAGCCATGAACCCTACTTTGAGTTCATAGATCCCCAGTTGAAAACAACTGATCCAATTGTGTCAGCTATTGAATAGCAATAACACTGTTGATTTATTTAGGACCCACATGCACATGTGGCAGTAGTGAGCTCCAACCATTTACCACCTTGGAGCATATCACCTTGGCTTGATATAAGAAACGAGTTCCTTTCAAAATCATGACCTGCAGCTATGTCAAATGAACTACTACTATCAATTATCAATGGCATCAACACATGACATGATATACTATTAAAAATAATACAACTGTTGAGGTTAAGAGGAGCTATAGATCCACTGCAGTTAGAGCATATTGTCCTATGTTCAAGATGAAAGCGCTTCAGCATAAGTGTGAAAAAGATTTCAGACTCGAGTTTGACTTTCCTTTTATGCTACTGTTTCTGCTGTAAAGAAAGGCAAGACTGAGATTCCAAGTTATTAAATTAGACAAACATTACATCTAAAAAATGTTTCACCATAGCAAGGAATGCATTTGTAATCAAGAACTTTCTAACCAGGACATGGAACATTTTGTAAGTGTACAGTGGCTTTTTCCTGAAAATAATGAGTATTTAGCTGCTCCCCGGTTTAGCGGTGAATCAAGGATTTAAATAAAATTAGAGGTTTATTAAAAACATGCGAAGGATAACCAGACACAGATCTGAAAAGACAAGCATTATTCTAACATTCTCTTTGGTTGCTAAGAGAAAATAGGTATTTTTATGCTACTAATACTGACTGGCATCTTCTCTTAAAAGGTAAAATATACTTTATTTGCAAGTTAGAAAGACTTTAAAAGAACATATTGCGTAACATTCACTTGCAGGTTTTCCTGCTAAGCAGACCTACCATGCAATTAGTCCTTCTTCAGCTAACAGTTAAAGTAATCACACGACAGAAGACTAAAGCACCTTTATGCGTGCCTTCTATTTTTCACTTACCAAATAACTATGTAATTACTGTTACTATGCATGACACTACCATTAGCATTTGATTTCAATTTTACAGTCCCAGGTTTGAATGTTAGTGAAAGCCACAGAAATACACACTTATTGCAAGTCCTTGGTTTAAAAGACCTACATAAGTTTTAGCCTGATTAAATGTAGAGTGGGGAGCTTTTGTAAGCGATACGGGATAAGATTCATCATGTCATGCAACGTAGCTAGCAAACAGTTGTATGTCCAGACTAAACATGTTGTCTAGGGTCCCTCGATACTCAGTGGAAATGGATAGGCATAGAGAAGGTGGCCGATCCCACCCTAACACATCTGAGGCAGGTAGGATGTGCCATCCACTGGAGGTGCTTGTCTCCCCCTTTTGCTTACTGAAGGAACCCAGTCAGTCTAGACGAGGTATCTAGATTTAGACAGCTCAAGTGAAATTGAGATGGATCCCTGCCCAAGGTGACCTAGCAGCACGACAGTCGCTTTGAAAATCCATGGGATGTGCACACCTAAGTCTTGGCCAAAGATCCACAAGGACAAGATAAGAAATATCTTAAATAAATAAATAAATAAATAAACTTGTCAAGAGCATGGAAGCAATGTAAGAGCTCAACAAGGATGAAATGACAGGGAAAGAATGCAGATGACACTGCAGGTGGCACACACAGATGACACCGGTCAATGCACACTGTGTTGAAAGGCAGCTAGCAGAAAACCCCCTGCAGAGTCCTTCTGTCTATGAGTAACATAATTTCTGCTTGTGATGTCTCTGTGGCAAGATGGTAACAGAAAGGGCTTTTGCTTTTGTGTTTTGAAAGAATGAGATGAGGAAAAACAAAACCTCTGTCTTTTCTTCCAAACTCTTCACTATTTGACAACTACATCCTAGAAAAGAAGTTTCTTTGTATTTGTTTACTTTCCTGTCCGGACAATCCTACCTCACTGGTGAGGAAGGGAAGATCAGGATAGAAAGAGAACTAAAAAAATTGCAAAATACATGTTTGGAAGACTATGATGTCAAGGCACTACTCTTTTCTTAAGTGGACTAAGGTCCCGTCTTAGAGGACTTAAGACGGATTCCAGTTTTGGATGTACCCTAGTGCCAGCATGTTCACAATTATCTTGGACTGATATTTAGAGATCACGTCTCCAGTATCTTAGGTATGATCCTTACTGCAAGATGCTGTATCATCCACTCCTTGCTTCAATAATCATCTCCAACATTTTTCTAAGGGTCTCTATCAACAGACCTTTTTGTCGTTATACATCTTTCTCCTACAGGAGGACTACTTCTCTCCATATTTCCTACGCTTTGAAAGACTGAAAATGGCTGACTCTTGCTGCCATTGTCAGTAAAGTGACAGGAGAAAGGCTCATCTCCCACAGTGGCAGCGTTCAAGGGAGATCCAACCTGTTCTTCCTCCCCTTTTTGCTCCCAGAATATACATACAAACTTTTTCAAAGAGCTTGGATGGTTACACTATTTCAGTCATTTAACTGCTCTTTCCTCCTCCTCCTCAATCCTCAACAGTACAATTCAGCAGACTCAAAGGCCTGTGGTTGCATACTGCAGTTGCTCCCATCCCACCCTTACTGATGATGGATGCACATTGTGGTGAAGAAGTCAGTGTTCACCATACCTACAGGTTCATTTGAGCTAAACTTCTGCAGTAAAGAGGGTGACACATTCCTGAAGGAAGCCCTGATGTGCAGCTGATCGATGATCTGAACTGTGATGGTGTTTCCTAGATATCCTTCCACCTGTTGCTCCTTCTCTTCCTCTTCATCAGACCGTCCGTGGTATGAGCTGAGATTGTCATTGTCTTTGAGAAGGAATATGGCTGGCTTTTAAGGGTCCTGGTCTCTGGCCAGGCTGAAGCTGAGGAAACATAACCACCTTGTAAGACTAACTCATGTGCTACTGTTAATCATCCTTTCAAGATCTTCTGTGCCTACTGGCCTTATGCATCTGATTTCTCAGATAACACACTGAATGTTCCTACTGGGACCCAGGCCTTTTTCTCCCATCCTTGCTTCCTTCCCACCTAACCCAAATTTGCACACAGGTACAGGAAGGACTTTCACATGGCTTTGCGGTTCACACCACCAGAAACTAATGTCAACACGTTCCAACTCTGCACCATCTTTCAAAAGACAGACGAAAGAGGCCTTTCACAGGCATACTGGGACGCCGGGACTGTGGCTGTTATGCCTACCTGATCTGCTCTGCCTCTCGACTCTGCTGTGCCGATAGATGCCCGAGGGACTTCGATTCTGCAGCTCAAGAATGGGAGCAGCAGAATCTTCAGCAACAGATAAAGGGGAGAGCTGCCTAGTCATGCCTCTGTGTGTGCTGGGGCAGTTGCCTCCTGGCTTGCATTGGATGACAGATGATCGTGAGACACCTGAGAAGAAAGAGTTTGCATCAGTTTGGCTGTAAACTCCCAGGAGGAAAGCGGGGCTTTCAAACACTCTGTCAGTGAAATAGTGAAATGCATATAAACGATTCAGTGGGAGAAGGGAAGCACACTGCAAAAATCAAAGCTTCAGCTCTGGTCAGAATAAAGTAAATGGATAAATATATAAATAAATAAATTCTTAATTCTCTCCCCCCTTATAGATAAAAGGTGCTGTATGAAAACCAGTCTTTCCCCTGAAGAAATGACAGCCCTATACTGCAGTATATTCTTAGCCACAAGGCTTCATCCACAGGGTCTGAACAGTCAAAGGAATTTGTACTCACGTGGGCCCCTTCCTGAGCACTGGCCCTGAACCAGGCAAAAGGAGAGGTCACCATTCTCCCATAGTGTGGGAAGGAGGGCCGTGGAATGATTGTCTCCTGGGGTCAATGCTGAGAGCCTCTCAAGTGGCGATTTCCCTTTCCGTCCTCGAGAATGACCAACGACTTGTCCTTGAAACTCTTGTATGGAATGAAGCCAAGGTCACTGACAGATCTTTAGGATGAAGACTTCTGTTAAATCATCTAAGAGATTAGTTTTCAGCCTTTATGCACACCAAATCAGAATCTCCATGTCTTCAGAGAAGTTGCCTTTTCTTCTTCTGTTAAGTGCAGATAACATCACAGTGCTGCATTTCACAGAGGATGTACAGATGTGGAAGGCAGCAGACAAGACCCAGGACCCAGAAATACCAGTGGCATCAGATGAAAAGTTTGCCGATAAGGAGGACACCACATTCAATGAGCAAGAGCTTGAAGGACTGGATTAAGAACCAGCAAATAACAGAAAAGAGTGCACAGCTGGAATCTGGCAAAGTGAGCCTGGTCATCTTCTGTGTGACAAACATCTTGCACAAACTCCCTAAGTTACTGAAGGTTAGGCATCTGTTTAACAAGTCAGCACATGAGCAGCACATCAGAGTCTTCTTCTGAGTCACAAAGTCAAGATGATAGGCCATTTTGGTAAGTACAAAGATGTGTTCATTATCAGTTGTGGGTACCCACCACTTTCTTTGCAGCTGCTACTTCATCTGGTGACCGCCTTACCCAATCTTGTGGAAGTTGTACATATGCAGAGCATCCACTGACTTTGCCATGATTTGGAAGGATTGAAAGAGTACAAAAATACACATAAAACCCTCATGGTGTATAGTGCCAAACATGGAATAAATAGGCCGAACATCTCAAAAGGCAACATGCTCCTTTACAATGTGAGCCTTTCCAGTACGCTTTGTGCGAATAACTCCATGCCAAATAACAACATCGAATATATTCTAAAGTAGGGACAGTATTCAAGAAATTGCATGAAGCAAATCAAACACCCTTTTGCCAGAGGCAGCTAGGGTTTATATGACCTTCAATGAACTTAAAGCTATGTTTGATTCACCAGCTCTAACTACAAAGACCACAAAGGAAGAGATGTACAGAACATGGTATTATAGAGAAAAATCCTCTATCAACCTATCTGAAATCTCCAATGCCAATTTTGACCCACCAAGTAGACTGAATTAGCAGTTAACCCCATAAAGATAATCTTTCTCAAAGACACTCTTCTCTTTTTCCTCTGTCCAGTATAGGAAAACTCCAATATGACCCAACACCCAAGCCTCCACCTTACCACATTGCCCGAAGAATTCAATCAGTGAAGAATCCAAAATACAATCTACAACAGCAGACCCACCAAAGTCAACTTTGAAAGACTAAGACCTATATGGTGTCTAAGCACTATATTGTCTTTCCTCTTTCACCCTTTGGTGAGCATCACTCTTTGAGAGAGCTTTTCAGAGCCCACAGGATATTTTCAAACCTTTAAGCAGCTATTCATGTTCATATATTTACTTTTTAATGGAGAAAATCATGGTCTAATAGCTGCACAACTCCCTCTGTGGCTTTGTCCTAGTCATTTCACAACACCAAGGCTTACTCTTCCCACTTATAAAGTAAGGATGACGTTACCTATTTCATAAGGCTTTGCAAAAATCTTGCAAATCATTTCAAGGTTGAAAAGTACAACAGAAATGGCAGCCCTGGGCTATTCACCCCACAAGAAACAGTACAATGCCTTTATTCGACGGCTGAAAGTCAGTTCCAGCATCCCCGAGGTTGAGACGATCAGTGCTTTCTGGCCTAAGTATTCAAAAAGGCACTTATGATTTTTCATATCCCCAACTTAAAGAAACTTTATTTTCACAAAGCTTTTGCTGACTGTCTGTTCTCTGAGAATCAGCCACCAAGGTGCCTTGACCCAAATCAGTACTCACTTTGATAAGTATCATTTAAAGAGATTTCATCAAGTTAAAAGACACATGCCACATCTTAATTCAGACCTAATTTAGAACGACATCAAGATTCAGATTACACTCAGCAGAAGTCTTGCAGATGATCTGCAACCAAAATTTCAGGAAAGTCTATTTTTCCTCACATGCAAACAGAGCTCTGAGTTATTTATATCTGGTATAACAAAGCAGCATCAATCTTTTCCTGTACATTGAAAAACTCAGCAGTTGAGACTAAAACTGCAATTTAAGAAACTGTATTTAATCAACAGTCACTGCTTGGTTTAGTGAAATCTTCTCTCATATTTGAAAGCAGTCAGATAGCACAATAATTTATTAGTATTTCACTGTTACAGCCAGAAAGCCTTGGACTAGACCATTTCATGCTACTGAATCTGAACATATTTCATGGATATACTTTAACAGGGAAGGTGAATACATATATGCTGGGCTAATTTATCCAAACTTGTGATTTTATTAGCAACAAGGACAAGAGACATCAAGAGCAGCATTTGCCACTGAACTTCTGTCTACCCTCATGAATCCCACATGTCTTTGGAGACCTCATGGTCTTCAGCAATGAGACCATGCCTCCTCCAGACGGGACAACAGCAAGGTGCTGCCAGCCTGCTGCTAGCCTTGACAAACATGGGGATGGGGAGCAGGGGAAGCTGGGGCTTTCACTTCCCAGGCAAGAGCTACTACCAGCACATGTCCAGTGCAAACGGAGAAGCAGCTATGCACTAGATAGGTGCCATAATATCCCTCCTCCAGAGTGAAGGAGGAGTGACACTCTCTGGGTGGGATTCATTAGACTTGTTTTAGTTATCAACCTTAGGAGGAGAGAAATAGCGCCTTAGAACTGACTGCGTCTCTCCTTGACTATAAAGGGGAAAACAACCATCTCGACCGGAGACATTTACACTGGGTTGAACTTTTTATCCTACTACTTTACCTGACCTTTCTTTTAACCAGACTACTTGATGCAAGAGCTTATAACAGATAAATGATCTGTAACTCAGTGTGTACAGAAGCCACATCCAGTTTCTGTAGAACAACACAGTCAATTCTGGGCACGAACATGGTTCATGGCTTTACCACAGACAACTCACGGGTTGAAAATAATCTACATTTTGGGCATCATTTGGCATGGTAAGGGAATGTTAATGCAAGAGATTGGGAAAACCTAACAAACAGGAAAAATTCTGCCAGATTGCTAGAGGTGTTCCTTGATTTCTTGGAGGTTACACGTGAATGTCAAAGCAACATACAGTCCATGGGCTTAGCAAAGCAGAAGAGAGAGAACAGGAAAGACCCACACATGACTGTATCAAGCACATCTCAATGAGTCAAATCCATCTAGATCACTTAATTATTGGTGCAGAGGCTTTATAGAAGAGGAAGCAAAGCTATTTTTCTGCACACAGAGACCGAAAGGAACCCAGACAGGGGAACCCGTGGCTTTCCGCAGGCTTCTAATAAAGTCTGCCCTCATTCTGCATTCATTATTATATATTCCAGTGTACTTCAATTTAGCAAGGAAATTATGCTTGTGACTAACCTAAACCACATGACTAATATCGTCAAAGTGCCTATTTTTCACACGGTTGAACACTCTTCTGAATCCCAGCTGCAGGAGGAGGTGAGCCACCACGAGCTGCTGCTCACAGCGTGTTGATTCAACCTGGGAACCAGCAGCCTTGTCCTGAGAGCCATTTTCATCTCCCATCTGTAAACTGCTCTCAGCTCCCTTGCCCTCAGCCCTCTGAAAGACGTGATATACATCTGCGGCTTTTCGTTCACACGCAGATCTTGATATGCAGCTCACAGAGTGAGAAAATTTGCCCTCTCCTCGGATTCAAGCTAGACAAATCACGCTGGTATTTGGCAGGGACTTAGAGAGAAGGAATTCTTCTCTGAGATTCAAAGAACAATGGTTTTCAGATTATTTTGGTGTGCATGACATATTTTGCACGTGGCAGCAGAGCTTAGAATACTAAAAAACATGCCATTTTGTTGGGGATATCTTTTCTGGCCTCCAAGCTGTCATTAAAAAAATGGACGGAATGAGCTACCAATTAAAATAATCAATGCAATATAAAAATGCAGCCCCAAAAGTAATTTGTATGGCCTGGTCATCACACATTTGATTTTTTTTTTTTTTAATTTTTTTTACCAACTTCCCTGATGGAAATTTAGAACCTCTCAGACAGGTAATTGAATTCTCATCTGAAAGCCATCCATGCATCCACGACACTGGATTACTGACACAAACTGTTTGCTTATTTAGAGACGGCAGCATCTGGCTGCCTGGTATGTGCCAAAACACATACTCTTTTTTGATTACACAACTAAACTGATGGTTAAATAGGTGATGTTAATGAGCTGGGCAGTTTCTTTGCATTTTCCGCTCATAATCTGGCTTTGCACATTTAAGAAGTGCAGAGAAGTCCACATTCAGGACTAGGTTCCCCAAACCAAGAGTGGTCTCCCATGACTCCCACTGCAGTCAGCAGAGAGACAGATTTTTCTAAAATGCCAGTCAAGGCATCTACAATCTCCCTTTTACTTATTAAAATCTATATATTTTACTGTGTCCTTGAAATCTCACCTCCTACTACGCCACTGTCACAGCATGGACAAAACGATGCCTTCGACACCACTACCGCAAAACAACTGCTGAGTTTTGACAGATGGATGGAGACAGAAGCTAGGCTGGCGTCATGCGGAAAGTACGTCAGTTGAGTGTTCCTGCTAACTTGGACACCGGTGAAAGAGCTGACAACGCTTCCTTCACCCTGCCGCGCTACCTGTTAGAGCGAGCACTCACCGTGCTCTCCCCAACTTTGAACGTGTGCAGAACCAGCAGTTTGACTCAGGACCACCAAGCAAAAAGTTACAGGCATCTTTGCAGACAGTGTGCTACACAAGTCTGAGGAATAAAGACCTCTTATTTTGCTCCATGAAGGAAAATAATTTCCCCACATCTCAGACATTAACAACACTGTTCATTTACATACATCCTTCTGAGACACTGCAACTGGTCTCTGTGTATTTGAGTTAATGCATACACGTCCCTCCAGAGTAATGTGCTGTTCGTTTACTATTTGCTTGTTTTGGAAGTCTTTATATTTGAAGGGAATGCGAAGGTTACAACATTTTTTTTTGTCCTAGGGGAAAACAAGATTTTCAGATTTTAATGAAAAACAAATGACTCAGCGATGGTGTACGGCATTTCTCTTGTGCTGTGATTAACCATTGTCAAGAGCAGAACGCAAAAAAGCAGATATTTCTGTTGTACTTTAACAGTGACACCCACCTGCAATTTCTGCCAATTATCCCTTCAGTGTCTGCACACAGTCTTTCACTGCAAACCAGCAGACAGCAACTTTACTCACAATCAGAAAAAAAAATCTCGACAATTTACACATGCCCTCCTATCCTTGGTATAAAAAGAGCGGAGAGGCAGCAGAGGGAGGAAATAACCGACATATCATCACCATATAAACTAACTTACTGCTGGATCAGGGATGTGTCAGTTGACACCCTTGCACCTAACTTCTCGTTCCAGGGTGAGCAGGACAAGCCTAACCACCAGGGAAGGAAATCCAGGTTAGATAGTCAGAAAATTGCCCCCCACCCAATACATCCCAGTCACATTTCGTGCTTAGGTACCAAATCTCATCCATCTGTGAGTGATCACTAAGTGCCTAAAAATGGTCTCACAGCAGAGACAAATTACAGAGGTACCTGTCAGGGATAATCAAGGTGTACCAGATTTTGCCTTAGAGGAGAGATGACACAGATAACTTCTGGAAGTCACCTTCCAGCCTGGCATCTCCGTGGCTTCATGATGGGAATGGCCTTAGGACCTAGTCCCAGTCCCAAGGCACTAAATTCGCCTGATTTCAGATCCAGACTGTTGAGCAATAAGGCAGTGGACAAGCACCTTGATTCCACTTATGAGCAAGATCTGGAAAAAACGTGCAATAATCTAAAACCATGTAAACAGTGGGAAAACCTGACAATATGTGGATAGACTGAGGATGCACCATCAAATCAAAGACGAAAAATGTGTTCAACTCCTCAAATGCAACGCTGTAAGCTAGCTTTGAGCAAAAGAAATAAAAAGAGCACTTGAAGCTAATGAGGAGTTGAGTGCATTTGCGACTAACACTACAAGATCTGGCAACTTGAAGAACTCAAAATCAAATGAAAACAACCAGAATCAAACAAGATCATCGGTGCACAGCACAAGTCAGTTGTGAATACAACCAGGGATTTCACCTACTCCTGGCAACCCTAACGTGCATATCTGCTTCCAACTTCTTTGTTTGCCATGTAGAAGAGAGTTTTGGATACAGCAGCCAATACGGAAGCTACATCATGCCACTTTCCCAGTGCCCAATATAGTCTGATTGATGATCTGACTGCAGGTTTCATCTATGCCATCCGTTCATATAAACTTCAAAGCCTGCGGAAGGCCCCAGAAAGACAAGGTGCAGCACGTGTACACACTGGCTGTGTTTGGAAGGGAAAGATAGTGAGATTTGCAGACAAAGTATGCGGAAATGCACATTATTATTATTAGTAGTAGTAGCATTAATAATACTGAGATTTAATGCACATACATCAAAGAGTCAAGAAGCTTCCATTTATGTTCACTGCACAAGGCAATGTGGGTTGATATACATCACTATTCACCTTTTTCAGATAAAAGAAAGTGGGAAATAGCTGCTAAGTTGCACAAAGGTACCTAATCATGCTAGTGGTTGAGTCTCACCTCTCCACCTCCCTAAATCACAGCAGCAGGCTGCTGCTCATTTAGACTGGGCATTCCCACACTAATTGCTATATGCTTAATGCTTTGGTTTCTGCATGCAAACCAATTAATTGCACTTGCAAGTCTGTACATCCATCTTTCTGTACATCAGCTACCTGTCTTTCTTGTGAAAACCCTGCTCTGAAATGCATGCTTTCTGCACAAACCCGGGGATACGACGTGCAAGGTCTGCATACAATGCTGTGTCCTAGAATAGCCGACTGGGGACTGCAGTACAAAATGAATCCAGGCTGCAACATCATTATGTTCAACAGCTGCAACCACTAAAAAAAAAAACAAACATTCCTTTGAAGGCCACATACAAAGGCTTTGCTGGCTGTAAGAAACCTGTGGACAACCTTTTTGGGAGCAGGTGCAGAAACTACCATGAGTGTAATGGAAGGCCATCTCCAGAGGTCTTCACAGCTTGTTTCTTACTGAAGTGTACGTCTCTTCTTTGTATCACTTCAAGAACTTGGGATCAAGACCCTTTCTCAAAATAAAGAGAGAAAATTACTAAAAAACCCAAATCTCTATTCAAGGCTCTGCTTCATCCTACCACATCTTACTGAAAGTATATTAAAAGCATAGAAATATTCCCCCACCCCCAGCTTTTTTTCTCCTCACCCATTTTAGCCAAGAAGACTTTTTTCCCATTCTCATTTCAATGTAATTCAGACAAGTATCACTGCCTCTGTTTAAGTGCTGACAAGGAATCCCATTAATTTGACTTCAAAAACAATACACCAGCACTAGTGTAGGTGTTGGAACAAATCTCAGAAAAAAGTTTATTTGATAACATCTGTGGTGGAACTGGCAGATAGAGAAAGCAATGATGTATTTTAAAACCTACTAGCTACATGTATTTTAAAGGTATTTGGAATGACATACGATATTTAGAGTTTGAAGGATTCTTCCATGGCCCTGACTCAAATCAATGCAGGGCACAGATTTGAATGGGAATTGGAAAGGGCAATATGGTAAATGCCAGAATGAAGCTTGCTTTGGATATACAAATGTAGAGAGCAAATCACATGATCTTTAATTTTGCATCTGCACCAGAAAGGGCTAGCATTAAGGGTAAACCCTTACATTTTGTTCAAAGCAAGACAAAAAATTTGGAATGTAGAAAAACAGCTGCAAATAAGGATGATTTTTATATGTTAAAAAGAAAACTTCCACAGCTTCTGTACAAAATGATACAAAATTATTTGTCTCAAGACATCCATTTGCTCTGAAATATTTTGGGTTGAATTCTCCCATCAGAAAGCATTGCTGACATCCCCATTTGCCTTGAAAAATAAACCAATGCTTTGTCAAAATCTCATACATATCTTTGACAACTTATCAGTTAGAAAACATTCACCTCTAGTAAGGGATTTAACATTTCTTCTGTCAGCACAGAATATTTCCCATGCAAACAGCCTCTGCTTATTGCTCCTTCCTTACCCATCTGGACATCTGGGACGAAGCCTGGGGAGAGCAGGACCAGGCACACAAATACGCTACCCTCTAACCTACCCAACTCACAAAAGTCATGTGAAAAAATGTGAACTTCTCAAAGAGCAATTTTTTGGCTAATGGCTGCCAGGGAAAGCCAGGCTGGGCTGCTACGGTGCTGCAGAGGAAGAAGAGGCCAGCGCAGTGGCACAGTGTAGGGGGAACCAAGATGTGTGTCCACACCCTGGTGCCTGGCCAAGCTAAGCCCATACCTGGAGAACAGCTCCAGATCATGAGGAGTGGTCCAAACCCCACTGCAGTGACGGGGAAGACTACCTGATTTTAGTGAGCTTTGGCTTTCCACACCAGGCTTCACCGGAGGTGGACTTTGCCTGAAGTCAACACGTATCCTTCTGAGGAAACAACCCAACGGGGACCTTGCAGAGCTCCTCCATTGCCTTTGTCCCTTTCTCAGTTGTTGATGTAAAACTTGAACATTACTTCAACTCAAGAGCAGGGACTTTATGTTAAGCTTTTACTTATATACATACTCCCTATGCATTTACCTCAGAAACAACTTCTGAATTAGTACCTTGAACACTTTCGAAGGGATATCCTTTGCTGTAACACATCTAAGTGATTTTCCCTGTCCCAATATGTTTGACACAACACTAACTGAAACCAATCAGAAGATTCAATGGCCTTGGATTAGAGCCACTTTTCATCGCTTCAGCATTGACTACACAACAGATGAACACAAATCATTTGGTTCAAAGCTGCACATCATCCCATGAAAGAAAATCTCTGTTGTAAACTTCGTAAACGAATTACACCAGATGTGACTCCAATAGTTCTGCAGATTTATACACTTTACTGCAAAACAAAAGATTACAAATCTCCATAAAGAAAAAGAATCCTTTGAAAAGCCCATGAATCAGGTCACAGCCAAAATTCAGTGAAATTTCCAAAAATTCTCATTTTACTTTCACTGCAGTAAATCAAGAGTAGCTTCAATGAAGCCCATGTTGCTGCTTTGACATAAAGTTGCTGTGAAAGGAGTATAGACATAGGACACTCAGAAAAGTCACTCATACGCATCTTCTTATTAAATAATAATGATACATCATATAGCTTCTACTTTCAAGAAACACTGCAATAAATCCAGGCTGGTTCATGGGTCTCCTAAGATATGAATGCAAAAGCAGTCAACACACTGCCATGCAACTCAATATTAAATTGTTTATACTTATTTCCTAAGCAAACTATTGCCTTTCCTGTTTGATGAGTGCTTCCAGAGAGTGATTCACGCTACCTTCCTTAGATATCAGTCTTAAAGAGGAGATGACTCACTGCTCAGAGGTGTCCATCTCTCCCATTGACTCCAGGACGCTCAGACGACTTTCTTAGTACTAGAGATTTACATTTAGATGCACCTGGATGAGTCCAAATCTGACTGTCTCATGTTCAAGTCATGGTAGCACTTCAGTATATGTCTATAAGCTATGCATGAAGCACATGCTTCAATTTACTTGCCTGACTTAGGTCCTAATGAAGCACTTCTGAACATGGGTGGGATAAAATAACATTTTACAGGACAGCAGCCAGGGCAAGTATGAATATTTATCACTGTCCCGTTGCTTTTTGTAACCCCTGGAGGCACATGAGACACCTCCCCAGTGTTTTCTGCACTGCCCTTTGGGTAACAGGTCCCAAAGGCCTCAGCCCTGCCTTTCCCTGATGGCACGTCTGGGTAGGTCTCCTCCACGTGGTGTCCAGACAACCCACCTGGCTCAGGTACTTGCTCACTGCAGTCCTGACACTGCCTTACCCCATTAGGATTCTTTGCAAATCTCTGCTAAAATCTCCCCCGAGCTGTAAAACTGGCTGCACATGTCCACATTTAACGTATGGGCTGGCAGGGGCTCCGGGATTAGCCCTGCTTGGCTGGCTTCACGCCTAGCAAGAAACCTCCTGTCCTCAGCCTGTCTGCTCTGACACATCCTGTCATCCAGGTGCTTCCAGGCTGATGCCCCTTCTTGCTGCCCCGACTGGAGCGTCCCTCCCCACGGCAACAGGCCGTGCAATTTTCCGACACTGCTGTAGCCCAGGTGGGGGAGAAGGTTGAGCTGGGGTCCCGATGCGCCTGGCAGCACCGGGTTACGCTGTAGGCAAGCCCTGCCTGTCCGTCGCCTTAGCCTCTACGGGACAGAGATGGGCTTTAATCCTGCGCGCCCAGCACCCGGTGTGACCAGCCCGCTCCGCCATGGGAGCGCTCAGCAAAAAGACGACTGCAGATCACGGCGTTAAGCGGCACCACGGTACGCTAGCTCGGCAAGCCAACCCACCCGACTGCAACGCTGCTCTTTGAAAGCCAGGTGAGCACACGAGCGGCGATTTCACACTTTCTAAAATCCGGCGCGGTGCAACAGCAGAGGACCAACATAAGCAGTCAGCTCTATCATCTCTTTCAACTCTCTCCAAGGCATCCCAAGACTGCGATATACTCCGTACCATGCCTACAGCCCAAAGGAAAAGGACACCAGAGATTGCCTCTGTACTGGAGAGTCAGCCCCATTCCTAATTTATGTCAGTCATAGCCAGGTCGATTGAAGACTCGGAGTCATGGTGCTATCACACTCTGCTGACCAGCACTGTACCGTGTCCAAACAGGCAGACCTGGGCTTGCGTTGTTTTTATCCGGGATGTAGTGCTGAATTTAACACACACAAAAGAATCACATTTTCACTGCTGCTCAGAATAACAAAAAACAAAACGGAGAGCGCACGCACCTTGCAATTTTACAGCTACAGCATCCTCAAGAACATATCACACCTAGTGAGAAGAGAGTTCATTTCCAGCAGAATAAGCAACTTTGCAAAGTACTACTCAACTCTTCAAAATATCCGACACTGAAAATAGTAAGTTTGCAAAAATGCAGTTAAACCCTGAGATTTCTACAGACATTAAATAAACCCTGAACCAGAGCATCAGGAATACTTCCTAGAAAGCTTTCTTTTCAACTATTGATATATACCGCAGGAATGCCTGCTGTACATTCTCAGCCTGCCAAGCTTCACATCTGCATCGCAGCTAACACCGCACAAGGATCTCTAACGCCGGGCAATATCACATTTTTCAATTGACACCTAAGTACGACGCGAAGTTGGTTTGCACTCAGCAAGGAACGAGCATTCCCTCTGCGCTTTGCGTTAGGATGTCATGTCAAACCAAGAGCATGAAATAGAAATTGTTGGGAAACCTATTGTGGCTTTTTTATTATGGAATTGCTTTAGGGCTGACACTATTCTGAAAATAAGGGGGGGGGAAAAGCAGTTTAGGGGAATGATTGCTATCTCAAGTTAAGGGACAGCAAGAACAAAAAGTTGGTGCCTCTGTCTTTAAAACATAAAAGATAAATCTAGAGCACAGTATTAAAATGCTACAGACAATTGAACAACATAGTATGGAGCTAATTGCATACTTTTTTTAAAGCAAAAATTGAAGTACAACAAAACTTTTTCAGTTCTTTTCATTTCAGCATTAGTTTCTTTATCAGAGATCAATCACATCACTTGAACACTGAAAAAAATAGAAATTTTTGACTGCACTTATCCTAGAAAATAATAAAGTGCTATTAAATGCTATTAAAGCATCAGTTACTTTAAAAACACATATGTACATATACACACACACATACATACATTCTGCTTTGCATGGAACAGAGCAGGAGTAGCATGCAAAGTAAATTTTTGCCTAGTGTTAGATACATAGGAAAAAAAGCATTTACCGTCCGGTACGGGCGAATTTAATTCAGAAACACTGTAAGACGGTAATGGTGCCACTCTTGCCGAATGTTTCTTCATCCTCTGAAATTGTTCTCCTACTCACACGTTCACTTCGTCTTTAGTCTGCATCGCTTTTGGTCCCGAGTACTATAGCAAACACTCAGCTATGGCTGGTGGCTAGATGTTGTTCTGGAGATGCTGCAGGAGGCTATGAGTACTGATTTGCTGTTTCCCTGGGAAACCATTTGCAACACGTTCAAACAATGCTTGACCTCTGCTAACACTTTTCTTTCATTCAATTGTTAAGCACAGCACATAAAATATAAATATATTAGCTATTGCTCCTCTTAAACTCAAAAGTGCGGCAGCCCCTTTGCATGAAAGCAGTGATTTCACATCAAATATCTGGTCTGTGTTAGCAAAGCAGACGGGAGATTTCTCAGCGACAACTGCAAGGGAATTATGCAACGCAATTTTCTGGTTCCTTACACAGTGACAATATACACACGATTAAAGCAATTATTTTAAATAAACTTTGAATAATGCAACTCCTACAGAACCCCTAAATCAGGAATGCCTTGGGCAAAAGAGCCAGTAATATCCAACTCTCTATCAGCTAGCAAAGCACTGGAATTGCAGGAGTCTCTCTTCTCTTTTAGCGTCCTACAAAAATTGTCACAATCACAAGATATATATAGGCCACAGTTGGTCTAGATTCTTCCTCACTTTTCTTGAGGCAGCTAGGACATTTTTTTCCTCTTTTTCCTGCATCTTCTCTCTCTTCCACTCTCTCTTTATTATCATTATTTCTATTTCTGGAAGTTGTTTGCTTGGAGCAATGATAAAGTTTCATTGTACAAAGCGGTGATTTCCATTAAAATTGCTGCAAGTCTTTTAGACAACTCCATTCATTTCTGTAAGCCAGCGTTGTGCTGGGAGCTTTCTTTGCCAGGAGGTGTTCATCAGTTCCTCTTAGGTGTCCTGGCTTCGCAGTTCTCTACCAAGAGAAGCAGCATCAGGTCTTCACCAAGCATTTGTAGGTAGGAAGCTTTACCATTTAGTATTCAAGGTATTTGCTAGAGTAACTATGGGAAATACAAAGAAACAAGACAGAAAGGGAGCTAATTGTACCGATATATGTTGGCAAAGTTGCTGATGTTTTAAATGCCATAACTATATACCTCTCAGCTATAGGTCTTGTGCCTTTGCTAGCAACTGAGAGCAGGGATTCCTTGCTTGGGGCTTGGTCCTTCATCCCCTACTGTATAGTCAAACAGGGAGAAACCATCAGCCCTAAGGAAGGCAATAAAGTGATTTGAAAAGGATCAAGAGTCACTAACCTAGAAAGTCACATGCTGGGCTCCCTAAAGGCAGCCTGCAGGAATCTCAAATGCTCCATACAGTAACAAGATCCTCTTTCGGGGCACAAAATGACTACTGCTAAGGGCATCAACTACAGAAATCCCCCCTTGAGTGCTGTAGAGGAATAGCTGCAATATAGGACAAGACCTCAGAGCTGCTCACAGCTCTGCCCCAAGCTCTTGTAGGGCTGGACTTCCCTGGGTGAGGGAACACATGAGGTTCCTTATCTTGCCTGCTCTTGAGCTCCCCTCAAAATGGCAGCTCCCACGCTTGGAACGCATTAGCAATGACTGTCCCCTTCATTCATCCTTCCGGAGCTAGGACACAGGGAGAAGGATGGGGGGGGAAGCAGGGTCATGGCTGGACCATCCTCCAGAAGCGGCCAAAGAAGAGCCTGGCAAATCAGGAGAACTGAGCTAAGGCATCCTAACGCATGAGGCAGCCCATGACTCCCCCATACCCAGGCGGGGTACGAAGCAAACCTATGGATATTATCTTAAATGCACAGTCTTGCCCTGCACACCCCCTTAATGGTGGTCTCCTACTCCTGCTCAGGAGAGAGCAGGGTCTGCACTCTTTAGTATCAGGGAGCACTGCAGAAGTGCTTGAGTGGTTAACCCTATGGAGGGGAATGAGAAAGGGCAAAGCACTCTCCCAAGGCCATCCCTCCCACAGCAGCCCTGGGACACACTATGGAAGAGGTAAAGGGAAGAAAAACAGTCACAGCTGCCTGTTTTTCCACCCAGCGTGTCCTCTCCTGGAATGCTTGGAGCTCCCCTCAGGATCTTCTTCATTATATCCCTTGTGATTAATAAAGCTCTCTACCGTGACAGTCTCTTCCAAAGCATCACACTGCATCGCATAAAGCTAACCAGCTTTTACTGCTTATCTGCATTCAGAAGACTTCCAGCACTCTGTAACAACCACTAAACCACAGAAAATTATCTTCCCAATTTACAGAAGGAATTTTATTCTCCCCTCCTAAGTGCTGAGAGTCAGCAGACTTTGTGATCACAAGTCAAGTAATTGCTGGCTCTATAGTCACAAGGCTATCTATTAATACATGTCTAGTCCTTGAGCGCTTAGTATAATATAAACAACATAATAATAAAACACAGAGATTGTTTCTAGAAAACCATCTCTGCAAATGGGAGTTTATAATGGAATCATTAACGAACCTTAACAATGGTGAGGGTGAAACACATGAGACAATGTCAAACAATTCGAGACATTTCTTTCAGACAATTTCAGCTTTAAGGGCAGAATGTGATTGTATCTAAAAGTTGCTGCAATTTTTCAAAGGCAAAATCAGCCATTGTTTTAACATAGCAACTCAAAAGCCATATGCCAAAACACAAAGAACCCTTTCAAGTATTCACCTTGGCGAACTTTGCTTTGGACAACAGTTAAATGAAAGAAGCAGATATAAAACTGATTCAAAAACATGTGTGATTGGTACCTATAATTCATGTCGAAGGCTGCAGCTTGAAAAGGATCAACTTCTCTAGCTGCACAAATACGAGCTTTGGCCATCTGTTTCTGTTCCTGCTATGAATAGCTGATTGCCTTTATGTGTGCAATGCTATTTGCATAGGTGCTCCAAGCCTTCCTATGCACTCTGTATCTCCTCTTTAAGAGTGTGCAAGAAAGTAATAAAACAATATGGAGTGGAAGTGAGCGAAACAAGCTCTGGCCCTCTCTCCTGAAGCACATCAGGCACAGATCCATCCACAAGCTGAATTTGACGTCCACGTTTTACCAAGACAGCATGATAGTTATTCCATAGGTTGCAAGTCAACATGAAATCTGTGGTCCTGTGCCCAACTTACCTCATATTTATGCAAAGCACCACAGGGAGAAAATATGGCTTGTTTTCCCCCAAATCAAGAATAAACTAACTAGTTTCCAGGTACCTTTAAAACTGAGATCTTCATAAGTAACTAGTGTTGTCACTTGCTGCAAATTCTGCATTCTTGGTCTGCAACACCTTAAAGATTTCTTACCTGTAGAGAGAGGAGCTTCTGTGATATCTGAAAATCTGGCTCAAGACATCTCCGACCGGGAGCTCCCGATCACTAATTAGTCACTTTTGAGCTCCTATAATTAACAAAATCCAGTACAATCCAATGCTCCATACAGTCCACATATCCACTTATTTTCACTCAGGGTGTCCCTTTCTGCCAGGGAAACATACAGTATGAGAGCGCCAATAATACAATGTTTAATTATACAGTGTAAATTATAACGCAGACAGAAATAAAATGCACGCTACCAGACTAGACATCTGTTCATACTTAAGGCAAACATTGTTAAGACACTAACCAAAACTCTCAAGCCAGATGAGGCATCCATTCCTTTGCATCGGTGTGATTGCAATATATAACCGTTGAATAAGGTATGGCAAAAAATCCTCAATCAAGATTCCTCTCCCATGAGTATTACACACTGGCCAAGAGTCCCAGCGGTCCAAGGCCTCTGAGCAGCATCCAAATCACTTCCTACCATCCTCCTTGGACAGGCACAGTGTACACTGTCTCCAGTGAATACTAGCCCAGAGGAAAACATGAAGACGCTGCGAGTTTGCTGATCCAGTAACCAAACAGCTAACCAGCACTGGAAGCAGAGTGAGAATTAGAGCGTGCTGAATCCTATTCACTAACAAATGCTCCACACTCACAATAAAAAGGGGCTGTTGCTGCCAAAATGTATACCGTCCCGACGGCTTACAAAATCTCTGTTCACAGTAGTCAGTAATATATAATAAGGGATCTAGTGTAAAAGTAAAGACTATTTACTCTCCTTCGTTAAAGCTGTAATCTACATCAAAAGCAGCTGTTGAACCCTGTGAAACCACAGGTTTGTGATGAGTGTCGAACTGACAGACGGGTGTTTGCTTATAACAACCAGTGCTCCAGCAACAGATGTTGTGCACGTTCTGTGCTTCTGCTGACAAAACAGGCAAGAGAGAGTACCTTATCTGGAGACTGACCTTGTGGGTAAGGTATAGAAGATAAGAAGGTATTCAGCTGGTCCCCATGAAGGCTGCTGCACCATCTCAGGTCACGAGTTGGTTATGGCATCTACAGTCCTCATCAACAAATTAATTGAGCTATGTCAGGCTCATGTTGGAGGGCTTTTTTCCCTACTGGAAACAATTAATAACCAAAATTACAATGTTAATATAATCCCCATGGGGAGTGACTGAATAGACAGTAAGTGTGCTATAGTCCCAGCTAGACGGAATCATCTCAACTAAAGGAAAATAGCTGCAAAATTAAATGAAACACTGGATTTCCACATTGATGATGGGACTTATCTCACTTGACTTCAGACAATGGCATCCTTTTAAAGTAAAGGGTGAAAAATAGTATCGCTAGAAGGCAACTCATCTAACCTCTCTTAAGTGTCTATTGTAAAAAGAGATTAGTAACTCTCTGGAGGAGCCTAGTTTTTCCACTGACTATAATGGCAGTGAGGTGACTTGCTCACACTGGGACATCTAGTGTTAAGACACCCAGGTTAGGGTAGGTGATTCCAGTGAGAAGTACTTAAAGTTTGATGAAGACATAAAAGGACTTCTGCTGACTCTTTGGATCAGGATCCAGATCCAAAACTGCAGTCTTTCTGTGTTTTGAACACCATTAATTACAAGATCTGTATGAAAACCACTTTGCACAAGTCCCTGCAGCTGACAGGTCAATTCATTCCCAATCACTAGACTATAAGACTTTTATAAACACGACCATTTTATTGGCTCTTTCAGACTGAGCATGTGTTTTGAGATGACAAGCTAAAGAGCCATTATGAAATTCATTTTATTTTGCTGAAATATAAATTATATGCAAAACACGGAAGAGATAAACAATCCAAAGTGCGATCAAAACAGACGTATCCTATAAAAGGGCTTTTATGTGAAATAGAAGTCAAGGCTTTAGTTTGGAATTTCAACCCTCTTCTAGAAGAGCCAGAAGTATGTGGCAAGTGTTACTTGATTCAAACAGTGAACTCAATCCAGAACAACCTCCAGGACTTGCCAAAAAAAGAAAGAAAGAAAGAAAAAAGGATCATACATCTCTCTGCTGTCCCAACTTATGGCGAACAGATTTTAAAGAATCAGATCCCAAATTCCTTACTCGGTCATTACTCAGACAAAACTCTCACTGGCTTAAATACTGTTGGATACCTCTGCTAAATAACCCAGAATATCAACTCTGTTCTGATAACCTTTCCATTAACATCTAGCAGGCAGGTCATGGTCCTTCAGCAACACTAGCGAGTACTCACATATCACCTGTTGTGGACAGGATGGTGCAGAGCTTTTCCCTCTGCCCCTTTTGCGGGAACGATGAGTGTCTCTGCATGTACCCCACGGCTATTCACCTGAACACGTGCGACTTCTCCAGCAGATGCTACATATAGCAATTAACCATTCCCCAAGCGTAAAGCGATCAGCATGCACGAGCTTGCGCACCCTCAGGAGAGGCCGGGTGGCCCCGACTCAGAAATGTTTAAGTGCTCAGAGGGCCCAACTCACTTGTTTAAAGCAGTTGCTTTCTCAAGTACCTTACTGATGAAGGCTGGAGATGCAAGTTATCGCGTCAGCCATAATGAGCTCTTGCCTGTCTTCTCCAGTTCTTCTGTCCCAAGAGCCAGACTAGTGACACTGCCCTGGCACTTCCACCTGGGAGCTGCTGCTCCCAGCTCTCATTTGGTTGGTGTTAAGACTGTCTTTGCCTCAGCTTAACTAATAATCAGGTATATTATACTTGAGGGTATTCATACCAAAGCCACATTAAAGTCTCATATATCTTCTTCACTGAGGCAGAAACTGAACTTTATCCAGACTTTTTAGTAGTCTACAAATACCTAGAAGCAGAGTACGCATCTCCTGCTAAAATCTCACCTCATAACTGCACTAAGCACTACTAAAGTTGAACAGGTTTTAATTCCCTTGAGGGCTGGGCGTTTATATACTGATATCCAGAAGCTCATGTTAACATGGGTTGCAATTTAGAATAAATCAGCTTAGAAATTCGCTCTTTAATACCCAGTCTTTTTTTTCCTAACAGAAAAACGCAATGTGATCTATTTTTAGGCTTCCCAAGCAGGCAGTTTATAGAAATCAGATTAATGGCACTAGCTAAACATCCACTCAAAGATGATGATGTGAAGGATCTGCAGTGGTACCTACAGCTATTGTTCAGGACTCAACAGCTTCTCACTGCTGCCACGAGCAAAGGTCTTTTCAGTTCGTTGTGCCCCACCAGATCTCAAAGAGCTGTTTCTAAATGGATGACAGTCATGATTCCCGGCTGCTGGCTCTCAGATCACTGTGAAACCAGGAGTTTAAAAATGCTCAAATCACTGATAGCCAGTTGTGCCTTAGCTACCAGAGGCCAGTCCCTCTACACAACTGAAAAGCTCCCAACAGTTCTGACACCACCAAACGGTAAGATGTTGCATATTATGCAGTACTACGATGCTTATTAACAAACCCAAAGTATTCAAAAGTTCCATAATATCAGCGTCCCCCACCAAAATTATATAACTGACTTAAAAATATTAACAACTATTGCAGTGCATTTGGAATTCCTTTTATTTGCTATCTGATTTTACAGATCTTACAACTAGTGTTTCCAAGACTTCCCTGGGATGCATGGGGACTAAAAATTCAAATAAAATAAACCTGAGATTTTCTTTAATCATGTGACTTTTAGAACATTAAAAAAACCCAAACCCTGCAACTATCATGAGATCTACACTAAAGTCTCCAGAGCTGGCAACTCGGCTTCTTAAGTTTTTCATTCTATTTGTAACATGAAAAGACTGTGAGGTAAGAAATACTAATCTGCTAATGTAATCGAAGAAATATGGAAAAATATGAATTGTGACATGGAGAGCCTTTGTTTAATTTTAACTGGAGGCACATTGTTTCATGGGAACAGCAGATGTTATCAAACTTAGGTGTATCTTCAACATTGCGACATCAAAAGAAATAAGACTTGAATTTCAGTTTGACAAAAGCAATAAAAGTTACCTCTGATATTAGAAAATAATTCAAATTGATATTTACAAAGAAGAATCAGAAGAATAAAAAGAGCTGCCTAACCAAAAAACAAAAAGGACTCAAGAGAAACCTTTTTTCAGCTGCATCGTGCATACCGCGTTACTGGCCTCGGAGCCTGTGCCAGGCTGAATGGATTCTGCTCTCCTAATCCTGAATCAACAAGACAAGATTTGTTCAGCGCTGCATCACAAATTTCAGCTTACAGGCTTTACTCACAGCCAGGCCCAGAGAAGAGCAAGAATCTCATGGGCAACACACGCAGAAATCTCCTCCGAAGCATGCATGGACCTCATCCGAAAATCCAGAACGCGTCAGACTCCCTGCAATGCAGCCTGTCCGCTCGAGGTGGAAGGAGCTGCTCATCTGAGAAGCAGCACTGGCAAAATTATGAGCTTCTGAGACCACGTCACGAGCTCCTGACAAACCCTTGGAGCCTTCAGCTACGCAGAGTCTGGACAGCCCCCCTCAAAAGTCATCTGAATTTCAAACTCTTTTCAAGCTTAAGGAGATTAAGAAAAAGTTTTCTGCTTCAGCCTGGCCAATGTGTAACTCACTGGCAGTAAAACACAGCACAAGTATACATCTGCCTGACAGTCCGCAGCAACAGCAAAGAATAAATCTTGTATCAGTTTCAAATATCCAGTATAGACTTCCCAGACGGAATAATAAAATCAGAAGCCCAACTCTCATATTGCTTTTTTCGGGGAAAACAGCTTAGCTGTAATCGCATGTCAGATAATTATTTGTCTTCCCAATATTTTATTAACAAAACTGCCATGAGTGAAATAAGCTGTCTATGTTTTCTAATTCTGCAATTAAGAAGCGCCTCTTCTTCATCAGAGGAGAGCATCTGAGTTGAGACAATCTACATTCTGTGTGTCATCCTGACAGCAGTGCACGTCAGCTGGACAGTAAATCACTTCTTATATTTGTGCATCTTCTGGATAGTCAGCAGTTAATCAGATGGCTGAGGGCTTTCCTCAATACCGTAAACAGAACGGAGTATCAGGCTAGAAACCCAGGGCTGGCTACTTCCAAAATGTCTGTCTCTGTGCAAGCCCTGGGACAGGAGCAGAAGCTTGCACCATCCAGCATTACAGCTCTCATTACCACTAGATGGCCTCACAAAGTTCATTTGTCCTCGGACAAAGCAAACATAACCAATTTTTAGGATAAATTACAGCATGAGATAGTGTTTATGGTCATGTTAGTGGTGCTGCATTACCTTTTACAGCCCCTCTGATTGTCAGGACCGGGTGTAGCATTCACAGGGCTTTTGGAGCAAGACCTGAAGCTTCAGAAAAGATCTAAAAAAGGACTGGAGCAATCAGAGGTCTAAAAACCACTGTGTGTGAAGATCGAAAGAACTGGGGTTGAGCAACTTAAAGAAGACGACAGAGGGGAGGTAGCAAAGCAGCCTTCATGCACATTGGAGGTGCTTGCATAAAAGAAAGGATTAATTATGCACATCAGTGTCGACAGGGCCAGGAGTAACAGGCTTTAACTGCATTAATGGGAAGTTTAGTCAGACAACATATGAGCTGTTTAACAGGGAGAACAGTGAACCACTAAAGCAGATCACCCAGGGTATGAAATTCCCATCACGGGATGGTTTTCAGAACAGGTTGGAAGGTCCGAGATGGATGAAGCGGAGTGAACCCCACTTCAAGAGGACAGAGCAGGTCTCTTTCCTATCATAAAATGATTGTGACAAAAATGTTTACCTTCTGAAGAAGAACAGATTTCCAGAGGTAGTAAACATGAGTATATAGAAATATGAGTCATCCAATGTGATTACAGCTGGGAACTTAAGCACTCCTGAAAGTACTGGCCTTGGGTTTCTTTTAGCTTGTTCCATTCATTCGCTCAGCCTGTATTCATCAAGCAACACAAGCAACTAGGTGAAGGAAACATGTCATGAACTCCGAAAGGGTGCCAGAAGTAGGATGCACAGCAGAATCACCAAACGAGCATCCACTTGTTGCATTCGGATCATTAAAAGTGGTGGTTTTCAGCCTGTTCAGCACAGGCATCTCAGGACCACTGTTAACGACAGGTACGAAAGGTTACCGAGAAAAGCAAGCCTGCTGCCAGGAAGCATTGCTTATTACTCAGGGTCTTTGGAAGGAACTTAGATCTCTAAAAATAAAAATAGCTTGACATCCACCAGCATCAGGCACTGGCTTTTAGAAGGTTCCTTAGGCAGATGTGAAGCCTCGTGAAAAATTCCTACTACAGAGGATCAGAGCTTCACATAGAAGGAACCTGAACAAG